>NW_028318222.1:3835000-4180000 GCF_062004578.1 Staurois parvus
ACCTATCAGTAGTCCCAGTCAGTGCCGGCTGTCAGTTGTGCCTATCAGTTCCCTCTAACAGTGCCAGTCAGTGCCACCTATCAGTGCCAGTCAGTGCCGTCTATCAGGGTCATATGAGTGCTGCCTTTCAGTGCCCATCAGTGATGCCTGTCAATGCCCATCAGTGCCACCTATCAGTGTCCATCAGTGCAGCCTATCAGTGCCCATCACTGCAGCCTATCAGTGCCCATCACTGCAGCCTCATTAGCGCACATCAGTGAAAGAGAAAAATCACTTATTTACAAAATTGTATAACAAAAACTAAGAAAAACGTTTTTTTTTCTCAAAATTTTCAGTTGTTTTCGGTTTTTTAAGAAAAAATAAAAAACCCAGAGGTGATTAAATACCACCAAAATAAAGGTCTATCTGTCACAACAAAAAGGTAAAAAATTTCATATGGGTACAGTGTTGTATGACCGTGCAATTTTCATTCAAAGTGCAACAGCGCTGAAAGCTGGAAATTGGCCTGGGCAGGAAGGGGTATAAGTACCCATAGGCTAGTGGTTAAAGAAAAGAATACAATCAAACATGGTGGAGGTTCACTGATGTTTTGGGGTTCCTTTGCTGCTTCAGGCACTGGAAGTCTTGACCATGTGCATGGCATTATGAAATCTAAAGACTACCAAAGAATTCTGGTGTGCAATGTAGGGCCCTTTGTCAGAAAGTTGGCTCTCCGTCAGAGGTCTTACAGGACAATGACCCAAAGAACTTGTCAAAAAACACGCAGAAATGGTTTCAGACAAATCGCTGGAGAATACTGAACTGGCCAGCAATGAGTCCAGAGAGCACCTGTGCAGAGATCATAAAACAGCAGTTGGGAAAAGGAAACCTTCCAGTCCCGTTTTTGGGGTTTTGTGTGGAATGTGTCAGATTTGGCTTTTTTTTGTTTCTACGCTTTTTCGTGTCGTACCAATACAAACAAAAGAAATATAGATGAGAATGCCTAAACGTTTGTAACTGCAACACTTTTGTTGGCGAAGTGGTACCTGGCAGAAGTGCAGGGGTACCAATATATTTGGCCATGACTGTATATACACTATATTGCCAAAAGTATTGGGATGTCTGCATTTACATGCACATGGACTTTAATGGCATCCCAGTCATCTCACTTATCCATGTCTTTATGGACTTTACTTTGTGCACTGGTGCGCAGTCATGTTGGAACAGGAAGGGGCCATCCCCAAACTATTCCCACAAAGTTGGGAGCATGAAATTGTCTAAAGGGTCTTGGTATGCTGATGCCTTAAGGGTTCTCTTCACTGGAACAAACGGCCAAGCCCAACCTTTGAAAGCCAACCCCACACCATAATCCCCCCTCCACCAAACTTTACACTTGGCACAATGCAGTCAGGCAAGTACCGTTCTCCTGGCAACCACCAAACCCAGACATGTCCATCGGATTGCCAGACAGAGAAGCGTGATTCATCAATTCAGAGAACAAGTCTCCACTGCTCTATAGTCCAGTGGCGGCATGCTTACACCACTGCATCCAACGCTTTGCGTTGCACTTGGTGATGTAAGGCTTGGATACAGCTGCTCGGCCATGGAAACCCATTCCATGAAGCTTGCTATGCACTGTTGTGCCAAACTGAAGGCCACACAAAGTTTGGAGGTCTTTAGCTATTAACTGTTGACAGTTGGTGACTTCTCGCACTGTGCGCTTCAGCGTGTCCTGATCCCGCTCTGTCATTTTCTGTGGCCTACCACTTCGTGGCTGAGTTGCTGTTGTCCCCAGTTGTATCCACTTTGTTATAATAACACTAACAGTTGACCGTGGAATATTTAGTAGCAAGAAAGTTTAATGGATGGACTTATTGGACAGGTGGCAACCTATCACGGTACCACACTTGAATTCACTGAGCTCCTGAGAGTGACCCATTCTTTCACAAATGTTTGTAGAAGCAGTCTGCATGCCTAGGTGCTTGATTTTATACACCTGTGGCCATGGAGGTGATTGGAACACTTGAATCCATGGCTGCATAAGGAGCTCTGAGAGGTGGAGGTACAGAAACAGCAGTGCACTGATCTTCCCAGTGAATAGCTGTACAGGGGGAATGTCAGCACAAGTCTGACCATTGGAGGACAGGCAGGCTATTCTGCTATGTGCTCTCATGCCTACTATGGTCAGTTTTTGATAGGAAAGCAGAGGGACTGGCAGGAACAGGAACACCAGGGATTTCACACAATGGAAGCAATACAAAGAGAACTGAATACTTTTTAACACAAGTACATGGTACAACAGACACATATTAGGAGTATGAAATGTTGGGGTAACATATATTCTTTAAAGGATAAGTTCACCTTTTGGACAAAAATAATTAATGTACATTTTTTTGCAGGTAAAAAAATGTGCATTTACTGTAATTTTTTTTGTCCAAAGGAGCCTGGAAAGCACTGCACCAGCAAACAGTAGATCACTGATGCCATGCAGGTCTCCTACAGACCTGTCAGAATATCTGCTTGAGTATGGGATGTATGGTCAAGCAGATATACTGATAGGAAGCCTCAGTGAACTACCATGGTGCTCTACAGTGCTGTAGTAGTTCATTGAAAACTACAAGCCTACAGCCGCTAAAGCTGACAGGACTTGTAGTCACTCATTCACAGAACACTGTGAATAAGTGACGCATCCGTGTGGGCGGGGTCACGCTGTTTTCAAATCTGAAGTAGTATGGGAAGACTTCTCCCCATACTATCTGTCAGAGGGAGGGGGGGGCGGCAGGTGCAGCTGCGGCTATGAGAGCATGTTACATGTTCCATCCTAAAAACGGGTGGAACATGTAACATGTTCCAAAGGTGAACTTATCGTTTAAGGTACTCCATGCTCCCTAGTGGCCATCTGATAAAAGATATAAGCAGAACAGATTAGTGCTCAACATCAGCAAATTAAAATGAAGATTTATTTATTTATCGAGTTTATATAGCGCCAAAGGGTTTGCTCAGCGCTGTACAATAGAGGGGGGACAATACATGAAACAGAACAGTAGCATCAAACAGTACACAAGGGGTAAGAGGGCCCTACTCTTTCGAGCTTACAATCTAGGAGGGAGGGGGTAGAGGCACAGGAGGAAACGGCTGTGGGGGATGGAGTGGTAGGAGGAGGGAAGGGCAGCGGCTGTTAGGTGAGGGTGGGGTAGGTATAGGAAGATATACAGGTATAGGAAGATATACAGAAGTGTCTATGGGCGTTGATGTTTCATTCCCCATTCTCTTTTACCACTTGCTCAGGTGAAGATCTCCACATGGGAAGCCAAACTAACAGAGGAGACCTGGGTTTTTCCACAGATGCTGGTGGAGAGTATACTGTAGCACCTGACCAGTGAATAAAATATAGTATTTTGAGACTCCTGAAAATTAGTTTAAACTTGTGCAAAATGTAAGCATTCCCTGCTTTCTTGTAATCCATGCAGTTTTGTGTGTTTTTTAGGCTAACTGAATTTGAAGACACCCCAACGAGCCAGTTAACAATAGATGAATTTATGAAGATTGATTTGGATCAGGAGTGTGACCCTCCCTCCTTCACTGCAGGCCAGAAGAAGATGCGACTACAACAGGTGAACTGGATTATTCTTGATGAAGATTTGTGCCTTCCGTGGTCCACCCACATGTGAAATTCAGTTCATGAGTCTGCATAGTTACTAGGTCACCATAACCCAGCATGATTTGAGACCCTTAACCTCTTCACGCCGGCCGCACACAAATGGCCCAGACGCCAGGAGGCCGCACATTTATGTTCTAATAAAAAAAAGCATATGTGCTGAGATCACACGCCATGCGCGCTCCCAGCACACATGTCCGGTACTCACGGAAAGGCCCTGGTCTCCTCTTTCGATCAGGACCTTTCCCGATCATGTGACGACGCGTCACGGGGATCACATGATCCCTAAACCCCGCCTGCCCCACCTTCCGGCTTCTGAAACTCTTAAAGGGCTGGGAGCCACCGGCGTGAAGAGGTTAATATATTCATAATGAATGAATGACAGCACATAAGAAAAATATTTGCAGCTTCATAATTCATAAAATTTGTAAAACAGAAGACCTCACAAATTAATTATTACGCGTTTCATGCACACAGGCTCTTGCTCGTAGATTTTATGTGTGCATGAAATGCGTAAGCGGTTTCATTCCTATGGTCTTAGCTAACCCCTGCCAGGAAAACTTCAACTGGGATTGGAAAGGGTAAACCTAGGTGGCCGTTCCAGTGTGTTGCTGTGTACATAAGTACACAAGCAATATGCTATCTGAAGGAGAGTTGTGAGTTCATCTGCCTGCTGCTCCTTCACTGCGCAGTCACAGATGACCCAAGGTGTGCTACTTAAATTCAACAGATCACAGTCAGGTCTCCATCCTAGCTATCCTGTCTGGCGGGGCTCTGTATATTGTATATTTCAGGGCTGGATGGACTGAAATACAATGTTTTTTTTTTTCACTAATAAACCACCCACCATATATGTATCAAAACAGTGAATTTAGATTAACTGGTGTTCAGCTGTAAGACGAAAACTAAATTTTTCATAGATGGAGCTTGGGTCATGTATATTTCTGGAAACCGAGGGTGTTGGCTTAGGGAGAGCTATTGGCTTGCCTTAAAGATGGAAGTAGATACCAGGCCGTGTGCCAATCTTTGAGATCTATCCATGAGGGAGGAACAGCCAGCAAGGCAAATCTTTCCCTCCAAGCTGGCAACACAGGAATTGAGATTTATCTTTGCTTAGCCAGTTGGGGAGACATACAATATTCACAAGTAATGTCACACATTGAAAGTGCCACTTGCGATAATCGGGTAATTTTGGGCCTAATGTAGTGGCAATGAACTCAACAGATGGAAAAGGCTGCAGATATATTTAATCTTTCTTCAAAATAGTTGCATTTGAGAAATTCGGCGTTTAGAATAAAACCATTTAGGTTTGCTACCGCTACATGTGGTTATCAGAATAGGGATGTTAAACTGATGATTCAGGGACTGGATATGTTAAAGGGAAACTAGAATGCTTTTGGGTCAGTTTTTTATTCTTTTAATGATAAGAGTAAAGAGGAAGATCAAAAATGAGTGTAAAGTGCCATCATACAATAACATAGTACCAGTTCTTAACAGATATGGACAATTGTGAATGGTTGTTACCAGGTAGGAGTGGAACAAAAAAAAAAGTCTGGGGCATTTTAGAATGAGCAGCCCAGAGGCCCTTCCCTTGATGCCCGGTGGCGCCCAGTGCCCTGTCACAAGTACAAGCTTTGGTATTTCCGACACTGGTGTCGGTAGTTTTTTATTTAGTTTTTCTTATTATTTTTTTACCATGTTATTTGATTTATTTACTTTATTTTTACAATTTTATTTTTTTTATCATTTTATTACAGTTTTTTTATGAGCCCTGTTGGGAGGTTTGGTGAGATATCAGGGGTCTAAACAGATCACCGACATCTCACCTTTGAGAGAGAGAGAGAGAAAATTGAGGACACAGCCCTCAATCTCAATCTCTGCAGCCTCAGCAGCACAGAATGAATGGACAGGAATAGCTCTGTACAGAGCTTCCCGGTCATTCATAATGTGAAGTATAGCAAACACAGTTTACTATGCCTCAGTTATGAGAGGAAGAAGTCAGTGATCAGTACCAATCATTGACTGTCCATTTAGTCAAGGAAGGAGCCGGTAAATGACAAATTAACTGTTCCTTTCCTAGCTCTCCATCCTGACAGATGGAGGAGGGGGGGGGGGCCCTGGGAGAGAATGCACAGGGGCCCAGAGAGAGCACAGGGGAACCAGGGAGAGGACGAGCCCGGGGCAGCTGAAAGAATATGGTTAGAAGAAATGGCGGGAGCGGCATATAGAGGTACCGATCCTTCCATTTCTCTCCTGCAGCCGCTAAATGCCTGCAGGAGGGAGTGGAGGAAAAGCGGGCATTCAGTGGTGGCAGGAGAAAATTGGGTGAATCGGTTCCTCTATATGCTACCCTTTCTATCCAGGCGGCCCTGGCCCACCGGTGCAAATGCTTTGTGTGCCCTATGGCCAGTCTGGTTCTGGTTACTACCTCTTTAGTCTCCAGAGAAGTATCATCAAAAATGGAGTGTTGTAACATGAGGTTTCATGGACATTGAACAACAGAAAATTTGTACGTGCAATTTAGAGGAGAGACAAGCTGCTATAGACTCCTAGGGTGTCCTTCCCCCTTTTTTCCCCCACATATTTTTAATATAGGAGGTATTACAGAGGGAGTGTCACGTAGTTAATAGGGAATTCTGGAGGAAGTCTATTTTAAGAAAGCACTGGGGAGGAATTGATATTAAATAAGAAGAGGAAGACCGAGTCAGGATTAGTAAGGGAAGGGGTTGAAAAGGTGGAACAAGAGAAGAAAAAAAAACAAGGGGGGGGGGGGGTTAGCTATGGGAGATAACATAGTGGTGTTGTCCAGATGGTGCGTGAGCTGTCCCTTGCACATATCTGTTTTATTATCTTTGTTTATGTTTTTTAAACTATTCGTCTCTATTTACTATTTCTATAAAATCTTTATTTCATAAAAATAAATGTTAAATACAGGTGCACCCATGAGACTGGTATTATAGAGCATTATGCGTGAGGTTGTTTGCCTTTGGACTCTCCCACTGTAACTGAAACCTCATACACCTGCCTGAACTGAGCAGGCAAGGAAGTAGAGAGAAAGGAATGTGTCATTTTTCTCTCAGGCCTGGTTCACACCTATGCGGTTTTGTTGCTTTTTGCAGAAAACGCATTACAGTTCATTTAACATGGTTTCCTATGGAACATGTTCACATCTATGATTTTTTTTTAGCTGCTGCGTTTTTGGAAAAGGTCAGTGACTTTTATAAACACAAAACAATGCGTTTTTGGTTAAGTAGACTTCAATGGAGATGCTGCAGAAAAGCATGTAGTGCGTTTTTTACATATTTTGTGTTTAATCTGCCCAACAATGAATTGGGCAAAAAAAAAAGCCTAAAAAATGCGTATGCCAAAACATACCTAAAAAAGCACTGCAGAAATGGATCAAAAGTAAACTAGAGCTTCAGCTATTGAAGTCTGTTAATAATTTTTTTTCAGCAACACAGCAGATAAGGATAGGTGGGAAAAAATATAGAGAATCTAAAGTGTCACCTGTTGGCTATAGAAGTAAATTTATATAAGCAAAGTTATATGCATTCCCTTGAAAGAATAAGCTGACCTAAAAACTGAATTCTCAGTTTTGGGTGGGCCCTTGTATGTTCATTGGAATATTTATCAAGACAGATAATCAGGTGTTGTAGAAGAGACAGACCTTTGACTTGCGTTCTCTTCTTATGGACTTGCTAGAGCATGTGATATTTCATTGTACTGTACTCTGTTCTGAAGATCTCCTTTAAAAGACTCTGCCTTAGTGATCTCTGATGGTTTATTTCTTCCACAGCTCGAACAAGAACTGTCCAAAAAACTAGATGATGTGGAAGGTAAGCAATGCTGATAATACTGTTCAGCCTAGACAAGTTACTGTGAAGCCATCTTGCTCAACTTATGATTTTGCGATTACAGGAGAGATTACAACCTACCAAGATGAAATTGAGAATGAGCTAGAAAACAGTAGGCCAAAAGCAAAAGGAATCTACGCTTCTTACAGTAAAGAAGGTGAGACTTCATAATCTAGAACCATTCAATTACTAATGACTGATGTCTGTTTTTAAAAAAATTATAGAGTAACCATTAAACAATAGGTAATATTCCTAAAGCAATGCTGATAATATATAGTACACTATATGGCCAGGAGTTTGTGGACACTGACCGTCACACCTTGTTATATGGTCTAACGTATGAGGACAGCCCCCCAAAATGTCTGCGTTTGTGTGTGTCCAGTGAAGGGTATTGTAAATACTAAAGCATACAATACATTTTAGACAACTGTGCACTTCTAACCTTGTGGAAACAGTTTCGGGAAGGCCATTGTCTGTTCCTGCATCACTGTGCACAAACTCAGCTCCATAAAGACATTTTATAGACGTTTGGTGACTTTGGTTTGAGCAAACTTGAGTATTCCGCACAGAAACCTGACTTCAACCCAATTAAATTCCTTTAAGATGACTTGGAACACAAATTGTGAGTCAGATCTTTTTGTCCAACATCAACAGACACTTCTAAATTTTGTGGAAAGCTGTCCCAGAATAGTGGAAGTTGTTGTAGCCACAAAAGGTGGCATACTCAATATTAATTCCTATATTTTATAATAGCGTGTGTAACAAGCTCTTTATACACCATATTGCCAAATGTTTGTGGACACCTGACCATCACACCTATATAAACACACTGAAATGTTGAAAGGTTGCTTAAGAACTATAATATCAGGAAATTATCACTTTATCATAGCTTCCCCCCCCCCCCTTTTTTTTTTTTAATTTGTAGTAGTAGACGATTGCTGACTATAATCATGATTATTTAGGGTGGAGTCCACCCCTACAACTTTGATTTTCCTGATCTGTGACTGTATATGGGCTTCAAAAGGGCTGTACTTATGTTGTATTGGACTCTTATCCTTTTTGTGTAATCACAGGAGTCACATGGTAATGTTTACCTATGTCTACATGGGCACCCTGAGAATTCCCATGATTATCCTGTGAGAGGCATCAGACACCCCCTAAATTTCTGGCATGGGTGGTTGCAAACCTGTGAAAGCTCAGGAAAAAGGAATATGGTAGAATCCTTACATCTCCACTCAGTGGTAGAAATTGGTGGTAGTCCAGGGTCTTCCATATCTTAGAAGCCCAGTAGATGTTGCACAATTGTGCCACTGGGTTTGTTGGTGTCCTAAAGAAACTGCTTCCAAACAAAGCTCACATAACAGAACATAGGAATCTGGGTAGTTCAGCCACACACGTCACTCAGAAATGGGTTTGGAAAGATATGACTTTTGTAGAATGTAGTTTTATTGAAACAGCTCTTCATATGGAACATCAATGCTAATCTGTTTTTCAAGATGTGGAAGACACTCGAAGCATTTTGGAAGACGAGCAGGAGGATGAGGAGCTGGAAGCAGCCGCCAGTCACCTAAATAAAGATTTTTACAACGAACTTGCAGAGAAGGATCAATCAAATTGTTATGCCCCTACGATAAAACCACTTCCTATAGAATCTCTTCTGGGACCACTGCCTACTGTTGCAAGCTTGGGGATCACAGACTCTATCAAAGAATGTATAGATACTAAGGAGCAAGAGAAATGTAAGTCTGAGAAATATCTGCTTGTTATTTCCTTACAATAATGTTGCGTTTTATTAGCTCTGTGTTGTTTGAGGCTTAGGTCATTACTTCTATTATAATGTTCTTTTGACAACTATGATGATCACAAATAAGCTTCACCCTTAATTCGGCCTTTACTAGGATGAAGAGGCAATAGCACCAAGTTGCTTGGTGAACATCTTCACCCAGAAGCCATATGTATTGCACTGTCATGGTATTTTCTGTCTTGATATAAAGGTGATCTGCTAAGAGATAGGAAATGGGCTAACAGATATGTCCTGGTCATGGGATCTAGGCAGCTCTCCTTGTGCAGTATGTGACGTCTCACAGGATTTTAGAGGAAATGAGGGGAAACTAGAAAGAAACTTTCTCCATACCACCTGAGGCTTTGCAGGTATGGCATCTCCAGAATACACTTCTACACAGATTGTGCAGAATTTGTGTGAACCTCTGGTCTGTAATTAGATGCGGATAATGCAAAGTCTGCTGTAATGACAATCAGATAATTATTTTTTTTGTCCTATACTACCACTTTGTACACTGATGAGCCCTGTCTTTTCTCTCATACTAGAGAGAAAGTGCTCCCATTTGTTGTTATATTATCTGTAAGGAAGCTAGATTGAGGGAGAGTGTGGAATCACATAGAGTACTGTTATTGGGTGCAAAAGTTAAAGTAGCATTCCAATCAAATCCTAACTATACCTAAAATCTGATCCCATCTCTGTTCTAAGCCCAGTCTATCTACCCTGTAAAGGAAAGATGTCTGTACTTGCCTATTATGAGGGCAAGTATATGATCTCTCTAGCGGCTGACTTCAGTGAACAGGAAAGATCGCCGACAATGGCTGTGAAGCCTGCGTGATGATGTCACCCATGCACTTACTATGGGACCTCTGTTGTCAGCTGTCCCTCCTCTACACTGAAGCTGGAGCTGGGAACCGCTCATGCAACCAGACTGGATGTTCATCAGCATAGGTAAGTATAGACATCTTTCTTTTCACAGGGTAGATAGACTAGGCTTAGATTGGGGGTGAGAGTAGATTTAGATATAGTTAGTTTTGGATTACAGTGCTACTTTACGTCTGTCACAGCTCTTTTACAACCTAACCTTCATCATCATCATATTTATTTATTTATTTCAGGTACTTATATAGCGCCGTCAATTTACGCAGCGCTTTACATACATATATTGTACATTCACATCAGTCCCTAACCCTCAAGGGGCGTACAATCTAAGGTCCCTAACTCACATTCATACATACACATACTAGGGTCAATTAAGACAGGAGCCAATTAACCTACCAGCATGTTTTTGGAGTGTGGGAGGAAACCAGAGTACCTGGAGGAAACACACGCAGTCACAGGGAGAACATGCAAACTCCAGGCAGGTGGTGCCGGGGCTGGGATTCGAACCAGCGACCCTAGTACTGCCAGGTGGAAGTACTAACAATTTAGCCACTGTACTGCCCATATGAGTGTATGCAGACCCAGAGGTGACATCAAATTTGAAACTTTAAGTACACCTCAAGTATATGCGCAAATATGCGCCAGTTCGGCGGGAAGTGGTGAAAGAATACTCAGCTGTTTATGATGTACACTACTTTAGCAAACTTTCATCCAGTTATGGTTTTACATCTACTTAAACACTTCCTTACTGAAAGTCAGTCTGACCTGTTTTCCTTTGTGGCATTTTGTTTATTACTGAATTACACATTTTAAATAATCTCGGTAGCTTTCAGCCTATTTCTGTTGGTTAGAAGCTGCTGCTTTCAGTACTTAATGCTGTTTTTACGAGTTCTAATGACCTCTCTGAATGTCAGTGTTTAGTTTTATGTACTAAAGCCTCTATGAATAATTGGCGATATAAAATCTCCTCGTGGAAGGATAACTCGAGCACAGGTGCTTTGCTGGAGGTTTAGTCATTTGCACCCATAAATTTGAAGACATTTAGGGTCGTAGCTGTTGCTTGGTGAAAATTCTAAGACCACACAGTGACTAACTGGGATGGAATGTACTGCTTTCCTTGCTGGCCTGTGTCTGTGTGGCCTCCATGGGCCTAAATGTTCTGCCTGCAGGAAACACACAGGACTCTCACTGCTCATCTGTATAAACACAGACATAGTAAGAATAGCACTGCAGCCTTCACAGTGCTACATATTGATTTGGCCTTCTTGGACACAGAGCTCACAAGTCATATTACACTGTGGTCTTTAAAAGAAATTCAGTCAAGTTCATCCATTTGGGTGCCTTTGTAGCTTTTAAGGACACCATTTTGGTAACTGTATGCTTAAAGGAAACTACCCCAACATAAAATACAAATATAAAACTCTATGTTTGAGAAGAGGTGCAGTCAGATGCTTAGGATTTTTTTTCTCTTCCACTGAAAGACACAAAACATCTTAAAGAAGAACTCTGTTCACAATGGTTATTTTCCCATGCAATGGGGCTGTGCCTACACTGCATGAATTACTGGTAGTTTTTTGTCTAGGCGATTGCAGGGCAGAGATATACTTGTCTAATCCGCCGATCCTCCAAGCCAAGACTGGTCCCCGCCTTCCCTATCCCCCCCCCCCTGCATGCTAGTGGTCTTATGAATGGACTGTTCCTGACGTCGTCTCACCCATAGACCGGCTCTGGATGCGAGGACGGCAGGAACAGTCTACTGCTGGACATGGGGGAGCTCTGTTTTCAGAAGGACTGGGTAAGTATAAATTTTCCTTTTGCCCCTGGACAAAACGAGCAGTTAACCCATGCAGTGTGGGCACAACCCCACTGCATGGGAAAATACAAATTTTGCCTGAAGTTCTTCTTTAAACCTTCCGGTTAAAATCTCACTGTACCTGGTGCAGTGCAAAAGTTACATAGTGTGGCTGAAAAAAGAAAAATGTCCATCCAGTTTAACCATTAAAAAAAGAAAAAAAAAAGTTATAATCCTACACCCACATTTGATCCAGAGGAAGGTAAAAAAAAACAGCAAAGCATGATTCAGTTTGCTCCTGCAGGGAAACAAATTCCTTCCTGATCCCCCGAGAGGCAATCGGATATTCCCTGGATCAACTTTACCTATAAATGTTAGTATCCAGTTATATTCTGTGTATCTAAGAAATAATCCAGGCCTTTTTTAAAGCAATCCACTGAGCTGGCCAGAACCAACTCTTGAGGGAGTCTATTCCACATTCTCATAGCTCTCACTGTGAAGAAACCTTTCTGTGTTTGGAGATTACATTTCTTTCCCTCCAGACATAAAGAGTGCCCCCCTTGTCCTCTGTGATGACCTCAGGGTGAATAACTCTACACCGAGTTCACTATATGAACCACTGATGTATTTATACATGTTGATCATATCCCCCCTTAATCTCTTCTCAAGAGAGAATCAATTCAGTTCCTCTAATCTTTCCTCATAGCTGAGCTCCTCCATGCCTCGTATCAGTTTGGTTGTCCTTCTCTGTACTTTCTCCAGTTCCCCAATGTTCTTTTTGTGAATTGGTGCCCAAAACTGAACTGCATATTCCAGATGAGGTCTTACTAATGATTTGTACCGGGGTAATATGATATCTCTCTTTCTCTCTGGAGTCTATACCTCTTTAAATACAAGAGAGGATTTTGCTCGCTTTAGAAACCAAAAGTGTTTTCTGTAATTCCCAGAGTTTAAAGCTGTGACAGTTCACTTTAGCCTCTCATCTCGTTTCCTGCTCTTGTCTCATGCCGGTACATATGCATAGGACAATAAAGTGCTAGACTGCTGAACTCTTATGCAAGAAGTGTTTGATCAACATGATTTTTAAGGAACAATGTCTCTTTGGACTGACTCTAATAGCATGTCAGCTATAGTAGGCACCGAGGAAAACCAGCAAAATACTTAAAGTGATAACTTTTTCCCCCACTACAGACCAAGCTCCCATATTAACACAACCCCCTTCCTCTATTTCTAGCTCCCTCTCTGCCAGACAACACATGGCCTATCTGACTAAGACAGATTTTCCTATAATTCTGTCTGATTTCTTTGGGAAACTCTCTGCCTTTCTGGAGTCTTTAGTCTCCAGAGCTCAAAAGTGATCTTCTGCCTTTGCGCCACTTAGTGTACCTAAACCCAGGACCCTGCATTCACTATATCTGGTCTCCCACAGTACACACTTCATGGAAATGCAATTATTTTAGAAAATATAAACTGCTAAATACCTTTTCTCATCAGCAGTTAGAGCAGTCTTGTGATGTCTATCAGTGTCCAGCTGAGCACTGGTTAAAGCTTGTAGGAGGAGTTTTCTTTCTGCTCTAGGAGGCTGCAGAACCCCTGACCTCTGTCTGGACAGTGCTGATTGGTCCTGTGCTGATCACATGCACTCTCTCAAGAAAAAAAAAACCCTCTCTAGCAATACACACCAAACTGAGTATGTGCAGAATGTCTCTACACAATATGTCTTATTAGGAGATAAGAGGGGGACACTGGAAAAAGAGGAGGATCAGAGAATCAGGATCAAACAGCATTTTTACACAATGCAGAGGATTAACCCCTTAGGGTCCACCGTGAGTAAAACAAGAAGCTTTGCTGCATATACCAACTGATTTTACTGTTGTGGGTTTAGTAACACTTTAAATCTATTCATGAATATGGCCTTGATCCTCCTAACCTCTTTGAGCACGATATTGAGATGGATGCAGAAGTGGATTTGCAGATGAATGTTCAGCTTCTGCATTTTAAGACATAAGCTAAGGCTTCCCACCATATGCTTTCTACATTGAGCTCATTTTTTGATGTGGTGCGTACCAACCTTTGTTTAACAGCACTGGAATCTCATTTACCTAAACAAGCTCATATGGGAACTATATGGCTGGCAAAATCTAAAAACACCTCTACACACACGATAACTGTGCTCGGGATTGGCCAAATCCTGACAAGGTATTTATTACTTGATATCTCTTGGCTGAGTTATATTCTATGGAAAAGACCTGGTGGACTCTGTCATCTCAGTCCTCAACAAGCATCTTGCTGTTCTGTTGAAGGTGTTTCCTCCTTTAAAGATTCCGTTGACAGGAGCTTAGAAACTTTATTAAAGGCATTCTTTACTCTCACTGCTCCTGTCTCACAACTGGCCATGTCCATTTATCAAACTAACTGGATTTGAAAAAAAGAGTAGAGAACAGAATACTGCCTTTGAGGGCCCTGTTCTTCTGGAACAATTGCAACGCTTGTTTACGGTGCTGTTTTGTGTTGTTCCCCTGGAGAAGGTAATACACTAGGTCTCTTGGATGATACTACTCTTTGTGTACATGCGCTGAATTTTGTGGTTAAAAGCTTGATCTGCTGAACCAATTTGTAAATGGCATCTTTTCAGTGAAAAATGCCTGTTTGGAGTTGCTTTTGATAAGTTTATCAAGGAAGTTACTGGATTGAAAGTACGTCTATCGCACAATAAACTTCCTAAGGCTACTACAACTATGGCTACTACAGTACCTCTTCTTACCAAAAGCAATTGTTTCTCCCAGGTGTCCTCCTCTAAGTCAAAGGTAAGTCCATCCTTTGGTCACAAGCCTTGAACCCCAAAATCCTCCACACCTACCTTGAAGCCCTCTTCACAATGAAGGGACACCCCCACTCTCCAGGCCACATGGTCAGTTTGGTGTATAGTGCTAGAAGTTTCTTTCTTGGGAGAGATCATGTGATCAGCAGAGGGCCAATCAACGCTGTCCAGAGAGGGTCAGGGGTCCTGCAGCCTCATAGGACAATCAGGGGAGAATGAAAACTCCTCTTACAAGCTTTACCCAGCGCTCTGCTGGACACTGATAGAAGTCACAACATAGAGATATTTAGTCACCTGAGAAAAGGTATTTAGCAGTTCATATTTACTAAAATAATTGCATTTCCATGTTCTGGTGTACTGTGGGAGACCAGATATAGCAAATGCAGGGTCCGGAGTTTAGTAGCATTTTAATATTGCTCTACGCAAATTATTTGTCTGCTTTTCTTTGAAATGCCTGTAAATTCATTCTTCTAGCGTGATCTATGTCTGCCCTGGATCTCTGAAATAGTCCCAGCTGTAAGCCAGTGTCCCATGTGTGCTGTGTTCACCTGCTTATTTTAGCCAGATGAACCCGCCGCTTATAGCTTTCTTTTCCTGTATGTAGCGGTTAACGTAAGTGCCAAGTTCCTGTCACACAATCCCTGATGCTCTCTACAAACATTGCCTGTCTCCAGTGTGATTCTAGCCTCAGGGCTCCAGGCTCTTCAGTACTCTTAAAAGCACAAACACTACAAAATGTATTCACCCTTTTTTTTTTTTCATTAAGCAGAGACGTAAAATGTGACTTTTGAAAAGCAAAGTCTCATTTTACTGTTTTCTAAAATATGACACATACTAGATCTGAAGTCTTCAAATCAGGTAGTCAGATATTTCCAGATGCTTAGGCAGCATATACACGTGACACATATATGATGCTATTTCATGCTATATAACTGTTACAGGTAACCTGCACTAAAGGCTGTCCTTACTGACCTCTTTCTGAAAATGCTAGTTGCCTGGCACTTATGCTAAGTATTATCTGAGCCATAGTCCCACTAAAAGTATGTAGCTAGGGAGTTTGGATTTTTTGATCTGTATACTTTTTCTGCTTGAAAACACATAAAACAATGAAGCCATTGGGTAGGTATGTCACACTTCCAACTAGTATTTTGGCAGAAGTCTGTATTGGCATCCTCCTTGTTTTTGTCCTGTAAGATACTGTAGATCCAAACCCTATTGATAAAATCTCATCCTAATGTGATATTGAACCCAAAACCAAAGTTGTGATCTATTGCAGCTTACCAATCATTAAATGTGGTGGCTGCATTAGATTTCTTATTTAGGATTTCCCCCCTCTCTTTTTTTCACCTGGTGATCTGGCCAGTAACATACCTCCTATATTAGGGTGCCCTCACTCTGGATGAAGGAGCAACAAAGACACATTTGGAAAGCAGCATTGTCAGTCTTGAGGGAGGGAGTGTTAGATGTACTAGTACAGGGCTTAAAATTTCACGTCCTGAGCTACTAGCCAGGCCTTAGAGTTACTGGCCACCAACAAACACACACAAAGAGAGACACCTGTACACACACAGACATGCACACTCACGTACACACACATACAGACACATGTATACACACACAGGCACGTACAGACACGCATACACACAGATACATACACATGTACAAACATACACAGACACATGTACATACATACACACAAACACAGACACATGTACATACACGCAGACACATGTACAGATACACACATGTACATACACACACACCACCACCCATAAAAAGTTGCAGTACTTTGTAGTTCACTCACAGAGCTGGGTACTGCACTCTAGGGGGAGGCAGAGAGCACAGCACACACTCTTTGCTTTGCTTTCACTGCGCTCAGCTATTGAGCAGTCTGACGGCTCCCAGTGCCAATGACAGATCCGGCCTGAGCTCCGAGCCTGCTCAGCAAGACGGCCCTGGGGGGCACACTCGCCCCCACCATAATTTTCACTCACCATTGGTGTGCAGGCGAGTGGAAATTTCAAGCCCTGTACTAGTAGATTTAGATACACTAAAGAACATGAAGCCTAACACTTAATAAGCAGTTACAGCAAACAATTTTGTTCCTTTTGGTGTAAAGGATTCACATAAATATAAGCTGACTATTGTAAGCACCCCTGTCTGTGTTAAATGGTTTGTCTCAACCCTCTAAGTGCTACGTCTGCAGGACAGCTTGTTCTAATGAAGAACAACAGACTGGAACACTAGGTGAAAAGAAAGAAAGCCTAAAAAAGAGAACTAATGCAATCATCACATCTAAGAATTAGTAAGCTGCACTATAATAAATGTTTGCTTTTGGGTTGAATACTGCTTTAAACTTCAACTTGTCAGTTTGTGTTTTACTTTCAATAAAAGTTATTTTACATTACTGGATTGTATTTTTCTAATACATATTAATTTAAATTCCTGATATCAATTACAAAGTCGAATACAATACAATTCGGTTAATGATGATAGTGCTTCATCAATAGTTCACTCAAAGCTGTCCTTTAAATATTGTTTACTTCTGTTGCAATTGACAGATATCTGATTGTAGGTTTATTACATTTGGTGAATTACAGCCTTAGAACACAGCCTGGCTTGTGTGTACAGTGGATGGCTCTTGTCTGACCGCCTCTCCAGTTTATTTTTGCCTGCAATGTTTTGTTTTTTCTGCATGCTTGGCTAAAGCTGATCCAAGCACATAAAAGCAGACATGCAGAAATGTTTTATGGACCTGAACACCAAATCTTTCTTGGCAGAGCCGGTATGTAAACATTTATCTTACATGAAACATGCTAATTCACACTGAGTGTACAAACCTGCTATTCAGAGGATTATGGGTGGATCGCACACACCCTGATAAAATGGGTTGGGAATCCTGCCTCCTTCTGAAGCAAGCAAACCACAACTTTCATCAGGGAAAGGAAAATAGAATCTTTCTTATAGAACTGTGTGAGAGAAATTAGATCTCAGGCAATGGAAACTGATAGAAGATTTACACTTTTAGAATGTGATGCTAAATCATCTCTTCCCTCGTGCAGATTTAGATGTTTTCCTTTATTTTTAATATGGGGGATGTTAAGTTCAGTGGTATCACATTTTAATTGAGTTCACATCAGTATGAAACACTAGAACGTGGTGCGGATAAAGGTGCACAGATCGCAGATTTCCTGCACCATGTTCTAGTGGGAACCAAATCACAGTTCACACTGATGTGAACTCAATAAAAATGCATGTCAGAGTGCCCTTGCAATCTGCAGCAGGTGCAATGTTAATCACCCAAATGCAGGTTGCAAACACAATGCGTTTGCCTGCATTGGATTGCCTGGTACAAAACTACCATACAATCTGTTTGCAGTGCGTTTCCAAAAGTAGTGCATGCACTACTTTGGTGCAATGCGGTATGATTTTAAAAATGAATAGGCTCAAATCACACCACACTGAATCGCATGTGAATTGCATGGGAATGCTGTGTGCATTCCTTTGCGATTCATAGGTGATCCATAGTGTGAACCCAGGCTAAGGCTCGGTTCACACTATCGTGATCTGAAAGTCGCACAATATACGTTGCAACTTTGCCAGGCGACATGCTGGTGCCTTGATGCGCAACTTTCATGCCATGTGATTTTGCCTTGGTAATCTTCCTGCAATCTCCGATCCAAATCACATCAATATAGATGAGGATCCGACTTAGAGGCGACTTCCATTAAAGTCTATGTGCACAAGTCAGAAGTTGGCTTGAAGTAGTACAAGGAACCTTTTCTAAAGGCGGAGCGACTTCAGTAGTGCTGATTAAGACAGCTCTCATTAAACTAACATGGGATTTCACATTTAATGCAACTCGGGGTCTCACAAGTCTGATCCCAAGTTGCAGCAGTGTGAACCGAGCCTAAAGGGCTTGGTGGTCCACTTTTATTACACAAACAAAAGGGAAAGTTCAAACAAACTTCAGCCAAACTGATAAAAATTCTGAGCCACCTGACTCTCTCGTCGGCACTACCACTGCTCTTGACATTTGTCCCTCAGACCACAGTCTCTTCAGGTTCACTCGGCCCTTTTAGGTGCAGCACCCAGCAATATAGGCCCACTCTTGGTTTCTCTATAGGGGTTGTTCAGTAACCCTGGGCTCTCTCACTCTTCCAAGACATGCACCCTCCAGTCCCCTGGACTAGCTAATTGCCTCAGCTCTCTGTTCTGCAGACTCGCTTAGCTGTCCCAATTCTCCCAATCCTGAAAGTACGGAATCTCTCCAACATTGGGGTCTTGTCTTTGAGTGGCTCACCTCCTGGCTGGAGCACAAACCTATCTCCAAACAAGGGCCCTGAGATATGGCCAGATCCTGGTTTTATAACAGATATACACACCTGTGCAATCACATGGCCTGAAGATCATCAGTAAGACCTGGACACAGGATTGAAGGCTTCATCCCATCCAAGACACTTTGAAGCCTTCATGTTCCAGGCCCCGCTCATTTGGATTCCAAAACTAAGTTTTCTCCACTTATAACAAATACTCCACAGGCCATCACTCTGCAAATGTGAGAATCCTGTGTGCCTTTTTCCTATACTCACCCCATGGCAGGCAGGTCACAATATGGCCGGTCCTCTTGAACTTCAGTCCTCCAAACTCCTTCAGTAAAGACCATGTTACCAATGCAAAAACACAACAGCTGCAGCCAAATATCCCTTATTTATGTCATCTTCTTTTTTTTGTCTTGTTTTTGTAGGGATTTGTTTTTAGACTTTCAAGCATTTGTGTGTGCTTTAATGTTTTAATGCTTTAATAAGTTTATCTTGGTCTCATTAGACCACAGGACATGGGTCCAGTAATCCATGTCCTTAGTCTGCTTGTCTTCAGCAAACTGTTTGCGGGCTTTCATGTGCATCATCCTTACAAGAGGTTTCCTTGTAAGCCATGCAGACCAATTTGATGCAGTGTGCGGTGTATGGTCTGAGCACTGACAGGCTGACCCCCACCCCTTCAACCTCTGCAGCAATGCTGGCAGCACTCATACATCTATTTACCAACAACTTCTGGATATGACGCTGAGCACGTGAACTTCTTTGGTCGACCATGGCAAGGCCTGTTCTGAGTAGAACCTGTCCTGTTAAAGTGCTGTATGGTCTTGGCCACCATGCTGCAGCTCAGTTTCTGGGTCTTGGCAATCTTTTTATAGCCTAGGCAATCTTTATGTAGAGCAACAATTCTTTTTTTCAGATCCTCAGAGAGTTCTTTGCCATGAGGTGCCATGTTGAACGTCCAGTGACCAGTATGAGAGAGTGAGATGAATAACACCAAATGTAACACACCTGTTCCCCATTCATACCTGAGACCTTGTAACACTAATGAGTCACATGACATCGGGGAGGGAAAATGGCTAATTGGGCCCAATTTGGACATTGTCACTTAGGGGTGTACTCACTTTTGTTGCCAGCGGTTTAGACATTAATGGCTGTGTGTTGAGTTATTTTGAGGGGACAGCAAATTTACACTGTTATACAAGCTGTACACTCACTACTTTATATTGTAGCAAAGTGTCATTTCTTCAGTGTTGTCACATGAAAAGATATAATAAAATATTTACAAAAATGTGAGGGGTGGACTCACTTCTGTGAGATACTGTATGTACTGCAAACCAAAGATCCTTCATTCCGTCAGTTTTTGTGAGCTCTCGATCCATTTCAATTTTGTCAAGACAATTCGAGGTGCTGGATTTTTGTTGTTTGCTTCTGTTCAATCAAACAAATATATACATATGTCTGAAGAACTGATTGTAATAAATATTGATAAAGTGATCATTTTTATTAGATCGCTTTCACCCATAACTCATAGATCATATTTTCAGTCGCTTGCAAAGTGCTGAACAATACTGTGTGTTGAATTGTTGATATTTTAATCGATTATTTGCTATCGGCTCATACATAATTCGATCACAAATTGCATGGCCTAGTGTATGGCCATCTTTAGATGGTAGGCTGTGCCCTGAAGTCCATTAAAATGCAATGTCTGACTGCGGTGTGCTCTCTTCCCCAAATGAGTGTCTGGTCAGTCTATCAGCATTCAGTTTCTGATCCTGATCTGTGGGCTGCGGTAATCACACCTGTCTTTAAGTGACGAGGCACGTTCCTGTCTGGTGTCAGTCTAATGAAACAAGGTATGATTTATAACAATTTTTTATGCAGTTAATTCTGAACATGTTGAGACTTCATTCTCGCTGTGAAAAATGACAGGATCCTGGCTGTCAGCTGGATTCCTGCTCCTTGCTGGGCCTGTTTACACGAGCTGTTTGTGTGTGTGTGGGTGTTCATCAATATCACTTCAGAATATTTTGTTTCTTCTGAAGGAAAGTAATAGCATCAAAAGCCATCTAAGCAGGAAATTAATATCCGGTACCAACATCAGGTGTTTAGAATGTCAAGGTCCAGTGTTTTATGTTTATAGAGAAAAAGATGAATATTTAAAGGTATACTCCAGTCAAGCTTAACCAGTTGGAGATCAGGCCTTTTTCTGACACTTTTAAAAAATTAAATTTTTTGCCAGAAAATCACTTAGAACCCCCAAATAATAAATATTCTTTTAGCAAATGCCCTAGAGAATAAAATGGTGGGTTTTGCAATTTTTTTTATGTCATACAACGCAAATTGTTTTGAAAAAATACACTTTAATGAGTTTTAATGCACACAAACACAATATAATACCCAATTATTTGATAAAAACATAAAAGATAGTTTTGTGCCGAGCAGATAGATACCTAAGATGTCACACTTTAAAATTGCGCACGCAATGGTGACAAACTGCATCGCCATAGACAGCTCTTCAAAAGCCTTGCATGACCGCGCAATTACCAGTTGAAATAGTGCAGTGCTCAATAGCAAAAAAAAGGCCTGGTCATTAAGGGGGGGGAGGGGGGTAAATCCTCAGGATGGCAAGTGGTTGAAGGCGATTTCCAGCCAAGCAGCTATAGGCCCCTTGCACACTGGTGCGCTTTTGCTGCACTTTTCAAGGATGACAAAAGCATGTGAAAACTATAACCTATAACATGCTAAATAAATGTTCACACTACAGGTGCACTGCACTTTGGAAAAACCACTCCAAAGACGCAGCATGCAGGACTTTTCAAAGTGCACTGAAGACACCTTTCATTGTAAGTCAATGGGAATACATTGAAAGGGCATCAGTGTGAAAGGTCCTATACAGCATGTTACATGCAGCTTTTTGTGCACTGCAATTGATGCCAAATTAGGACATTAACACTCCAAAAAACACATCTCTACCATTTTTTCCTCAATGCACAGCAGCATACAGGTGTGGATGGGCCCCATAGAAAAGAATGGCTGCAATGCTGATCAGTGTATTCTGCCAGCAGGGAGGCGGGGGAGTCTCCTCACTGTCAGAATATATCCACACATTCAAAATCAGGTCAGTTCAGGTATGGCCAGCTTTAGGTTTCTCTCGTTCAACCTGCGGGCTTAGGGATTGTAGCTAGTTTAGTATGTTTTCATGTTCTGGAAGAAAATCTGAACACCCAAATAATCAAAGACATAGCTGGAGTGAGTGCTTTTCTGGTACTTTCCGCATTGGGAATTGAACCCAGTTCCCCAGCACGTTAAGAGTGCTAATTACAATGTTACTATGCTGATATGCAGTATTTGTCTCTTTTGTGGAGGATATTTTGCAGCTCCTGTGACTTATGTTAACTCATGTATGTTATTAAATTTAGTGATTCAGCATAATAATAAAAATATTTGACACTTTGTAGTTACGCAGAAACGCTGTCATTCCTGGGTCATCTGGAGATGATGATGTAAAACGAATTAAAGAGAGGCACGTCGTGGTTTATTGCATTATGTCAGCTTGTAGTGAGCCGCCCATGCCTGCAGCATTTCCTGCTTGTGATATCGCTGTCGGGTGACTGCTCACTGAAAGTGCAGATCCAGCACACCAGTATGGCAACGTCAAGTGATTTTTACTCTGGATGCGAAAAATGAAGAGTGTATTCATATGTAGTATTTTCAGAGGGGTAGCTCCCTGCCAGTGAGTGTAAGTAAGACATAGGGAAAGAACACTATACAACATTGGAATGGCTGATCCCAGTCACAGCCCTCATCACATGCTAGAGGTATTTTTGGGGTGCTGGTTCCAGGAGAGGGAACACCTGTGCAGCATCCGAGCCAAGCCGCTGCTGTAACAGACAGTTTTTGTTTTTTGGGTGGTTGGGAGGAGTTGGACATCAATTAACGTGTTTATAATTGTTCAACACATTTTCTCCATATAATGGACCCCTGATGTCTCCACAAAGGGGTCCTGTCTCTTGTTCATGCTATCACATAGGGGGCTTAGCTGGCCACCCTGTTATAGTAATAACATTTCAAAAAATAAATAAATAAAAAGTGTTAAAATAGCGAAATTATAATAATATAGGTAAAAATATGTAAACCGCTCCACACACTAAGGCCCCTTTCCCACGGCGGCGGACTCCGTTCCGATCAGCAGGGGATCTGCTCACAGAGCAGAGCAGGCGGATGACAGGTTTGTGTCCACTAAATTTCTGCAGCGCGGTCACCGACAGAGCCCGCTCTGCTCTATGGGCGCCCGGGTGTAAACGTACTCCGCTGTCACCTGACCGATCAGATTCCTCTTCCGTTTATTTTAGTGGACTACATCAGATCGAAGGTAGGCTGGTATAAATAAACACAAGCCCATTAACAGTGGCCCGATTATAGGGGTGGATGGACCGTCTTATCAAGTCCAGCTGAAAAACTGACAGGCGGACCTGATCAGAACGGTCATGTGAAAGTGGCCAAAATATCACTGAACGTGCGAGCAATAATTCTAGGGCCATTATTCATGCCTAACCTTTAAATTATAACCTGTAAAGGCTTTTAAAATCCCACCTGGGCAATTTTGGGTACCATAGTTTTCTGGCATTTCACCAGTGTGTGCAATTTTAAGGCTTCACAGGCAAAGCCTTGGTACTTCTTCATAGTCCGCAAGTGTGCCCACCCCTTCCTTGCCTCATGCCCACTCCTGATGACTACTAAGCCAGCCCATCATGGTCATGGGCCAAAAGGAATGAGTGAGTATGGGACTTAAGGGCATGCTCTGACTCACCCTGGAAATTTCAAAGTTTTGCCCATCAGAACAACCTGACATTTGGCTGTCTCAGATTGCTAAAGTTACTGCAAGCATGGGCAGCCACCTCTAAAGCAGTCCATAGATACTGCAATTTTCTTTCCTTCCACCACGGAAGTAAGGAAAGAAAATTGCTTGATTTCCCACATCAACACAGTCGGTGTTGATAGTGAATCCCTCCTGCAACGCTAATGTGTTCTGCCAGTGGGGAGCCTTTCCAGCCGACAGGACACAATGACTGCTGCTGGCGACTATAGCCACCGGCAGTGATTGAAAGAAAAGAAAAAAAAAAAAAACAGGCTGGTTGTACTAAAGTTGATCCATGGATTGACTTCGGCACAACCAACCTGCCTATGGATGGATCGAATCAGGAACCGGTCAAGATTTGATCCATCTTTGGCGGACTAAAGTGTGAAGGTTTTATACCTGCAGCAGATTTTCTATTTGTGTTCTAAAGACAAAGGGGTTGCTTTACTAAAACTGAAGCATGCAAAATCTGGTGCAGCTCTGCACAGAAACCAATCAGCTTCCAGGTGTTATTGTCAAAGCTGAATTGAACAAGATGAAGTTAGAAGCTGATTGGCTACCATGCACTGCTGCACCAGATTCTGAGCGCTCCAGTTTTAGTAAATCTCCCCCCACAGTCTCTTTAATTTATATTATATATAAAATATTCCACTACAGACATATTTACTGGGCTCCTGATAGGGACTGTAGCCTCTTGTCACATGACTCTGTGCCATGTAACCTCCTGTTCATGCCCTAGTGTCCGTGGAATCTGCTGCAATGAGTGGAGAGCAATGAAATCATCACATTGGACTGTTTTTAAGCCGGTTCAGTTTCATGGCAGGGCAGCCAGGTCTAGATGAGTGGCAGGGTGAAAATATAGACATTCAGCAGGTAGCTTATGTCCGCCGAGTCAGTTTAAATGCAGAATGTTTGTGTGTTTGACTGGAGCGTATCTTCAACTCCAGCTTGTTCCCACTTGGCTATGTCCCTCATGGCTTCCCTCAGAATTGTTTGCAATAATTTAGTTGTCAGTATACGGGTAAGTCAGGTCACTGTCACTGCTGTTATAGGCATAATATTTCCATTTTCTACAATGGTAACACACTAAGCTCTTCACGCCGGGTCTCCGAGATTGCCTATCTTCTGCTTCTCATTAATTTCTTGCTGGCCCTGGCATAAAATACACCTCCAGCAGAATCGGCATCAAAGTAAGATGTCTACTTATGCTGCTCGGAGAAAGTCAATGGAGACACAACTTTAATTGTGTCTGTGGCATTTACAAGATTCAGTTCTCTTTCAGCCGTTGGCATTTTGTGTTCATTTATATTCACAGGTACTCTGTGGAAATGGAGTAATTGCTGTTGATGGCTCAGTAAGGACAAGCTCCTTTAACCCACTTTGCTTGCATCAGAAACGAAGGATTCTAGGTCAGACTCGGTTCTGCGCAAAGTGTTTAACATAAATATATGGTTAATTACTTCCACACTTATTTATAGTTTGTGAATGTTGCAAACTCTGCCTTTAGCAATGTAAGAAATAGTGTTTGTGCTTTAATTACACGTGCGTAAACACAAGAAGGCTGATTGTGACGGCTGATTACACCCTCATCTAGTATGACTGTCATTTAAGGTGTGTAATGTAATAGTTTGCATCTTTTCCTTTCATCGAAACTGGGTGCAAACTGGCAAGTAGATAGGTAGGATAATGATACTAAACACCAGTGGTGTATTTAGGTTTTGTGCTGCCCTAGGCAACACAAAAATCGGCGCGCCCCCCCCACCAGAGAGAGCCTGACATTGGCCAACAACACCCCTGCCTCCCACCCAAGAGAGCCTTCCACTACCACTGCCCCCCATACGTCAGCCATCATTCCCCATGGCGAGAGAGAGAGCCACTCACCTTCACAGCTCTGCACATCCCTGGGAACGCGAGTCAGGCTGTGTATTGACCGTCATGAAACCCGCAGCCTATCTCGGATCCCACCAGGTCCCCATGCCGTGTGTGTCCCTTTTTTCCATCCCTTCTTCTGAGGGGCAGTGCTGCCCCCCTGAGAAATGCCGCCCTAGGCAAATGCCTTGTTTGCCTTGTGGTAAATACACCCCTGCTAAACACACACTGTTTCATTTACATTGACCCTTCTATTTCTGTATGTGAATAATGGCAATGGAATTATTATTTAAAAAAAAAAAATCATCTAATTACCCTTTTCCTAACCAGCTGTCACATGACCCAACTCTTTCCCAGCCTGTCTGCAGGAAAACATGAGCAGGAGCAGCTTTTAGTCATCTGCTGCTGGTCACATATTCAAATAAAAAAACCCCAAAAAAACAGTTTATTGATCTTTATTTTTACTCTATTCCAAAGGCTGTTTTAAATTGTCATACAAATATATATTTAAAATTAAATCTTTATTATTTTTTGGCAATAACATGGTGTGGGAGGATTTCTGCCAGTCACAGTCTGTGTCACGCCCCTCGCCTGTGTCTTAGAATAACAGGGAGGTGAAGCCTCCATCAATCAAGATGTAATATCCCGCTCCCATAGTATTTAGCTGGTTAGTGGGCACGGAGGAGGAGGGAGGGAGTAGGCTGTCATTTTCCACTATGTATACACCCACAATGTATATAGTTGCATGGGCTGCTCAAATGTGATAGGGAAGAAATGCTCAGCATAGAAACTCACTGAAAGCATTTGCAGATTTGCCAACACTGCTCTGCAAAATCCCTAGCTGAACTGGGGACTTGGACAGAAGGAGGATTCAGAAAACGTATATCATAGTGACTGAGTGAGTATGAACAGCATGTAATACAGCTTTACTGATAGTTTTTTATGATGTGGGTTTAGTGACACCTTTAAAGTAAACCTGACACTTTGCCTTTTCAGGGCCACAAGACAGATTCACTTAATAGGACACCCCTCTTCATGGTGACACTTGCTTTCATCACATTTATCTGGTGTTCTGTTCACCTAAAGGAGCCTTTGGAAGTACCTAGTACTTAAAGGTATGGTGATTAGTCCTATGTAAGCTCAGAAATGGAGCATACACAGAGCTTGCACTTGGGGCTATGGCAGAAGCCATCTTGTCACTTCTTTACTACAGGGATGTTTCCATGTTGACCGTTTCCATCCACCCCAACACATTCCTCTTGATCCGTCAAAACAATGGGCTGCCTCAGTGGAAAGGCTAAGGGATGGACGAGCTTTGCCTGTCAGAACAGCTAGCAGTAGGGGTGTTTAGACCAAGATTTGAAGGCGGCACAGGCACATCTACTGTAGGTAAATGCACTTCATACTCAATAGCAATTTTTTCCTTTACCTATAAGAACAAGGTTGCTTTAAAGCTGAAGTCAGCACTGAAGATAGGGTTGGTGTTTAGCAGACCCAGGCTGAAGTTGAGAAGTGCTCCAAGAAAGATTCTTGAAACCCTCACTCCTCATGCAACGTGGTGGCCTTGGAGAACTTTTTTAAAGTAATGTCCAGGCGCTACTTTACCCCAGCAAAAATTGCAAAGTATCTCCCTACTTACCCTGCTTCTTGTTTTTGGAAGTGCTCAGACCAGGGTGACATGAAACACATATGGTGGATGTGCCCCAGAGTTAAACACCTATAGATTTGAGGCTATAACATAGTCAATACAATTTTTTTCTCAAACCTGCATAGAGGTCCCTGGGAGTCCTTACTGCATAAGCTGATAGAGGGCCTAACAAAGAACACGTCCTAGCTACCCACATTTTATGGCCATGAAACAGACAATCGCAAAAGAATGGAAGACGCCAGTCCTCGTGGCGGAGTGAAGCGGCATGTTCACGGCACACTAGTGAAGGAAACTGGTAAATGCTTTATGAATGTATGCTGAATCTGATGCTTTTCAGTCTTGCATGTATACAGTAAGCTGAGACTAATAAATACCTGTGTGTGTAGGACTGTGCTAGGTTTAAAGTGATTTTAAACCCTCACCTTGAAAAAAAAAAAACAGTTCTGTTTGAAATAGAAATGAAAGGCAAAACATTTGTGTATAGATATTAAAAAAAAATTGTAAATGTATTTTTTCCCTTTTTTTTTTATAAGTGATCATATTCCCTCTGTTCTCAGCTGCATAGAGAACTGGAGGAGGAGAAACAGCACAGCTAGAGAACTGACAACGCTGAGCTCTCCTGCCTAGTGTGGTCAGTTTTCAGTAGGAAAGCAGAGGGACTGGCAGGAACACCAGGGATTTCACACTAAAGAAGTAATACAAAGAGTACAAGATATTTTTTCATACAAGTACATGGTACAGCAGGCATATATCAGGAATATGAAATGTTGGGGTTACATATTCATTAAAGTTGAATGCCAGGCAGCTAGACCCAATGCAATTTAGACATACAGTAAATGAATTCGACTCTGCATTCAATAATACATAAACCATTTTAATGCAAGCAGTGTGGGTTCCACATTGTGACTTAGTATCAGTCCTTTGCAGTCCCCTAGACAGCAGAGCTCAGACAGGAGGAGGTAGAAGTAGCAGAAAGAGCCAATGCTTGCATGCCTATAAGGAGCATGCCAAAAGGAGGAGAGAGACGATTCAGAGAGAGAGGGGGGGGGGGGGGGGAGTCAATCAGTGTGCTTATTTTCCTTTCACTGTCCATTACAGGCTGGGGAGGGACAAGATCTGTAAGTGTTACTTAAAGAGGTATTCAACCCTAAAGCAAACATTTATTATTTTGCAATTTATCAATTCTTAGACGTAATAGTTGTATTAGTTTTTTGATTTTCATTTGGTGATCCTGCCAGTAAATCTGTTGTTTTTCAACACAACAAGCTGTCCTGCACATGTAGAAGTTAGAATATTGAGACAGACCATTGAACACTGACAGGGGTGCTTACAATGGTCAGCTTTTATTTATTCATGTAAAACTTTTATCCCCCCCCCCCCCCAAAAAAAAAATCTGTTGCTGTAACTGCTGATAATGCATTAGCTGGATTCCAGGTTCAATTAGTTAGTGTATCTAACTCTGCTAGTTAATCTAACACTCCCCTCTCCCAGAATGCTTTCCTAAGGATTTTCTGTTGCTCCTTCATCTAGCAAGGGGATGCTGTAATACAGGAGGGATGTTACTGGCCAGATCATCAGATGAAATCAGAGGGGAAAAGCCTAAAAAAGAAAACTAATGCAGCCACCACATGTAATGATTGGTAAGCTGCAAAATATTACATTTTTGGGTTTGCTACTGCTTTAACTGCAGCAGAGAAAACTCTGGTCTTTTGGCCTCCCTTACAGGGCTGTGCTGTGTGTCAGGACTGGATGGATAAAGATACAAATCCTTTGGCACATAAGTCCTGTATATATTTCATCTGTGCATTAAGCTGTTTGCCTGGAGATCAGCTTGAATTCTCCCTCACCTTCTGCTCTGTGTTTGGATGAGCTGGCCCTTTAATGTGGTTGTAAACCCTTACATATACCCAGTAAAATGACTGAACTCAGGTGTTGCACAGCGATCAAACAAATCCTCTTACATAAGTTTACCTGTTTACCTGTGGCCATGTGTCAGCTGCATCCATTTAACCACTTGCCCTCCTGAGGATTTACCCCCCTTCCTGACCAGGCCATTTTTTGTGTTACGGCGCTGCGTTACTTTAACTGGCAATTGCACGGTCATGCAACACTGCATCAGAATGAAATTTACGTTCTTTTTTTCCCCACAAATAGAGCTTTCTTTTTGTGGTATTTGATCACCTGTGCGTTTTTTATTTTTTGCGCTATAAAAAAGAAAAATGACTGTCAATTTTGAGAAAAAACAATATTTTTGACTTTTTGCTATTAAACATGTTCAGCCAAAAATTTTAAAAAACCTAATTTCATCATAAATTTAGGCCAAAATGTATTCTGCTGCATGTCAAATCCCAATACGTGTAAATTAATTGGTAAATGGCGGTATATATACTGGAATTTTTTTTTTTTATTAGTAATGGTGGCAATCAGCGACTTATTGCGGGACTGCAGTGGGTATTCTGACACTGAGGGGAACTGACTTGGTGTCACTGACATCCCCAGTGACACCAATACAGTGATCAGTGCTGATAAAAAGTACTGACACTAAACTAATGGAACTGGGCAGGAAGGGGTTAACATGCGGGGCAATCAAAGGGTTAAGTGTCTGCTGTGTGCTGTTTTACATTGTGTCCTGTGTTTGTGCTTCACTGTAAGCACACTGTTTTGCATGGCTGTGCTATGCACAGCCATGCAAAGCAGTGTGCAGGAATTGACAGGGTAGAGAACTGTTTTGTTTACAAACAGTTCCCCCCCCAATCGGAGATGCTCGGCAATTCCTGGGCACTGTCGAGTAATCACTGTCCAGGAACCGGTGAATGACAGCCGAGGCCACGAATGGTGGTTTGGGTAGGGCACGCACGTGAGCTGCGCGTGCCCCATACCCGGAAATGCGAAATCATGTGCATATATACGTGCTTTTACGCATCCGTGCCGCCCTGTAGCAGTACTTCTGCTATAGGGAAGACAGAATGCGGTTAAAGTACAGAATTTACACAGGATCTCTCAGCTCTGGAAAACAGGGGGCGGGGAGCTGAAGTTAAACTCAGTGAGGAGAGTGCTGATTGGAGGAAAGGGACACACACCCCTTCACACAGCACACAGAAACAGAGCTGAGGCTGTCAATCTGCTGGAGATTCCCTCCCCGTCACCATTTTTCTCTTGGTGTCTGGAAAACTCATCCGAAGTGACTCATGCTTATAGCAGAAGAACAAGGCAGCAGACAGAAATGACACTTCATGCTCTGGATTGAGACACGTACACACTATAGAGGGATATGCATTGTTCATTTTTCATATCTGAGGTTTACAAGCACTTTAACTTGAAGGTTAAAACTGAATAAAATGGGAAAATGCTTAAAAAAAGCAACTAGTGTTTTCTTTCATCATTAATACAACTTTAATGACATCAATATTTTCATCATATTTGTTCTCTTTTTGCTCATCTCCCTGTTGCACTGGTCCTGTCATTTTAAATATGGAGCAAAGATGATGAGAGGTTGTGGCTTGTAGCCCAATCTTTTTTTTATTCTTTTTTTTACTTGCACAAGAGCAGCCGAAGCTAAAAGTCTGACTTGTGGTTAACACGGCCCCATTATAACGTCCACACTTTTCATATTAGAGACCACGTCTTTTGTGATCACCAAAGTGGGAATTGTTTTGCATTTGCTGTGTTGGTTACTGTAGCCATCAGGATTGTTAGGGGATGGGAACAGCACTGTTTTCAGGTGTGTCTGGGTCCACGTCTTCTGTGTGCAGGGCATGTCCATGATAAGAGACTGTTTGTATTTCTGCTCCTTTCAGATTACTGGCCGCTTCTGTTAGAGAACATAACAATGTCACATTTTCCAGAAGCACAACACTGATCAGAACTATCAGCAGCTCTTCCTGTACAGCTCTGTTATTGTGTGCCGGACATTTAGCCTTCTTACCGCCATGAGTGTTGGCAGTTGTAGCCTCTTATTTATTTAGTTATTTCAGGTACTTTTATAGCGCCGTCATTTTATGCAGTGCTTTACATATATCTTGTACATTCACATCAGTCCCTGACCCTCAAGGGGCGTACAATGTAAGGTCCCTAACTCACATTCATACATACACATACTAGGGACAATTTAGACAGGAGCCAATTAACCTACCAGCATGTCTTTGGAGTGTGGGAGGAAACCGGAGTACCTGGAGGAAACCCACGCAGGCACAGGGAAAACATGCAAATCCAGGCAGGTGGTGCCGTGGTCGGGATTCAAACCAATGACCCTAGTACTGCCAGCCTGAAGTGCTAACCATTTAGCTACTGTGCTGCTCCCTCTTCAAGAAATAACAGCAATATAGTGGAGTGCAACTGTTGAAATAGGCATTTAAAGCGGAACTTCACTCTCTCAATCAACACTATTTTTAACCCTGAACAGTTAGCATTAGTAAATAGATAGGAAAGTATATCATATTTACTTGTTTTTAACATATATATACAAATTTCTCCAGTTACTTCCTGGTTTCCATGCCTAGGCAAAGTACGTCATACATCCCAGGAGCCTTCAGGAGGGAAGGAGGGGTTTTCTCAGCTAAGCGCACCTTCCTGTCTGCATACCTGAGCTAAGGGCAGATGGTTTCTAGGAAGTAAATGGATGAATCATCTGCTTACTCAAGATGGCCACAGGCAGGGGGTGTTTTTCAAGGTGATTTCTCAACAAAATAAAGCATGGAGACATTGATGGACAGGAGCGGTTTATTATTTGAATAATAAAAATGAATTAAATAGCAGTTTTGCTTTGTGGTGCTCAGATGCAGTGTAGTTATTGAATCCAATCATAGGAGAGCATCAGTCAATGAAACCATCGTCTATACACTTACATAATGCCAGATTATATCAACTTGGCACTTTATTTTTAAATGTGATATTTTTTTTTTTTAAATTTCACAATATTGAAATAGAACTCCTCCAGCTTCCGCTTCCCAGCAGCTATATTGATAACCTTTGTTAAAGTTGTATGTACTTTTGTCTCGGATCGCACATTCTGCGACGTATAGTGTGATCCTGAATACGAGACATCCTTCAGTCAAAAAGAAGCAGAGACTGCAGAAAATTTACAATGTAAATGATACAATTTGACTAACATAAAGCGGAACTTCACTCTGTCAATCAATTAAGTATTTTTACGCTGCTTTCATTTGTAAATAACTTTTTTTTAACATTTCTTCAGTTACTACCTGCTTTCCAGGCCTAGACAAATGGTGTTGTACATCCCAGCAGTCTTTAGGAGGGGAGGATGGATTTTCTCAGCTAAAGGCAGATGGATTCCAGGAAGTAAATTCTTCATAAATAATTCTGCCACAGCCAGAAATGATAGGGCTTTTCAAAGTGATTTCTCAGTAAAATAAAGCGTGGAGACCTGGATGGATAGGTGAATTTGCTTTGAATATTAACCAATTCAATACCGGGCAATTTTACACCTTCCTGCCCAGGCCAGTTTTTAGGTTTCAGCGCTCTCACACTTTGACAATTGCGCGGTCATACAACATTGTACCCAAACTATAATTTTATCATTTTCTTCACACAACTAGAGCTTTCTTTTGGAGGTATTTAATCACCGCTGGGGTTTTTATTTTTTGCTAAATTAACAAAAAAAGACCACAAATTTTGAAAAAAACACACGTTTTTCTTTGTTTCTGTTATAAAAGTTTACAAATAAATAATTGTTGTTCATAAATTTAGGCCGAAATGTATTGTGCTACATGTCTTTGGTGAAAATAACCCAAATTAGGATGTATTTTTTAGTTTGTAGGAAAGGTATAGAGTTCACAAACTATGGTATAGATCTGATTATTGATCAATCCTGAAGTACTGACGGCCAATCTAATTTCTTGAGGTCCAAGAATGTCAGAACAGTGCAGATATCCCCCAAATGACCCCTTTTTGCAAAGTAGACAGTCAGACATACTTCATAAGAGGCGTGACGAGTTTTTGGAAGTTGTATTTTTTTTCGGAAAATTAAAAAAATGAGTTTCACTTTTTTTTTTTTTTTTTACATATTGTCACCATTGCAGTACAGCATCTTCATATAACTGGCATGGCGGTGATCAGGGACACTGACTGGTGACAGTATGAAAAAAAAAAAAAATATTTTTTTTTTATTATTTTTTATTAAATTTGTTTTTTTTTTAGGTTTTTTTTTTTTCATATTTCACTATGACCTAAATAGTACAATGTTACCATAGTAACATTGTACTACTTTGGGGAAGTGATTAGTATTTTTTATTTTTTTTGCTTATAGCAAAGAATTACTTTGCTATAAGCAATCATTTACCTGAATGACATCGATTCATTCAGGGTTTTTTTTTTTATTTTTTTGTGCTTAGCTGTGATATGGCCACAGCTAATCACATGACATGTGCATGTGATTAGCTGTGACCATTCACAGCTAGACACTAGTATACAATGGATGGCATGAATGAAGCCATCCATTGTATACAACTGTCATGTGACCTGCTGTGATTGGTCACAGCAGGTCACATGGTACCGGCAACGGGGGCCGGTACTCAGATCTGTCATTGGCCGTGTCCGAGGTACACGGCCGGTGACAGATCTTGCCGCTGCACGGTTCTGCAGGAGCGCAATCTGTGCATGTGCGGGAGGACGCCATATGGCGTCCACCCGGAACACTGATGACATTTGCCGGCCGCCATTCGGCCATAGGGCGGGCGGCAAATGGTTAAAAATGAATGAAATAGTGTTTTCAGTTTGCGGTGCTCAGATGCAGTGTAGTTTGCCTTTAAGTTAATAAAAATGATAGTATTTGGGACCCATTAGGACTGAAATTTGAGTTTTTTTTTTTTTTTTTTTTTTAGCAAAAAAGTGCATCAAAGTTGAAATGCAGACAAAACAAACCAGCTGGCCTATAAATTTTGAGTGTTGCCCATACTGCTCCTTTACTAATTTTATCCTTGAAGCAGTCGAGCAGCTAATTTGACACCGAGTAATATTAATGAAAGGCTTAGTCTCTGAAAATGCTGCAAACATAAAAAGTTTTCTGTTTTGTAAAAAAAAAAAAAAAAAAAAATGGCCCTGAGGTTGCACACATAACTGCTAACTTCTGTCCCCTCTTTTTTCTGCAGATCAGCAAATAATTGTCTTGCTAGTGGGTAGAGTTCTTGCAACAGTTAAGAGTATTAGATAGCATAGATTTAGGCGTCAAATGTTCCTTTCCATTTTGAGGAAAATGCATAACCCTTTAAAGTGGACCTGAACTCAGAAGGTGAAGATTTGGCCAGCTCTGAAAGGTTTTACCCCCTTTGTGACTAGGTTATTTTTTGCTATTTGGCACTGCGCTACTTTACCTGGTAATTGCGCAGTCATGCAATACTCTACCCAAATGGAATTGATATTTTTTTCCACACAAATAGAGCTTTCTTTTTGGTGGTATTTGATCACCACTGGGTTTTTTTTTAAATTTTTTATTCTATAAATGAAAAAAGACTGTAAATTTTGGGGGAAAAAAATATTTTTTACTTTCTGCTATAAAACCTATTTAAAAAATATAAAATTCAAATTTCTTCATAAATTTAGGGCAAAATATATTCTAGATTGTAAGCTCTAATGAACAGGGCCCTCTGTTTCCTCTTGTACCAAATTGTATTTTAACTGTAATGTCTACCTTCATTTAGTAAAGTGCTATGGAAACTGTTGGCGCTATATAAATCCTGCATAATAATAATAATATTCTGCTACATGTCTTTGGTAAAAAAATCCCAATAAATGTATATTGATTAGTTTGCATGAGCGTTATAATGTCTACAAACTATGGTATTTGTACTGCAAATTTTATTTTATTTTTTTTTTAATACTACTAATGGCGGTGATCAGTGACTTATAGTGGGACTGCGATAGTGCGGCGGGCAATCCGACACTGCCACTGATGTCACCAGTGATATTAATACAGTGATCAGTGATAATACTATACATGGTCACTGTACTGACAGTGGCTGGGAAAGAGGTTAACATCTCAGGTAATCAAGGGGTTGAATGTGTGCCCAGCAATGTGTAATGTGTGTATTATATGCTTCTTTTTACAAAATCTCTCTCTGTTTCTTCTCCCCTGTCAGAATTCAATAGCTAAGCAGGGGAGATCGACACACTAACATCGCTTGTGTTAGTACGGCGATCTGTAATTCTTTTTTTATTTTTTTTTTGGCTTCAACCCACTGGGTTGAACGAAAAATAACTTATAGTGTTCACCCCACATTAGGCACTGCTGCCTCTGACTGCTAACCTCATGAGATTTGGTGTTTTCACTTCTGTGCTGCTCACCGTTCTCCTTTGCTGGAGGTTCTGACATGAGAAAGCAAAACCCTTTCTCTACCAAAGTGGTCACTTCCACACCGAGACGCCATGCAGATTAAGGTATAGTAGGCCAGTAATAGACAAAGACCAGCTGCAGGGAGACCACAGGCAATCCTGCTGACTATGGTGATATGCAAGGGGAAAAGCGCCACAAGCAGAACGTATTAAGTATAGATTTGTCTTTATTTTACTGATGATACAGGTGGAAGAGATGAGGGAAAACACACAGTACAGACTCCAGGATACCCCCAATTGATTGGCTACATTTATCATACCTGGAATAGATTTCAGAGAAATAAAATAAAAAGAATACTTATTTATATGGACAGCACAGTGGCTAAATGGTTAGCACTTCCTCCTGGCAGTACTAGGGTCGTTGGTTCGAATTCCAGCCACGGCACCACCTGCCTGGAGTTTGCATGTTTTCCCTGTGCCTGCGCGGGTTTCCTCCAGGTACTCCGGTTTCCTCCCACACTCCAAAGACGTGCTGGTAGGTTAATTGGATCCTGTCTAAATTGGCCCTAGTATGTGTATGTATGAATGTGAGTTAGGGACCTTAGATTGTACACCCCTTGAGGGTTAGGGACCAATGTGAATGTACAATATATATGTAAAGCGCTGCGTAAAATTGACGGCGCTATACAAGTACCTGTAATATATAATAAATACATTATCCAACAAGAAACATGGCTGCTATTGCTTTGTGAAAATGGCGGCTTTCATGCTAATACATAGGCTTTGATGCTCTGAGTCACTGATGTGAAACAAGTATGTGTAATCAGGAACCCTCTGCTGCATATTTGTTCCAGGTAAGTGGCTCCGAGGTCAGAAGTGGCTGCCAAAATACTTTTTTCAGCAAAGTTTTCCTGTTAAGTAAATCAAGCGAGGTTCCTGACTTTAGATTCCGGACTTTAGAACAGTTGCAATGTTTAGTAGCTAACTGATTGCCTTACATTAGGCTCACATCTGTGTGGGCGCGGGAATGCATGGAAATCAGCAGCACACAAAACGCATTGCTTTTAAGAGATTCTTAATAGTACTCCCACACACTGAAAAAGGACCATGCCAAAGCACCATAAATTTCCATCCAGCTAAGTTTCAAAAAAGGTGCAAGGACCTTTTATATGCAGAAAAATCAGGTACAGCAGCCTATTAAAATGCATGGGTTGCTGTGGCTGCACAAACCCAGCATGTAGAACCACTTAGATGTCAACCTGGCCTTAAGGTTTGCCTGGGATTGCTTAGCAAACTAATAAAGATGCCCTAAGAGTACTAAGCGGCAATCATATCCACTTGAGCTCCAGTAATGTTCCCGTATGTTGCTGGAGTTTGAGTAGTTATACCAGGATGATACCTACAGCTTCAGGCATCATCCCAGTACCGTTTTTTAGAGCCAACAATCAACTCTCTTGTAATGGCAATCCGAGCGGCTAACTAGCCGCTGAATTGCCATTACAAGCAGTGGTAGGGGACTTCCCCCCCCACCACCACCACTACCTTCTGTGGCTTTACAGTGATCTTCTGTCCCTCTGGGAGTAGCGATTGGCCAGTCGGAGCCAAACAAAGACTGGATCGGCTTTGTTCGGCTCTTTGATAATGACCTTACATCACTTCTGGTTTACATGGCGGTAAATGATGTGATTTTTAAAAAAGAAAAGCATTTTATCACTCCGATCTTGATATTAATAAAGGCAGAGGAGGGATTTGGGGTCCTATAAACCCCCAATCTCTCCATAAAGAGTACCTCTCACATGCCTATTGCTGTCACAAGGGATGTTTACATTTCTTGAGACACCAATAATTTTGTGATAAAAAAAAGATAAAAAAAATAATTGCCCCCCGTGTTCGCACGCAAAAGCGAACGCATGTGTCAGTCCCAGACATCTATCGTTGCACACTTGTGAGGTCTCATCGTGAACATCAGATCGTAGGCAGCAATTCTAACATCAGCACCATTTTGGAAATCTAAAGTGGTAATCTGTAAAGGCTTTTAAAATGTCGCATATGGATAGGAAAATTTACGTTGTTTGTCGCCGTTGCATGGGCGTATGCAGTTTTAAAGTGTGACATGTTTGGTATCTATTTACTCGGCGTAACATCATCTTTTATATTTTACCAAAAACTGGGTTATGGATTGTGTTTTAAAATTGTGTTTGAAAAACCGCTGCGGAAATACCATGTGACATAAATATTGCAAAATTTATTCTCTAGAGCCTCTGCTTTAAAAAAATATATATATAATGTTTAGTAGTTCTACGAAAATTTTCCAGCAAAAAATACTGATTGTTACATGGAAACAAAAAGTGCCAGAAAAGGCTTGGTCTTCAAGTGGATATACTTTATATAATGAATAAGTATTGTCTCTGTGTACTTTTTTTTATATATATATATTTTATACTTTAACCCATTCCAAAACAGCCCCCTGTTCTCTGTCCATGTTACCAGTATACCCTTAGACTTGCTCCAGATCAGGGGACAATCTTCACCAAGTGTCCTTCTCCTCTTACAAATGTTGGGGCTGCACAGCAAAGTGCATGGGCGGTCTATTCTTCATAGGCTCCTCTGGAAAAGTCATCTCCTTGCAGGCTTTCAAGGCTTTTCCTCCTTTGCCACCATCCCCTCCCTCCTAGATTTTAAGCTCGAAAGATCAGGGCCCTTCGAACCCCTCATGTTTTGCATTGTATTGGTATTGTTCTGTCACATGTTCTGTCTCCCTTTGTAATGTACAGCGCTGAGCGAACTATTGGCGCTTTATAAATACTGTATAATAATAATAATAATAAACAACATTTCTGATAGAGGTCATGGGGAATTAGCCACAAAAATAGTCCCAGCTCTTGTCTCCCACTGTCAGGGCAGGGCTGTGGAACGGACAGGTAGGCCTAGTGGCAGGGTAACGCACTGGCTGACGACAACCACCACCAACAGACTGAAGTCCCTCAGGGCGCGGAGTCTAAGTCCCAGGCTGCCCTTCACCAGGGCCCCTGATGGTGGGGATGGACTTGACGCAACCAGGGACCAGGTCGCGGCCCCCGAGACACCCCAGCTGCGGTAATGGCCGCCGCCAATGGCGTGTAGTTGGTGAGAATGACAATAGCGTAGTCAGACAAGCCGGGTCAATAACAACGGGACAAAACAGTACAGAACAGTAGACAGAGAATCACAGGTCACGGGCCGGGTTCAGCAACGGAAGGTCAGATCAAAGGGAAACGCAGAGAATGGTCTTAGTCACAAGCCGAGTCAGAATACCAGAAGAGTCACGAGCGTATACACAGAGCTGTAGCAAGACAAAGACACAAGACACAAGTGCAAAGAGCATGTGCAGATCCCAGGCTTATATGTACTCAGCCACACCCCTCTGGGGGATGGACCTCAGAGACCTGAAGGCATAAAAGATTCCCATCATGCTCAGCAGAAATCCAAGATGGATGCTAGCACATGGAGTAACATAACCTCTGGGAAAAGGTAGGACCTTGACACCCACACTGGCTTACCTGCTGATCTTAGTCAATTACAATAGGGTATATGTAGCTTAGCGGAAGGAGTTTTGGGTACAGGTATAATTAGGATGATCGGAACCTGCCAGACATGGGTGTTGAATTAAAATCCTTAGAATAAAAATCTAACCCTCTTTTGATGAGCCGTTGGTCCAGCAAATATAAATTTGAAATTGCTTTGTTAGGCCGAAGTGTATCACTGCTCAGTCATATGAGCAAATAGAAGCACTTTCCTGAAGGCTGTTCTCGTATATTGCTGGTTTAGGATGCAGACGGTGAGAAATTCTCTCCTCTGTGTGCTTTGCCTGTTAAACCTATTAGTGATGTTTTGCCAGAACAACCTAAATACCATTTTAATTCCCTTTGTATAAATTAAACTGGACAATTGCAGAGACCGTGAACCTTTCCTTGGCAGTTGCTAGGTGTGTTCTAGCCAACTATTATATCTGCAAAGCTGTGCCGTGTCTGTTTTCCCATTTAAAAGGTGAATGTCAGATAAAACCTCTATGTAAAAAAAATTGTTAATGGCTGCAATTATATAAGGACTCTGATCTAATAGAAAATCTGGGTATTTTTTTAACATAAGGAGCTTCTGAAGTCACAAAATATAACCAGTTATCACTTTTCTTACTTTCCCTACAGCTGGACACAAGCTAAAGTGGAGGTTCACCCAAAGGGGGAAGTTCCTTTTTAAGTACTGATCCCATGCTCCCCGTAAGGAATTGGCACCTGTGGGGAGCAGGGAGGTAGCAGGTACCCGATTTTGACAGGTACCCACTTCCACTTCCGCTGTGACCGCCTTCTTTCTGGCACCTCCACCAAACCGCTAATTTTTGTTCAAGTATCCCTGTGTTGTGCTCCTTTAAAAACAACCACACCAACATTTTCCAGAGCAGCCAGTATTTCTTTTGAAGATACCTGTGGGTTTTTCTTTGAATACCAGACAATTCTTCTGTCAGTTATGGCTGCAATCTTTCTTGGTCTACCTGACCTTGGCTTGGTATCAAGAGATCCCCGAACTTTTCACTTAATAGGTGATTTAACAGTACTGATTGGCATATTTAAGGCTTTGGACATCTTTTTATGTCCTTTTCCATCTTTATTAAGTTCTATTACCTTGTTACGCAGGACTTTTGACAGTTCTTTTCTGATCCCCATGGCTCAGTATCTAGCCTAACAAACTCATTGACTAGGAGCTAACAGACTCATTGACCAGGAGCTAACAAACTCATTGACTATTTATACACTGACACTAATTGCAATTTTAAAAGCCACAGATGTGGGACATTAACCTCTAATTGGCATTTTAACCCGTGTGTGTCACCATGTGTGTCTGTACCAAGGCCAAACATTCCAGGAGATGTAAACATTTGATCATGGCCATTTGTGTGATTTCTGTTATCATTCTGATTCAAAAAGGAGCCAAATAACTATTTTATAATAAATGACTTCATATGATAATCATCCTTCAATAAAAGAGCATTTTTTGGCATGATCAGTCATATTTTCAATATCAATGCTAAAATTTCACAATTTCTGCCAGGGTATGCAAACTTTTGAGCAACTGTATATATTTATTTGTGTGTATATAAGTATTAAGTATTTGGTTTATTGGGTTAGGCGCAACAAAACTGTATTTAGAATGCGGGAACACGATTGTTTGCAGCCACCTGGTATTGGTAATAGCATTGTTTGTTTTAAATGAGACCCTGACATAGTTTGTAATTGTAAGATACTTTATTTAAATAGGTAGCGCGGGATAGCACAATACACTTGGTTCATTTATATTCTGCACATGTGATCAGTTTTGACACCAGCCATTTAATGGCTTGACAGTTTGGTTGAGAGCACAAAGAACTGGGATTTCTTATTCGCAACATGCCTTGAATAAACCTGTTTTGGGAAAACAAAATATAACTAAAGGCCAAACTTTTTTTTTTAATTTTGGATAAAGTGAAGAGGGATTAGAACATCTGTCAGGTTTTATTAATGTCTGAGTTAGAAATTGGAGAGCTGCGCTTACCCTTTTAAATCTAAAACCTCAAATCACAAACGTGCACAACCAGAAAGTGCTTCAAAACGGTGCATAATATAAAAAGTCCATCCAAATCTTCAAAGTGCATAAATTCATCCAGTGACTATCCCTTTATTAAACTCTCCAACGTGCTTCATGCATTCAATTATATCACCACTGCAATCTACCTTCTGTGCCGTCACCAGGGTATACACTGACCGTAGCTGGCATGCGCTCCAACTCCCGGAAGTGACGTTGTGCCAGATGTCTCCGCCCCTATACATTCCGTCATCAACCAGATGTCCTCAGCACAGACGGGTTTGTGCAGATAAAGGCACATTGAGGAAGATTTCTGCCAGATCCATGCATCGGATCAAGAGAGCAGCTGCTAAAATACCATTACATAGCAGCAAACAGATATTTGAAGCTGCTGGTGCCTCTGGAGTCCCACGGACATCAAGGTGTAGAATCCTCCAGAGTCTTGCAACTGTGCAGAAACCTTCTATTCGGCCACCACTAACCAATGCTCACAAGCAGAAACGACTGCATTGGCAATTTTCAAACAGTCCTGTACACTGATGTGTGCCGTGCAACCCTGGATGGTCCAGATGGATGGAGTAGTGGATGGTTGGTGGACGGCCACCCTGTTCCAACAAGGCTGCAAGGTCAGCAAGGTGGTGGAGTCATGTTTTGGGCCGGAATCATGGGAACAGAGCTGGTTGGCCCCTTTAGGGTCCCCGAAGGTGTAAAGATGACCTCTGCAAAGTATGTGGAGTTTATGACTGCCCACTTTCTTCCCTGGTACAGAAGGAAGAACTATTCATCTTCATGCATGACAATGCACCATCTCATGCTGCAAAGAATACCTCTGCATCAATGGCTGTTATGGGGATAAAAGGAGAGAAAGTCATGGTGTGGCCTCCATCCTCCCCTGACCTCAATCCTATTGAGAACCTTTGGAGCATCCTCAAGCAAAAGATATATGAGGGTGGGAGGCAGTTTACATCCAAACGGCAGCTCTGGGAGGCTATTCTGACATCTTGCAAACAAATTCAAGCAGAAACTGTCCAAAAACTCACAAGTTCAATGGATGCAAGACTTGTGAAGCTGCTATCAAATAAGGGGTCCTATGTTACAATGTAACGTGACCTGTTAAAATGTTTAAAAATGTTGTTAAAAGTTTGATTGAAATAGCTTTTGATTTCAGTAAATATGCTGCAAACACAACAAATGACAATTTTCAGTTCTTTACAACCTATAAAGTGTTTTGAAACTTACTGTGCGGAATAATTTGGAACAGTGCATTGGAAGTGTTTTATGTTTAACAAAAATCCTGTTATCATTAGGAGGTTTGTTCAATAAAATGTGAATTGTACTCTTAATAGTTGTAACATGAGAATTATGCTGACTGTTATTTACATCAATTATTTAGGTAGATTAGAAAAATATCATTTGCATAATAATTTGGAACGGGGTGTATGTCTGAGAAATCTATTGCACTGTGGCCAGTCTGACAGCAGCACTGAGACACTGGGGGGGGGGGGGGGGGTCGGTCATAATAAAATAATTAAGCTTAACATGTATGTAAACCCTCACCTTATAAAACAATCCATTCAGTTTAAAATAGGAATGAAAAGCAAAACATTTGTGTATAGATAAAGAAAAACCATTATAAATAACTGTTCTCCCTTTATTTATAAGTGATCACAGTGAGGGAGGAGAAACAGCAGGACATTGAGCTTCCCACTGATGGGCTGCACAGCGAAGGGGGGGGGGGGGATGTCAGCAGAAGTCTGATCAATGAAGGAAAGCGGGCTAAATTCCCAGCACAGCTGGAGAACTGACCACTCTGTGCTCTCATGCCTAGTGTGGTCAGTTTTTAATAGGAAGGCAGAGGGACTGGCAGAATCACCCAGGATTTCATGCAAAGGATACAATACAAAGAGAACAGGATACCTTTTCATACAAGTACATGGTACAGCAAGCACATATCAGGAATATGAAATGTTGGGTTTAACGTTCAGAGATTTGGAGGCTTGAAGTGCTCACCACCCCTCTATCTCACACATGTAGGCAGGTTGACTTTTTTACAACGTGAAGAATACTCCCTTGCCCCTCTGTATTGTAAAGAGAAGTTACGCAGTGTACACCATAGTTTGTCAACTAGTGGCACCGCAAGAAGTACTTTTAACAGTCACAGGGGGTGCATCCTCCCATTCAAGTCAATTTGGAATTTCAGTTTGAAATTTTAGACATTAAATCATATATAAAAATTATTTAAGCATTTGTAGTTATTTGAAATCACAATTACATTTAACACAATCACAAACAACACAGTGACGGTTAATGCAATCACAGCTATGGGTAGTCAAATTTGGGATATACCCACAAATAAAGGTACTTAGGGTGAACATTGTGATTGTGCAGATGTACACTGGTAATCAAACGTTGCTCTAGATCAGGGGTGTCAAACTGATGGCTCTCTAGCTGTTGCAAAACTACAAGTCCCATCATGCCTCTGCCTTTGGGAGTCATACTTGTAACTGTCAGTCTTGCAATGCCTCATGGGAGTTGTAGTTTGGCAACAGCTGGAGAGCCGCCAGTTTGACACCCGTGCTCTAGACTGCCTTCACTTTAAGTTTAGGGCCAATCTCCTGCAGCATACCATAGTCTATGACAAGCTGAAATATACCGCGGCTGGATAGGACTGAATGCTGTATCTAGTAGCACATGCGTTTAGGGCCCTGTGGTTTACGGATGTTTGCCCGCAATGCAACAAATGTGTGTACACATGCATCTCCCTGCTTAAGTTTTTTTCTGTGGCTATGCGCTTAAAGTGTTACTAAACCCACAACAGTAAAATCAGTCTGTATATGCAGTAAAGCATGCTTGTTATACTCACTGTGGAACCTAAGGGGTTAATCCTCTGCATTGTGTAAAAAGGCTGTTTTGATTCTGACGTATCTGATCCTCCTCTTCTTTCAGTTTCCCCCTCTTATCTCCTGATAAGACATATTGTCTGGAGACACTCTGCACATGCTCAGTTTGGTGTGTATTACTAGAGAGATTTTTGTTTCTTTTTCTTGGGAGAGTGCATGTGATCAGCACAGGGCCAATCTGCACTGTCCTGATAGAGTTCAGGGGTTCTGCATCCTCCTAGAGCAGAAAGAAAACTCCTCCTACAAGCTTTAACCAGTGCTCGGCTGGACACTGATAGAAGTCACAAGACTGCTCTAACTGCTGATGAGAAAAGGTATTTAGCATTTTATATTTACTAAAATAATTTCATTTCCATGTTCTGTGTACTGTAGGAGACCAGATATAGTGAATGCAGGGTCCTGGGAGACCAGATATAGTGAATGCAGGGTCCTGGGAGACCAGATATAGTGAATGCAGGGTCCTGAGTTTAGTAACACTTTAATGAACTTCCATTGTTGCTCCTACTTGAATGTTCTACAATATTCTACAATCAGCCAGCCATGAAAGGGGAAGCCCTACTCCTCTACCAAGACGGAAACATTCACATAGAGATACACTGTAGAATAAGGCATGTTAAAGTGTTACTAAACCCAAGGACACTGCATTCACTATATCTGGTCTCCCACAGTACACAGAACATGGAAATGCAATTATTTTAATAAATATAAACTGCTAAATTTCTCATCAGCAGTATATATCAGTCAGTGTCCAGCAGAGCACTAGTTAAAGCTTGTAAGAGGAGTTTTCATTCTCCCCTGATTGTCCTGTGAGGCTGCATGACCCCTGACTCTCTTTCTGGACAGTGCCGATTGGCCCTGTGCTGATCCCAAGAAAGAAAAACCCTCTAGCAATACACACCAAGCTGAGCATGTGCAGCTTGCCCCCAAGGCTCTGTTCTGTCGACGGATGGATTGGGGACAGTAGAAGAAGGTGAGGATCAGAGAAGACAGGATCAAACAGCCTTTTTACACAATGCGAAGGATTAACCCCTTAGGTTCCACAGTGAGTATAACAAGCATGCTTTACTGCATATACAGACTGATTTTACTGTTGTGGGTTTAGTAACACTTTAATGTTTTCCTGGGATTGCTTAGCAAACTAATAAAGATGCCCTAAGAGTACTAAGCAGCAATCCTATCCACTTGAGCTCCAGTAATGTACCCGTATGTTGCTGGAGTTTGCGTAGTTGCAGCTGCAGACATCATCCCAGTACCGTTTTCTAGAACTCTTAGTAGTCTTGTTTGGGTACAGGTCCTCTCTAAGCCCCAACTCTATTCAATCCAAACCCCAGCCAAAGTCATATAAACCAAAATCTGCTTAATTTCATATCATTTTATTTCCGGCAATGCTTGAATTGCCTTGTAATGTATAATGCTTTCTATTGGAAATCTGTGTTGACTTACTTATTAATCCTGCAAAATGCTCAGTTTAGTTTCCCCGGCCGGGACTCTCAGGCAACATCCCAATGGCAGTTTTGCTTTTAGAATTAAGCTAATCTTTTGTGGGCAGCTGACTACTAGAGAATTAGAAGTGGATTTGTCAAAGGATAATCCTGGGATATATTAATCGGGATACATAGCTACTTATCTCATAATATGCAGCCTTCGCCTACAGGAAAACCTTGTACTTCCTATATTTTTTCCTCCAATTCCCTGTACATGAATGTACTGCGAGGTTGTTGTGCTGGAATTTCATGTAGACGAGCTTCAGCTACTTGATACCACGTCTGCAGAATAGATCTCAGTCATTCCCTTGTATATTACAGGGGTGACTTGATATGCTATTGTTCTGCACAGAAGTTGATTTTCCACAACGTATCATTCTGATAAATTACCATAGTACTCACTGCAGTTCAGTTACTGATTTCCTATACACCTGGAATTAATGGGTTCAAGAAGGACTGCAAAGTGGATGCTTAGCTAGCATGCCAAAGTATTTTGTTCAGTTCCCACTTGGGACAGGGGGACTATTTTTTATCTGTAGGTTTCTATGGGTTACATAGTTAGTCTGGCTGAAAAAAGAAAGTCCATCCAGTTCAACCATTAAAAAAAAAAAAAAAAAAAAAAAAAAAAGGTTATAATCCTATACCCACAGTTGATCCAGAGGAAGGCAAAAAAAACCCCCCACAAAGCATGATTGCTGAGAGGCAATTAGATATTCCCTGGATCAGCTTTACCTATACATGTTAGTATCCAGTTATATTCTGTGTATCCAAGAAACAATCCAGGACTTTTTTAAAGCAATCCACTGAGCTGGCCAGAACCAACTCTTGAGGGAGTCTATTCCACATTTTCACAGCTCTCACTGTGAAGAAACCTTTCTGTGTTTTGGAGAATAAATCTCTTTTCCTCCAGACGTAAAGAGTGCCCCTTGTCCTCTGTGATGACCTCAGGGTGAATAACTCTACACCGAGTTCACTATATGAACCACTGATGTATTTATACATGGAGATCATATCCCCCCTTAATCTCCTCTTCTCAAGAGAGAATAAATTCAGTTCCTCTAATCTTTCCTCATAGCTGAGCTCCTCCATGCCTCGTATCAGTTTGGTTGCCCATCGCTGCACTTTCTCCTGTTCCCCAATGTTCTTTTTGTGAATTGGAGCCCAAAACTGAACTGCATATCCCAGATGAGGTCTTACTAATGATTTGTACCGGGGTAATATGATATCTCTCTCTCTCTGGAGTCTATACCTCTTTTAATACAAGAGAGGATTTTGCTCACTTTAGAAACCGCAGCTTGGCATTGCATGTTATTATTAAGCTTGTGATCTACCAGAACTCCCAGATCCTTCTCCACCATTGATTCCCCCAGTTGCACCCCCCCTAGTATGTATGATGCATGCATATTCTTAGCCCCCAAGTGCAGAACCTTACATTTATCAACATTTAAACCTCATTTGCCACATAGTTGCCCAATTAAACAGTGCATTGAGGTCGGCTTGTAAGTTGGAAACATCCTGTAAGGACGTTAGTCCACTGCACTGGGTTATCTCATTGTAATTCTGTTTTTTCTCATGATTTCTAAACATACTGTTAGGTGAATTTGCTAAATTTGGTCCTTATGTGTCTTCCAAGCAGTAGTTTTCAGGTGCCAGTGTGGCAGAAAGTAACATGTAAGGGAACGCCATTGGCTCCAGCTGCTGTCAATCACAGCCAGTGAGCCAATGAGAAGAGAGAGCGGTAGGGCCGAACTGGGAATGTGTGCATGCTCGGGTGCCCCCATAGCAAGCTGCTTTCTGTCAGGGACACCTGACAGGAAGAAGGGACCAGGAGCGCTGGCGGGGGACCCAAGAAGAGGAGGATCCAGGCTGCTCTGTTCAAAACTACTGAACACAGAAGGGAAGTGTAGACATTTTTTTTTTTTTTTTAATGCAAGCTTTCAGAATAACTTTAAAGCCTAACCCTAACCAATGCATGTTTGAACCTCTGTTAGGTTTCTATTACTGTCTGTATTCCCTTAAAAATGCTTCCTTTTTCTTTCCCTCCTGGGTGCCTGTGGGACAGGAAGTGAGTGAAATCTCCCAAATGGAGACCCAGATAACAATAAAAACCTCTTTTCTGTTTCTGACCCTTTTCTAAACCTGGCAATACTTGGAGTGAATTTCGTCCAGTTCCCAATAAACTATCTGAAATTCGATCAATGGGTGGCCTTTCCAGCCCCTTACACCCGACATTTCTCCTTTGAAAAAACTGAAGAAGCTGTATGGAAATGTGTGGACTGAACAGCAGCTGTATCCAATCAGATGCAGACGTTTGGGTATTTTGACAGCTGGCAGAGCCAACTACAAAAGAATACAACAGTGGCAGCGGGTGATTCTTCCATGCGTGCTGTTAGCTTGGATGGAGGAATCTGTTAGATTTTCTTCCATTGAGCCTGCTGGCTAAACAGAAAAAAAAAAAAGTTTATGGCCAGCTTTATATGATCTAAAACCCTTGACTGCAGCTGAGCGTGTTTTGTCTCAAAGGATTAAAGCCATGTATGCACTCACACACAAACTCTATAAAACTCCTTGAATCAATGGATGAGTTGTGCAGCTCAGACACAGGCTGTAGAATATAGCAAAGGAGGAATTACTTAGTACCGACAATGTCTTTTCAGCTCTGCTGAACTGCAAAATATGATGTTTGCCATCTCATCGCCGTTGGTAAACATTCTAATAATTTAGCATTCCATAATTTATTAGGAATTTCCTGCTATCTGCTCCATTTAAGGAAATCCTCATTTATCTCTCAATCCTAGCAAAAAATAGCTATGACTGCTGCGGCGGAAACAACAAATTTAATTTCAAAGTATACGTCCTTCTGTCATGTACTGTTAATCCACAGACATGCTTGCAAGAAAATTGCCATATTTAGCATCTTGTGTCAAGAAAATTATTTACAATAACTGAACAGCAAGGGGCTAGATTACCAGCATAGAGTTCTGATCTCTTGCTACAGCTTTGCACGGATGCATACTGTGGGAGTGCATTGAAGAAAGACCAAGTGACTGCAAAGCATTGCTCAATCCTAAAGTAAGTACCTAAATGAGAATTCTAGTTATACGAAAAAAAAAATGGCCAGGCAATTTACATGACCGGTTGGGTGCCCCATCTTTTTTACCTGCAAGTTGCCAGTATATCATCCTTTGCTGGCTGCTGTGCCAGAAAATTGTGCCCCCAAGCCCCTCCCCCTACCAAGAGAGAGATAATGCTTTATATATACAGCACTACTTCCATCATCAGAGGGGAGAGCAATCAGTGAGGCTCTGACAGATTATCCCTGGGCAGGGAAATGCCCCACCTACCTGCTTGGCTCAACGTCCACCCTGGCTTACAGTCAGCCAGTCTGTCATGATTCCTCCCAGAGAGAGATAATGCTGTATATATACAGCACTACATCCATCATCAGAGGGGATAGCAATCAGTGAGGCTCTGACGGATTATCCCTAGGCAGGGAAATGCCCCACCTACCTGCTTGGCTCAACGTCCACCCTGGCTTACAGTCAGCCAGTCTGTCATGATTCCTCCCAGCCCGTGCTCCCCATCCCTACATACCCAGGGAGTGCCTAAAAGGATGAGGTGGGTGAGCCACCTCCAACCTACCAGATCCCGTGCACCCCCTACAACAGCCACCGAGGCCCTCCTAACTGCCGTAGCCTTCCCCTGCTCGATTCGTCACCTCCTGCTCCAAGGTTCGGCTCAGTCACCGGTGTAGCAAACTAGCTCCTCAGAGCTGGAAGCAGAGTTCTCCTTCAACCTTTGCTTTTGTAACAAACTAGCTCATCAGAGCTGGAAGCGGAGTTCCCCTGTTCCTTGCTGTATTTGAGGTCTTCCTCAATCATTCCTCACATCCCCCCCTTGCATTCCTGTGAGGCAGACTTTATCTCCTGGCAGATGATGTGGAACAACCAGGCTAAGACATGAGAAGTGGAGCCAGCCCGTCTGCAGAGGTGTCACTTTGGTCACCCACAGCTATGTAAGCTCACACATTATCAAACTGACCAGAGAACTGAACATTCCTCAGGTCAACCGTATGTTCATATCATGGGACATGAGCTGGCAGTTTGTTTAAAATCTCCCAATGACCACTCCCAAAAGGTGTAGTCAGAGCCCCCCTCCCCTTTGAGAGGGACTTTCAAGAGAGTTAGAGCTTGTCACACTCACACACACACACTGAGAAGTCTCCATAACATCGTAACAAAAGGAGACTAGGAGTCACACTGCTTTACCGGAATCTGCTTAAAACCAGGCAAGGCAAGTAACTTACCCTGTAATTCCCTCGCTATTCTATGTTTGCTGTGTCTTTATATACATATATATATATTTTTGTGACATCTCTTTGTAAATATTTATTTGCATCTGTCTGACGCTTTTAGTAATAAATCTTTCTTTCTGAAAGTGTTAAACTGTTTCTAAGCGCTTACTTGCAATTCACGAATCCCTGCCTTTGAAGAGACGCTACTGTTTGTTATATCTCTGTATAGTAGGTCCGCGGGCCGTGCTATATAGATCAATATTGCAATCATTATAGTGTATATTTGATAACGGGAGTTTCCCAGTCTCCGACAAAAGTTGTGGTGGCAGTAGAGGGTTAGTTACGTAATTAACCCGACCCAGTAACAAGCGCATTCAGGCTGCAGGCACCGATTGTAGTCCATTAGCTGGGCAATCGCTGTGTTGGGTGCAGCTGAGTGTGGCCTTGTTACGTGCATCACACCGCGGTTTTAGATCGGCCGGCCCTTCGGTCACGAGTTTGGTGAGAAGGTCTGGGGTCTGACGCCGTGGGCGTGACATATTACTGTTAGTCGCGGTCGTGTGATGGTCGCCCTGTTGGTGGCGGCGACCGCGGGTCGTGGCAACCGGCCTCAGAGATATCACTAAAATCGGCCTCCCTTGAAAAATGCTAACCAAGGCAAACGCCATGTTTGCCTCTTGGTAAATACATCTTTGACAGTGCAGTATGTTTGGTGCCAGAAAACACATGAAAATTTCCGTTACCCCCCAACTAGGGTTGCCACCTCATCCCTTTAAACCCAAACACATATTAATTACACAGCTTCTGATGCTAAATTAATGCAGATAAGGCACTAAATGAGTTTAATTAACACCTTAATCAGCCACAGAACCTGTGTAATTAATATGTGTTCGGGTTTAAAGGGATGAGGTGGAAACCCTACCCCCAACCTTCATATATTTCCAACAGTTAGGCTGGACATACAGTTTACAAGTTTTCTTGAGAATATTGCGTTAGATTTACCAAAAGCCATATAATATGAGGTCAAACCTAAACAACACTATCAGTTGTATCCAATTAGGCAGGCCCTTGCACTACGCAGTTGAAGGTAAATCTAAAGGAAATTGGACAGAAAATTGTAAGAAAATTGTATAGTGTATGGCCAGCCTTAGTCTCATCCTAATGTTGGCCATAAACATGCAACATTTGATACAATCCTTATTTTAAAAAAAAAGGCAGCTTGATATATAAAAATATGTTTTAACAGGCTAACTGAGTATTGGGAAAATTGGGTCATTGTGCAAGCCAATCAAATTCAACTAAATGGATCTTTTTTTTTTTTTTTTGGAGCGTCAAGTGACCATTTTGGGGGGGGGGAGGGAGTGATAATCTGTGATAAATGGTTTGTAACTGGTATGGCCCAATTAGTACTTAAAAGGACATCTGTACTCGGAGAAATGTAGCTGGCCATTACTGACTCCTCCATTCTTTATGTCAGTGATGGTCACCTTACTTAATAAGGAGAGACTCAAGTGTTGCCCCTGACGTCACCGATGGGACATCGCATAATATTCAATGAAAGTAATGCTACATAAAGCTGTCAAAGACTAAAGACATGCAACAGAAGATGGCTAGAGTCTATGGGCATTTTACAACAGACAGTCAGGGACTGCATCCAGAAGCATGTCCCCAGTCTCCAACAACTGTTATCGCTTGTTTGTAGTCATAGACTGGAGAAACATTACAGGAGACTGCTAGAGGTTACTGCTGTTACAGCACCTTTACTAATAATTCATCCTACAACCCCTTAAAACTTACTTTTTCACATTTATCCCATTAAGACTCATTATAAATGCTCAAAGCAAAAAAAAAAAAGGAGAAAAAGAATAGAGAGCACAAAAAAAGTAAAATTGTGTGAAAGAAGCAAAACAAAGGGTTTTACTACTGGAAGCTAGAATATACAGTACTAGAAACCAGAATACTAGTAGAAGTCAAAGTTTTTCTTAAAAAAATACATTTAAAGAGGCGCTAGGAATTTTAAGTTTTGTATGTGCAGTTAGTTGAAGGAAAACTTCATAGAAGCATAACAGCTCAGGCATGGTGGCTGTCACACAGCAAGGTGTCCACCAGGTGGGTACCTGACAGTAGTTCAGACCACAGAAATACAGAAAAGACCACCAAATCAACAAACTGATGACAGTGTCCAAGGTTACTTTAATTTTTAGTAAATATGTCTAATAAAAAACAGCCAATGTATTTCAGGGGCCAAACCATTCCATCCACTCCATCCTTTGGACTACAAGAACAAATAAAAAGCATAATCGTGATAGAAAATTGTGTCCAATTATGCATGCATATATGTACATCAAAAGATATAACAAAAAATAAACATGGTGACAACAAAGTTATCATATTAACTACTTGAGCTCCAGAAGATTTTACCAGGCAATTTTTTGCTATTTAGCACTGCCTGCGATACTTTAACTGGTAATTGCGCAGTCATGCAATGCTGTGCCCAAGCAAAATGTATATTATTTTTTCACACAGATAGAGCTTTCTTTTGGTAATATTTGATCATCACTGGGTTTTTTTTATTTTTTGTGATACAAACAAAACAAAAACAAGAATTTAAAAAAAAAAAACAATATTTTTTACTTTCCACTATAAAACCTATCCAATAAAAAAAATTATAAAATCAAATTTCTTCATAAATTTTGGCCAAAATGTATTCTGCTACATGTCTAGTTATAGCACCTACAAACTATGGTGTGTATATATACTGGAATTTTTTTATACCACTAATGGCAGTGATCAGTGAATGGGACTGCGGCAGACATCACCAGTGAGAATACTATGCACTGTCACTGCAGTAATGACACTGGCTGGGAATAGGGTAAACATCTAGGGCGATCAAGGGGCTAAATGTGTGCCTAACTGTGTAATGTGTGTAAAGTGTTCTGCTTTTACTACCAGATCTCAAAGCAGGGATGAGAAACAGAGAGATCGTTCTCTCTGTACAGAGCTCTGTGTTGATTACACAGCTAATCAGTAGGTCCCACCTGTGAATCATTGGCCAGGACTTGCTGGCAGGCTCCTGCTCTGTACAATCATGTGCACACCCAAAACCCAGAGGTAGGCAGCGCCGTATGAGTACGATGCTTTGCCTACAGCGGCCTCCTTCATTGCGGGTGGTCGGGAAGTGGTTCAATTTAACAAGCTAAAATATTAGAAATTGGATACAGTTTATGCTTAGTATATGCATATACTGCTAATTTTTTTCTATTTTTTTGGAGTGCTAGACCCAGGATTTTTCATGGGAGCTCATCTGATTGCCCCCTCTCTATTTTGTGTTGTGTACGGTATGCTGTAATTTTAGGTACTTCTGAATATCGGGAATTGGTTATTTGGTGTTGGATTTCAGGCAGAATAAGGTATAATGGAATATAGTTCTACCATGGGGTTTCAACTCTGTTATGGGTAATAAACATCTAAATTGAGGACACTGCTCTATTCAAGTCATTATTTTTGTATATAATGTAAAGTATTTGATAGAATGTATACATTGTAATAGTCTGTTGTAATCTTTCAAAAATATTTTTTTTTTTTTTGTCTTGAATTGTATTTTACCAGTAAACTTCAGACCTTTTGAAGCAATGAGAATGTATTAAGCTTTACATTTTGTATTAAAATTGTTTGTGTGGCGCTACTCTTTTATACAAATGGGCAAAGTGATTTTTAACACCCTGGCTCCATGTATCAGGCCATTTAGGCCAAATGCACATGAACTTTTAGCAGTTTCTATATGCTGAGGTGTAAAAAGGCACTTTTTAGCACCCAGGTAGCTGCACATACCCTGAACAGCTGCCAGTACAAGTGAATAGCACACAGCCATGCTCAGAAAACAGTCAATGGTTTCTGAGTGTACGGTGCTTCTTAAATGCAAAACTAGAAAGTTTGGGGGGAAAGTACTGTAGATGGGTAAACAAAGATGCAGAAGCCATACATTTGGATTGGCAGCAGTACATGGCATGTGCAGCTTCCCCAGGCACCAGAAAGTGGTTGGGAATTTATGAACTCTGAAGGTGCATATGGGGTCGCCTATAGAGCAGAGAGAGTGGATGAGAGGTTTGTGTCAGCTCACTTTATGTAGAGCGGACATGGAGAGTGTCTGCTCTGCTCTATGGGTGGCCCTCTGATCCACTAAGGCAGAGGGGGACAGATCCCCTTATGTTTGTTTTTTTGTTTTATTTCTTTTTTTTTTTAGCCAACAGGATCCGATTGGAGGTAGGCTTACTCTCCGCCACTCTCTGCAGTCAAATAAAATGGGTCACGCACCCATGACACTTGCTTCGGTACTATTTAATCTACTGACAGCACAGGACTTAGTCGCTGGGTGAATCGGCTTGTCACATTGGATATCAACATTTACTGCAGTATTGGATAGTTTAGTAAAAGTTTCATAACCTCATCATGAGCCTTATTTCATGTTCTGTCTGATATTTGGCCAACCATGGGTAACTAGCTACCCTGAGGTGCTTGCACCATCCATTTTTCTGCCCTTCCCAAAGGTACTTCGTGAGCACCCTAGGTAGTCCTCAGGTTGTGAGCAGCATTTGGTTCATCCAACTCGGCCAGTTCCATATTTGATTGTTCCAGAACCTCCTTTTTATGCTCATAGACAGGAAAATAAGACAGACCAGCAATACTTCATAGGTAAAAACATGTGTTTATGCATTTGGAGACGCATACATGGGGTCAGTATCAGCAAAAATAAGATACCACAAAAACACACCTGTGCAAACCTGTACTTGTCTGCTGTCTGTAGCAAATAAATTCCATTCTGTCGTCTTTCTGTATTATGTTATTGGAATGAAAACAACCGTTTGGCCACCATTTTCTTTATAATTATCTCTTAAAGTAAGCAAAACAATAATTAACAGAATGTCTAGTAGGTAAATACATTTTTTTTTAAAGGGATCTATACATCACACCTTCATTCTTTATATAGCTAGTTAGGGAAGCCTGCTCATTTCGGTGGGCTGCCCTATGCACAATTGAAAGTAATATGGGCACTTTTTTTTTTTTTTTTCTTTTTCATTCCATTGCACTACAACACATGGCAAAAGGTTTCCATGAATTGTGGTGCGATTTTGCACATGTTCCCTCTTCTCATAACTTTGAAAGGACGAAAAGAGGGACCATTGTAGAAGGTTTGTTCACACAAGATGTTTTTATTGGTTTTTGCTGTGTTTCTGCAGGAAAAATCCATGGACATCAAATAGTACTTTGTATTCAATAATCTGTTCTATGTTGCGTTGCGCTGTGTTGGGGGCATTTTAAAGCTTATCTCCACAATTCAAGATTAACGCCCCACCCCCTGGACATTATGCACATATTTTTGTTTAGGTTTACATAGACTACATGACCAAACGTTTGTGAACACCTGCCCATCACATCTATGGGCATCTTTTTATAAAATCATGGGCATTAACTTGGAGTTGGTCCCCTAAAACAGCCTCGACTCCTCTGAGAGGGCTTTCCATTTTTTAGTGTATCCTATTTAACCAAAAGAACAATTGTAAGGTCAGATACTTATGTTTGACAAGAAGACTTGGCTTGCAGTCAGCATTTTCCTTCATCCCAGAAGTATTTAACGGAGTTGAGGTCAAGGCTGTTTGCCTGACACTAGTTCCTTCACACCAAACTCGTCAAAGCATATTGACCTAGCTTTGTGCAGAGGGGACAGGTATTTTGGGACAGAAAAGAGCAAACTGTTGTCAGCAGGCTAGACGCAGATAATTGTGTAAAATGCCTTTGTATGCTACTGCATTGATAGTACTTTTTATAGATTGTAAGCTCCAAGGAGCAGGGCCCTCGAACCCTTCGTGTATTTTATTGTATTGTTACTGTACTGTCTCATGTATTGTATCCCATTGTAATGTACAGCGCTGAGCAAACTGTTGACGCTACATAAATACTGTGTAATAATAATAGGAAAAATCTGAACTTAATCATTTGGAGGGTTGTCCACATACTGTTGACCATTTAGTGCATGTCAGTGGTTTGCAACCTGCGGCCCAACACAAAATCGTAGGCTTACTTAAATTAATTACTTGATTTTTTTTTTAATGTTTTGTTAAAATGCAAACACAGACAGTGTCTCTTTACTGGACTTTTATAAGTTTTATCTTTCCAAAGAAAAATCCCCCACTTTTCACAATCATGCCTTATTCATGTCATCAGTTTTTAGCAGAACCTATATTTGTGAGCAACTATTTTCAAGAATGAAGCACACAAAGGGCAAAGTTAGAACCAAAATATCCGATGAGCACGTTGAGAATTCATCGAAAATTGCTACTCCATCCATTGGATGAGATATTGATGCGTCAGTTTATAAAAAACAGTGTCCAATATTGCACTGGTTTTATGTTGCTCTCTTTAAAAAAAATACAAAAAAGAGAAGGTATATTACTTCGATAGGTACATTATCTATATCAGTGATCATTAAAGTGGAGCTCCAGTATCCTCTGAAAAAAAAAACCCAAAAAACTGTAGCTGCTGACTTTTAAAAAAACAGCCACTCACCTGTCCCATGATCCAGCAGTGTACTCACCGCAGTCAGGTTCACTGGCTGTCCTCTGTCCCTGCTGCCAGTATATTATGAGCACTCGGCTGTGACAGCTTGCGGCTTCACAGCTGGGTGCCAACTGCGCATACACGAGTAGCCCTGCACACTGTGAATGGTCAGGTAGTCTTCTGGAACCTGTCACGTGACTCCTGCAGGAGGAGGTGAACTTCCACTTCCGATTGGCTCCCCAAAGGTGCCAATTCGTCGTTTTCTGTTCATCAGCTATCCTTATTTTTAGTGTATTTTATGTGTGGCCCAAGACAATTCCTCTTCTTCCAATGTGGCTCAGAAAAGTCAAAAGGTTGGACACCCCTTATATACACCCCTGGCGTATATTATCTTTTCCTGTACATATGACACCATATTACCCAAAATGATGTGTGTGGTGACTAGCAAAGCGCCAATGAAGTTCCTTCATCTTGTCAGGTTGTGGGAGGAGAGTAGTGGCGCCTGCATGTCACACACCACCCCAGAGACAGTATGGCTCCCTAACAATGGTCGTTACTGGATAGGTTGCGGAGACAAAAACTATGCATCTAGTATTATCCACAACGTATGGTAGCATCATGACATTGCCCCCTGTGTTCCGGAGGACTGGAAGTTATGTTTTTGGCAGCTTGGCCAGAGAGGAAAGTCCTGGTTGACTCTCATCGGAGCGTGGGCTTTTAGAAATTTAGAAGCTAACAATAAGGAGATGAATGGGGATTACATGACAAAAGCAGAACATTTAGGCACAAAACATCATCCAATAATAAAATTATTATAAACAACTTGAGACTGGAAATGATAAAAAAAAGGTGTAGCGCTAAAACTAAATGTACAAATCACACAATTAAAAATGAAGAAAAATAAATAAATCGGATAAATATATGGGTGATAGATCCTTCAAGATCTAATGATAAGTGTCTATAACAGTGATAACATAAAGTGCATATGATAAACTGGTCCTTTTCAGGGACCCTCATAAAGTGGCAACGACCAAACCCAATTGGGACAAAACCCCCAAATGCTAGGTCATGTACAGTTACAAGAAAAAGTATGTGAACCCCTTGGGATTACGTGAGCACATTTTTTTTGCCCAATTCATGCAAAACTCCACGTAATCCCAAGGGGTTCACATACTTTTTCTTGCAGCTGTATATGGTGAATTTTAGTTTTAGCGCTACACCATTTTTTTCATCATTTGCACTTGTCCACATATAGGTAGAGGATAGGGTGTCAGCTGATTATTTATTTAGGTTTCCTTATTAGCGCAGGGAGATCTGTTATTATTAACCTTGAGACTGGAGTTTTAGTATTAACCAAAGGATTGCCGTTCAAGTCAATTCAAAGCATGAGTAAAACCTAGTACACACTATGAGAAAATTGGCCGAATGATCATCTGATTTTCCATAAAGGTGCGTATCATGGTGTAACCAAGAATGGTATTAACTTGTACGAAAGTTGTCGACTGAAAAGGCAAACATTGGCAAACAGAGCTACATAGAGTAACAGAGTAGTAGAAGAGGAAGTGTAGGGTCATACTTTGCTTCTGTTAATGCGTGCTTATTGCTATACAATTGTTTGCGTATTATTTACTGTACACATTGAACGGAAATTGGATGTTGTGTTCATGTGTGATAAAAAGTTTTTAGCGTGCACCTTTGATTTTTCATCCAGTTTGGAGGAAACAGATAATTGACCAATTGGTCCTTGTACATACATTTCCGTACAATTTTCTTATTGTGTGGACGGGCATTTACTGCTTGTGTTCTGGTGTAAATAAGCTTTAGCGGAAAGAGTGACAAAGGGGTTTTGGTCAAAACTAGAGCTATTTGAGTGTTATGGGTCAACTTAATCTTCCAAGACTAATTTTATACAGGTATTTGAGAGAAAACATCAAATATAATGAAATAAGGCTTAATGCGGGTGTAAGCCAAGACCCTTTAGTATGCATAGCCTCTGGGAATCACCTTTATTTTGTTTTGGGTCACAAGCTTGAGAACACATTTGATTTGTTTTGTATTAGCAGACCTGTGAAGGAGATAAAAGCTAGTTACTGGTCTCTGTTTACTTATAATAGAAGAGGCTTGGCGCACCTGCACACAGAGCTCCCAAGTAATTCCTCCTTTGAAAGGGGAGTTAGCAGTCACCTTATAGCCTGCAGTTATAGAAAACAAGTCCTCTCTGTTTGAAGCACATCAAACCGCGCAGATGTGAGCGTCTGAATATCATTCATATCTCCCAGATCAGACACAATCACAGCTGTTTCTGTAATAAATGTTGTGCATTTTGTGTTTTAGTTTGGAAGCTCTTTTAACAGCCTTTTTTGTTGGGAAGGGATTTTGGAGAATGATATTTATTAATAAGTTTTTAATAGTTGTGTCTTCATAAGTCTTGAGAATTTATATTAAGGGGACTTTTTCTGGTTAAACATTGTCAAGAATCATTAAGAACCTATCAACACCATAGATAACCTAAAATTAAAAGTAGCCTTTCATGATTTGTGTATTATTAGACTCTTAAAGGACTTGTCCACCCATTAGGATATTTCTTGGGGGAGGAAGCTGAGGGATCGCAGTGTTCCTGGCTTTGTTTCTACATACCTTGGATTTGATGTTGCCACTCATTTTGCATTTTTCATAAAATAATGAAACAAATTAAAAATCCACCGGAGAGAGTGGCAAGACTATATTTCTCCTATCCAAGTAATAACCAGGCCTAACCCTGCTTAGCTTCTGATATTAGATGAGATTGGGCGCATTCAGGGTGTTCTGATTCTCAAAGAGACGTGTTGTTCTTCTCAAAAGCCAAGTTATTGAATATGAACATATCAATGTCCGCCTTCAAAATACACACTCCATCTCAAATGATAGTTGAAGATGTATAGACATACTATGATATACTGTATATCAGGGCTGTCACATTGGAAGAAGAGGAATTGTCTTGGGCCACACACAAAATACACTAACAATAAGAATAGCTGATGTGCAGACAAAGTCAGGCAGATCACAAGTTAATGATCACTGATATAGATAATGTACCTCTCTAAGTAATAAAACTTTTACTTTTTGTATTTTTTTGTTTTCTAAAAGCAAAACAACATAAAACTAGTGCGATATTTGACACTAATGCATCAATATCTGGTTCTATGGATGTAGTAACAATTCTTAATGAATTCTCAAGGTGCTCATCCGATATTTTGGTTCTAATTTGCCCGTCATGTGCTTCAGGCTTGAAAATAGTTGCTTACAAATATAGGTGCTGCTGAAAACTGAAGACAGGAATTAATTTCAAAGAGTGGGAGATTTTTCTGTGGGAAGATAAAACTTCTAAAAGTCCAGTAGAGAGACACCATCAAATTTTTCTTCAACCACATGTGTTTGCTAAGTATAGATGCATTTTTGCGCAAATTTCAAAAAAGTAAAGTAAGTTTACGATTTCGTGCTGTGCCGCATTCATAGCCGTCTTGAGCCGCAGGTTGGAGATCTCTGAAATACATGATTAGCTGGTGTTTTACTGCATGGAATTACTTTATTGTATGGATATGTATTATTTGCTGAATTTTCTGTGTACGAGTTGTATAACTTTTTTTTGTCTTTGCTCATGTAAAATCTTTATTTTTTTAAAAGAACTCTTAAGAACTCGAAGTCTACCCAAGTAAGAGTCCTTCAAGAGATATGACCTAAAAAATACAGCTAGTTTTCGAAATATAACTCTAGCTTCTCCTCTTACAACCTCTGTTAGGACACAATAAGATATCCTTCCGATTGTAACAGAGACAAAAAAGGGAACATTTACTTAGTTGAGTGGGGAGGGTTTAGAACAGGTTTTTATTGCTCTTATTGTGACACCAGCACCCTGTCATTTCTTGTCTTGGTATCAAAGGAATAGGGGAAAGACTTTCCACTGAGGACACCGCAATAAAAACTTGACAAATTCTTTCTGCTCTCTATTGAAAGATTAAAAATGCACAGATTAGCTTTGGCAGCCATCAGTTTGATAATGTGTAAAAGGCAGTAGGATGCATCAAAGTACAGATTTGTGAAAAAGGTGGAGAAAACAAAATTAAATATAACTGAAAATCACACAGGCAGCAAGAGTAGAAAATATAACATTTTGCCTTTTAAGGAGATACATTCACAGAATACTACAGTAATGACTGTACAGTTGTTTTAAATGCAAACAATTTTAATATCCTGAAAAACGTATGAAATATTGTAATGTGAGAAAACTTCTCTGGCTTGGGTTTTGGAATTCTACCTGATGGGAAAAGAGTCTGTTAGGAGTAAGATGATGTCAATGATTTTACCAGCATGATGGTGAACATCTGTTGCTGATGCTACTGGTGGAAATGAGTAAGAAAAGAAATTCATGCATCACGTGTGGTGATACATATAATTTACATGTATGCGTTTGGCTCAACTCCCCACTAAAACCTTTTTTCCATTGTTTTAGATGCAATGGAGAATGTTTAGAATCTCTGTTGGGTTCACATTTATTTTTATAGCCTCACTGGGTAGATTTTAACCCGGTAGCATGGGGTCAGAAGTACAAGAAGTGATTGCAAATCCAGTAGTGAAAGACAGCAACACAAATATTTTAGCAGAATGGGGAAGGTTTAGAATCTATGTAAGATCTTATAGGTGTCTGTATTGTTCTTGTGCCTACGTGAGAAGGTGACTTTTGTATGGGGATGAGCCCATTCTTTTCATACTTCAAGAAGCTTCAACGGTGCTCAGGGAATGGGGAGAGTTGGGTTCGAAGTATTACGGTCCATGCACACTGGGCTTAAAAAACCGCTTGTTCCCTTGGCAGAAAAAGATGCTCATATAGAGCGTTTTTTACAGGAGTTTAGATGTTTCTAGGAGAGTTGAGGAACATTGAGCTCTTTTTTTCTGCCAGAATCTGCTTTTGAAAAAGCAAAGCAGAAGTTTTTTTTTCCCCTTCCTCTAAACGCTAAACTTAAAATATGCCTCTAAACATCCTAATGTGCATGGACACATAGGACAACATGGAGCTGCTTCTACAGGCCAAACGCAAAATTCCTGTAAAAGCAACTTTGTTTTTAGCCAGTGTGCATGGACTCTTATAAGAAGGGTATGCTATTGGACCTTTTTCTGCTATCTGTGTAATAATGACCTTAGTCTTTTACTACCTGGATTCCCCAGCTTCTTTTTAATGTAAAAAGAAGAAAAACAAACTTCTTCCATGCACTGCTATTCTCCTTCTTTGTGCCCCTGTATTTTGGGTATGATAACTTGAACGATCAGTACTTTTGTAATGCTTGCAACCAAAGAAAATATATTTTTTCAAGGCTAAGAAATAAAGAAAAAGACATTGAGGCATTTAAACCACCCAAAATAAGATAGTCACTAAATTTGTTATACCCAGGGTGGGGGGTAGCTTGATCTTACTCTTGAAGGGAAGCAGCAATGGCTTTGATGGAGTGGGTGAGCAGTACGTTTTTTGCACTCTTGCAATACATCAAACTTCATCACACAAACCTCATGTAGCCCATTTTTAAGGCTAGATGAGAGCTTGCCTAAATGGTGACACTACGCAAATCCAAACCTAGACAAAGAACTCCCACTGGACTTACAAGATGACTATTTACTGAAGTTCCTTATAATTGCTACTAATATGGACTTCAATAAACAGACATCTCAGTCATTCAGTTGGAGTGCTTTCTTTTTCCTTTTCTTTTTCCTTTTCTCTTGTTCCTTTCCTCTTTTTCCTTTTCTCTTTTTCCTTTTCTCTTTATCCATTTCTCGTTTTTTCTTTTTTTCTTTTCTCTTTTTTACTTTTCTCTTTTTCCTTTTTTTTCTGTTTTTTTTCCTTTTCTTTTTTCTTTCTCAGTGGACTTGCACTTCCATAGATTGCTTAAAGGATAAGCTCACCTTTTTTAGAAAAAAATAACAAATGCACATATTTTTACAGAAAAAAAAAGTGCACTTATTATCTTTTCCTGCAGGAGCCTGGAAAGCATTGCACTTGTCAGTGTCGGTGGCTTAGGGGTGCAATGTCAGGCTTCTGCAGATTTCAGCCCGCACCTTCATGCGAGCTAGTTAGCACCCTCGCAGTTCATTCAGAACTACAAGCTGTTTGCCATGGTGGATGATGTTACTTGTAGTTAATTCATTCACAGAAAACCGTTTTTGGATTGTGACAGTGGGTGCAGGGAGAAGATCCCCTCGCCCACTGTCACACTGAGAGGGCGATCATGAGAGAGGTGGTAGGAGCTAGAACATGTTACATGTTCCACCCTAAATACGGGTGTAGCATGTTACATGTTCCAAAAGATGAACTTATCCTTTAAGGATACGTTTTGTAGCTCTGTGTGTTGAAAGAATTCATTACAATTTTATTTTTAAATATATCTTGATAATACAGAACAAACCGCAAATATACTGTAGATTGAACATTTTATGAGTACGAACTTGCACTTTAAATTCAGTTCCCTGTCTCTTCGCAATCTGCAAGTAGCTGCAAATTAATTAGTCGGAAGTAGTTACTATAATAGCTGTCCAGAGCGAAGAGTTCAAGATGAACTGATAATGATGGTGTTTTGGATGAAGTCAGGAACATTAAATGTGGCTGTGTGCATCTCAGAAAAGCTCATTCTCTCTATAGAATACAGAGGAGCATTGCACATTTCTTCTTTGTCTCATTGTTTGTATACCAGACATGTACAGTAACCTCTGTGTACAAACATTTCTATGGACACCCATCCAAACTATTAAATTCAGAGGTTTCCTGTAAAGGGTACTGATGATGCTAGGGCATATAAAGACGTATTAGATAATTGTGTGCTTCCAGTTTTGGAAAGACCCTTTTCTTTCTCAGCATGGCTGTTCCCCTGAGCACAAGGCCAGCTCCATATAGTCACGGTTTGCTGATTTTTTGAGCTGTGATGGTCAGTTGGCCAACAATTTTTGGCTGTTTTAGTGTACATGGAAGCAGTCAATGGTGTCAGTGTAAAGTATACTAACATGTAATAAAATAAAACAATAGAATTGTGAATGTCTTAAAATATTTTGCATTTAGAATAGGAACTGAATGTTTTAAGTTGTTATGTCATCTATTATTTTATCATTGTCCACATGATATGACCATTCAGCACAGCCCAACCGAGCATTACTTTTCATACCCCATCCCACAATATATGATTACCATGAAGTTTCTCCTTTCATGATCTTTACAATGCAAGCAGAAAATGCATTCAACATTAATGTAAAAAAAAAATATCTCATTGATGTTTATTTTATTTTTGTACAGGTGACAATGCAGAAGACGGAGAGCTGGACCTTAATGGGATTGACGACAGTGAAATAGACAGGGTGAGTCTTGTAATTTTCTTCCTTCATGTCACCCAGTATAAATGTGTTTAATCAAAGTTGTTTTTCTCCATCCAGTGTCCCTTGTTGCGCAGTTTCCAGTGTTATGAGATAAATGAACTTATTAGCTCCAGTATTGCTGAGAATGCTTCCAGTGATCTATGTAACTCATGTTACATTGTATACAAGCAGTAAACAGCTGGATGTCCTTAAAAATAACACATGAATATCTCTTTGTAGACGTGTTATTAATTCATATAAATGTTGGCAGTGATTTAGTATTACTGGGGGGAAAGAAAGTCTATTGTTTGGTATCAAACTGGTGCTTAAAGCTGCAGTCCACCACCCAAAATGGATATATATCGGTCTTGGGTCAAGCATGGCAATTTGAATTACTCACCCCCTCTCTACTATCAATTGAAGATTTCTGTGACAGGAGATTCCCATTATGTGAACTGTTGGGTGTGAATGGAGGAACACCTGATACAAAAGTTCATATCACTTAACCACTTCCATACCGGGCACTTTTACCCCCTTCCTGCCCAGGCCAATTTTCAGGTTTCAGTGCTCTTACACTTTGAATGACAATTGCGCAGTCATGCAACACTGTACCCAAACTAAAATTTTATCATTTTCTTCACACAACTAGAGCTTTCTTTTGGTGGCGTTTAATCACCACTGAGGTTTTTATTTTTTGCTAAATTAACAAAAAAAAAGTTTGGTTTTTTTTTCTGTTATAAAAATTTGCAAATAAATAATTGTTCTTAATAAATTTAGGCCAAGATCTATTCTGCCACATTGCTTTGGTGAAAATAACCCAAATTAGGATGTATTATTTAGTCTGTAGGAAAGTTATAGCGTTCACAAACTATGGAATATATCTGAAAATCGACCAATCCTGAAGTACTGACAGCCAATCTAATTTCTTGAGGTCCAAGAATGTCAGAATAGTACAGATATCCTCCAAATGACCACTTTTTGCAAAGTAGACAGTCCGACGCATTTCATAACAGGCATGGCGAGTTTTTTGAAGTTGTAATTTTTTTGTAATAATTTTTCGGAAAATTAAGAAATTAAAAAAATTATTTTCACTATTTTTTTTTTTTACATACTGTCACCAGTGCAGTACAGCGTCATCATATAACTGGCATGGCGGTGATCAGGGACACTGACTGGTGACAGTACGTAAAAATAAAAATTGATAATTGTTTTTTATTTTTTTATTATTATTAATTCTTTATTACCTTTTTCTCTTTTTTTAAGATTTGTTTTCATATTTCACTATGACTAAAGTAGTATAATGTTACCATAGTAACATTGTACTACTTTGGGGAAGTGATCAGTATTTTTTTTTTTTTTTAACAGCATTTCCCTGAATGCTATTGATTCATTCAGGGTTTTTTTGTGCTTAGCTGTGATTTGGCCACGGCTAATCATATGACACAGCTGGGCTGTGATTGGCCCAGCTTGTGCATGTGATCGCTGTGACCATTCACAGCTAGACACACTTGTATACAATGGATGGCATGAAAGGAAGCCATCCATTTTATACAACTGTCATGTGACCTGCTGTGATTGGTCACAGCAGGTCACATGGTATTGGCAAAGGTGCTCGTACACAGATCTGTCATCAGCCGTGTCCAAGGTACATGGCCAGTGACAGATCGCACCGCAGAGCGGCCCTGCGGTCATGCGCAATACGCTTTCTTGAAATGATGCCATATGGCGTTCACCCGGAGGAACGAGCTGTTCGCCCGGCCACCATCTAGGCAGCAACTGGTTAAAGGATAAGTAGCCATTTTTAGGGTGGAACATGTAACATGTTCCCACTGCTGCAGCTGCTGCCGGATCACCTTGCCCCCCCCTATCATGAGAGCAGTACAGGGAGAAGTTCCCCTTACTAGCTGTCACTATTTAAAAACAGCACGGCCGCACATGGTTCCGCCCACACGCCTGCATCATTCATTCACAGATTTCTGTAAATGATTGAACTACAAATCCCGACAGCTTTAGTGGCTGTCGGCTTGTAGTCTTCAATGAACTATCACGGCGCTGCTGAGCACCATGATAGTTCATTGAATCTCACTGTCAGTATATCTGCCGTACAGCTGAAATACTGACTGGTCTGCACAGGTCAGCATGTCAGTCACCACTGTCTGCTCTGCCCCCCCCCCCAACTCTGTTGGCTGTACTTCTCATTTAATGGATAGGATATCTCTCTATCCTGTAGCTAGAAATCATCCCCTCTCATGCTGCAGCTCCACCTATGCTGAACATTTGGGAGTTTACAGTTGTTTGCCTTTATTTTCTGTTAGTGTGGGGGACAAGTTTGCATGGTGATGGGGAATGTAACTGCAGTGTGGTTCTTGCTGCTTCACAAGTGGTTGGTAAGGACCACCCATGTGGCCTGTGCACTATTACACTGCACTGCTCTCTTTCGCTTGGCATTGCCTATTCCTTAGTCACACCAAGCTGCTGTTTATTTAACAGCTACGTGACCTAAAGCCTTTAGCACAAGGCAGTGAATGGATGGCAGGTTCAGAGGATACAGCAGTGTCAGTGTTATTGTTGAATACTTAATTACCTAATCCTGCAGCTTCCCATCATATCACCTCCTCAAGTGTTTGCCAACCTTTGTTTGCTTGTGAGCTGCAAACAAACACAGAAAGAAGTGGTGGTTAGCCACATAAAGGATGGAAAACAAGCAGATTGCTGACAGTCTATGGGCATCTTTAGATGTGGGCAGATCTTAGAAAGTGTCTGAAGGTGCTCATACCCTGAAACAATTTTAATATGATTAAAAGAAAAGTTTGGGATTTTAAAAAAATAACAAACAAAAAAAAGAACTTCATACCTCACCTAGGTGGATGCAGCATTGGTCCAATGCTTCAGCTGTCCTCCGCCGCTTGTAGGACTAAGAACTCAGTGATCAAAGACCACTGAACACTCTCCGAAGTTCTCGGTCTCCAGAGAGTGAGGACTGTCAGTCGGTTGCCCTGCTAGTGCTCACTGGAGCACTGGGCTGTGGAAGGGGTGGGAGCGGCTGGCTCAGGCTCTCAACAGCATTGTGAGATTCTGAGCCAGCTGTCGGTCAGGCATCTGGATGGATCCTTACATTACAGCTGGGATCTTTCCACAGCATGGACCGGCTCTGTGGCTTCAGCCGACAGCAGGCTTTAGCCACGGTGGCTGAAAGTGGGTCAGAGGAGTTCAGAATGAAGTGCAGTCCTGTGACCCATAGGAGAAGTAAGGCCAGAAGACCGTTGATCCTTTATCATCTTTAGAATATTTTGGGCATATTCATGTATTCATTTGACTATGTCTGGACAATAAGAGATTTCAGTAGACCTGTGCTTGATGTAAGAGGTCAGTCAGTTTGAGAAATCTTTAGGCTACTTTCTTTGTCTGACTTAACAGATGAGCTATCTTTGTGGGTACATTTCTGTAAGGACGTCAGTTGGTCTAGCCAGCAGATATACAGTCAGGTCCATAAATATTGGGACATTGACACAATTATAACATTTTTGGCTCTATACACCACCACAATGGATTTGAAATGAAACAAACAAGATGTGCTTTAACTGCAGACTCTAAAGTGGACCTTCACTTTCTCAATCAACACTGACTATTTTTAATTCTTAAGCTGCTAGCATTAGTAAATAGACAGGAAAGTATATTGTAATTATTGTTTTCAACTTTTTTTTTTAACATTTCTTCAGTTACTTCCTGGTTTCCATGCCTGGGCAATGATGTCATACATTACAGGTGTCTTCAGGAGGGTGCAATGGGTTTTCTCAGCTAAGCACACCCTTCTGCCTGCATGCTTGAGCAAAGGGCCAATGGATTCCAGGAATCGATTGCTACATAAACCATCTGCCCTTATGCAAGATGGCCACAGCCAGAAATGCTAATTGTGGTTTTCAAAGTGATTTCTCAGCAATATAAAGCATGAAGACCTGGATGGATGGGCGAGTTTGCTTTGAAAATTAACAATTGAATCAAATTGCATTCTTGATTTGTAGTGCTCAGATGCAGTGTAGTTCCACTTTAAATATGCTAAGGGACCTCTGTACACCTGGGATCATATGGACAAAAATTGTCACCTATTTCATTTATTTTTATGCCCAGACATACACTTTAAGCAGTATTAGTCTGTGTTGCCTGTTGGGTTATGTAATCGGGGAAATGGAACATGCTTCCAGGTACATCATTTCACATTAAATTGGGATGCTTAGGAGTTCGTTCATAGGTGCTTCTGACCTGCTCTTGGCCTGCTTTTGATTTTCTTTTAAGTTGCTTTTACACTTTCATTGAGTTGTAAGGAGAGCAAAGACGTTTTGATTCAAATGCCTGTGTACACAAGTCCTTTCTGTAATTGGCGCACTATGTGGGTGTTCTTTTGAACAAGTTCCCCTTAATCTCTTCCCGTCCACCCATAGTCTATAGACAGTGGATGGGAAGCTTTGCCGATGCAGGCTAACATACCTGTACTTCAGCCACATTGGCGGCTCCTGCACAGCTCACAGAGCGTGCACCTTCTGATCGGTATATCGCCCGGACACAGCGAATCACATTATCGCTGTGTCCAGGGTGATCACATGGTGTTATACCATGTGATTGCTGTGTCCAATCACAGCAATCACATAGTAACATGCAGTCACCGGGACATGCAGTTCTGGGCACCGGACAAGTAATCTTGTTTTACATTTAGCCCTGTGGGCTACTCCGGTGCTGGCAGAAGATCACTTATAGACAGAGAAGACTGGCTTCTCATCTGGTGGCACAAAACCCTCACTGCTCTGCACATGACAGCAGAGGAAAGGGCGGGGGAGTGGTGTATCCTTTAGTGTGGTTGCCCTTCTGAGCAAGTACATGGACTCCTGTCTCTTATCAAACATCCCTTTTTATCTCCTAATGTATCGTATTACAGCTTGTTCTAGCTCCGCATTCTATTGCAGCTAGTAATCCTCTGAAATGCAAGGCCAGCACTGTGTGTTTTGCCCCTCTCTCCACAAGTAGTGCATACAGTGCCTTGAAAAAGTATTCATACCCCTTTAAATTTTCCTTATTTTATCATGTTACAACCAAAAATGTAAATGCATTTTATTTGGATTTTATGTGATTGATCAACACAAAGTGGCACATAATTGTGAAGTGGAAGGAAAGTGACAAATAAATATGTGAAAAGTGTGGCGTGCATTTGTATTCAGCCCCCCGGAGTCAATACTTTGTAGAACCACCTTTCGCTGTAATTACAGCTGCAGGTCTTTTTGGGGCTCATTCTAACACATGAATATGATTTTATATAAACCATTCCTTTGTAGCTCTGGCTGTATGTTTAGGGTTGGTGTCCTGCTGAAAGGTGAATCTCCACCCCAGGCTCAAATCTTTTGCAGACTCTTCTTCTAAGATTGCCCTGTATTTGGCTCCGTCCATCTTCCCATCAACTCTGACCAGCTTCCCTGTCCCCGCTGAAGAAAAGCATCCTCACAACATGATGCTGCCACCACCATGTTTCACGGTGGTGATGGTGTGTTCAGGGTGATTTTCCATGCTAGTTTTCTGCCACACATAGAATTTTGCTTTTAGGCCAAAAAGTCTAATCTGACCAGAGCACCTTCTTCCACATGTTTGCTGTATCTCCCACATGGTTTCTCGAAAACAGCAAACAGAACTTCTTATGGCTTTCTTTTAACAAAGTCTTTGTTCTTGCCACTCTTGCATAAAGGCCAGATTTGTGGAGTACATGACTAATAGTTGTCCTGTGGACAGATTCACCCATTTGAGCTTTGAATCTCTGCAGCTCCTCCAGAGTTACCATGGACCTCTTGGCTGCTTCTCTGATTAATCCTCTCTTTGCCCGGTCTGTCCGTTTAGGTGGACGGCCATGTCTTGGTATGTTTGCAGTTGTGCCATACTCTTTCCATTCTCAGATGATCTCTGTGAGATGTTCAAAGCTTGGAATATTATTTTTAGAATCTAACCCTGCTTTAAACCTCTCCACAACTTATCCCTGACCTGTCTGGTGTGTTCCTTGGCCTTCATGATGCTGTTTGTTCACTAATGTTCTCTAACAAACCTCTGAGGGCTTCACAGAACAGCTGTATTTGTACTGAGGTTAAATTACACACAGGTGGACTCTATTTACTCTATTTATTAGGTGACTTCTGAAGGCAATTGGTTCCACTAGATTTTAGTTAGGGCTATCAGAGTAAAGGAGACTAAATACAAATGCACGCCACACTTTTCAGATATTTATTTGTAGAAAATATTGAAAACCATTTATCATTTTCTTTCCACTTCACAATTATAGGCCACTTTGTGTTGGTCTATCACATAAAATCCCAATGAAGTACATTAAGGTTTTTGGTTGTAACATGACAAAATGTGGAAAATTTCAAGGGGTATGAATACTTTTTCAAGGCACTATACATACTTTCCTGACTTCCTATTGACTGTCAGAGCTCTGCTCCTCTTCTGTTCCGGGGATGGGTGTGCTGTTGTATCCCGCCTCTGAGAGCTGATTGGAGGGAAGGAAACACCCCCTTGACATAGCACACAGGAACAGAGCTGAGGCTGTCAATCACAGACTGTGTGCTGGAGATCCCTCCCCTGTCACTTTTTTACCTCTTGATGTCAGGAAAACTTTTCGGAAGTGACTCCTACAGATAGCAGAGGAACAGAGCAGCAGAGACAAATGACACTCAGTGCTCTGGATTGAGACATGTACACACTATAGAGGGATATGCTTTGTTCTTATTTCATGTCAGAGGTTTACAAACACTTTAATGCTCTTTTTTTTTTTTTTTTTTTTAATTTAGCAAGCAACTGGATGGGAATGATTTGACCGCACCTTCCAGCTGTAATTTTCCTTAATAAAAATCTGATCTACTGCAGTCACAATGTAGCTCAGTCCTAATAAATGATGTCCAACCTGTGGATGGGCCGAGTGGACTCCTTGCTAGCAGATGTCATGTCACCCTGATTTGATAAATGACGAGGGTGGGCTCACTTTGGGTTTTTGTTCTCTTCAGTATATTCTCAATGAGAAGGAATCCGAGATCAAGACTGAACTGTGGATGAAGGAGAATGCCGAGTACCTACGGGAACAGAAGGGTGAGTGACACGGGTACACAGACACACTTTCACTTGCAGACATGTCATGTGGAATGACAGCATCCAGCATACATCACTCATGTTCTATTGTCATGTTTCTGTGTTTTCAGAGAAAGAGGAGAGAATCGCTAAAGAAAAAGAGCTTGGCATTTATAAGGAGCAGAAGGTAACACTTTCCTCCTGTGTAATCATATGTTACCTCTTTATGACAAGATGTTCTGGCTTGTGCACTGGTTGTGATTGTATGATATTTCATATCAAAGCAAAATGCTTTAAAGGTTAGTTCACCCAAATCTAATAGTTTGGGGGATGTTGGAAAGTTAAATCACCACTTTGTTATGTATCTGTAATGCTGGAATAAAAGGTATAAAACAATGTAACACAACCAGCAAAAAAAAAAAAAGACACTGACATATGGAGGTTATTGCTTTAAAAAACAGGTGGTGGCTAAGGTTAAGATAAAACACAAGCAATACAATATAATCTCAAGTGTATTCCCTTTATGTCAGCTTTCTTTTCTCTGCTTAGCTGCATATATCCTCCTTGCCCAAACTTAAATATATACAGTGTATGTGTGTACGTGTGTATATGTATGTATATATATGTATATATATATATATATATATATATATATATATGTATGTGTGTGTGTGTGTATATATATGTATATATATATATATATATATATATATATACACACACACACTGCTCAAAAAAATTAAAGGTAGACTTTTTAATCAAAGTATGGTATAAAGTCAATTAAACTCCTGGGATATTGATCTGGTCAGTTAAGTAGCAGAGGGGGTTAATCCGTTTGAGCTGCTTTGGTATTAATTAAATTAACAACAGGTGCACTAGATGGGTAACAATGAGACAAGCCCCAAAACAGGAATGGTTTTAAAGGTTGAGTCCACTGACATATTTTTACCTACTCCTCTATTTTTTGGCTGTTTTTCACTAGTTTTGCATTTGGCTAGGGTCATTGTCACTACTGATAGCATAAGGCGATACATGGACCCTACAGAGGTTGCACAGACAGTCCAACTCCTTCAGGATGGCACACCAATACGTGTCATTGCCAGAAGGTTTTCTGTGTCTCCCAGCACAGTCTCAAGTGCATGAAGGAGATTCCAGAAGACAGGCAGTTACTCTAGGAGAGCTGGACAGGGCCATAGAAGGACCTTAACCCATCAGCAAGACTGGTATCTGCTGCTTTGTGCAAGGAGGAACAGGATGAGCACTGCCAGAGCCATACAAAATGACCTCCAGCAGGCCACTGGTGTGAATGTCTCTGACCAAACCATCAGAAACATACTTCATAAGGGTGGCCTGTGGGCCCAACGTCCTCTAGTGGGCCCTGTGCTCACTGTACGGCACCATATAGCTCGATTGGCATTTTCCATTGAACACCAGAATTGGCAGCTCCGCCACTGGCGCCCTATGCTTTTCACAGATGCGAGCAGGTTCAACCTGAGCACATGTGACAGATGTGAAAGGGTCTGGAGAAGCCATGGAGAACATTCTTCTGCCGGTAACATCGTTCAGCATGATCGATTTGGTGGTGAGTCAGTGATGGTCTGGGAAGGCATATCCATGGAGGGACACACAGACCTCTGCAGGCTAGACAATGGCACCCTGACTGCCATTAGGTATCGGGATGATGGGACATCCTAACGTTCCTAAAACATTACCCAGTCCATATCAGTATAGTGATCCAGCATATTTTTTCCCCATTGAGATCTGATGTGTTTGCAAAGTGTTCCTTTAATTTTTTTGAGGTGTGTGTATGTATATGTGTGTGTGTGTAATATATATATATATATATATATATATATATATATATATATATTAATTTGAGAGATACACACACACACACTTATGCACCATCGTGAAATTATGGCAGTGGAATACACCAATGCATTTTGGAGAGAAATTTTTCTGTGTTTCTTCTGTCTTCTACGGTGTTTGCCTGACAGCACTGTGCAGAGCTCCAAATTGCCAGTCTTCCCTTTCCTAGTCTAATTTCTGCTGTAAGGGGATTAATGGAAACTAATGCAATATTTAGGCACTAACAATAGCTGTATATAAAATATATTTAACCTTTTTTTAAAATAAAATGTATAATTTGATTACAGGATTCTTTTTTTTTTTTCTGTTTGGAGTTCATTGTTCATAACAAAGATTGAAAACAATTGAAATGAGGCCGCCTACACTAATGCCACAGCAGTTCTGACCAGACTGGTACACAGCTTGGTAGGATAGTAAACAAGAAAGTGTAGAGCATTATCATTTCATTCTGGCAGCACAGATGTCTGTGTTTGTTAAAGCCCAACTCTAGGATAGGAGTAAAACTGTCCCAAATGGTGGAAAAAAATATATTTTTTAAAACTTTACCTGTATTTTACTTACCTTGACCATGACCTACCTTCAAAAAAGAACCAAAAATACATTTTTATACTCATGATGTGCATAGTAATAGAACATATGTGTGCATTATTTTGCTTTTTTTGTCATCCTACCTAAAACACACAGATCTTAAGGCTGGCCATAGATGGATTGAAATGTATGTTAGTCCCTGTTCGAAAGAAGTAAATTGTTAGATCGACTTCTGTTGAATGGAAATCTTGAAAAACTTTGTTGGTCATCGGCTGCATCTTCTGATCAGTGTATTCTAAGAGCAGAGAGTCCCACTTGTGTGGGTGGAAGAATTGATGTTTATTGATCAGCCTATAAAAACAAAAGACCCGTCTATGGACAGCCTAACACTCATGTTGGCACTAAATCTGAAACTTTTTAAAAAAATCTTTCCTAAAACACACTGACAGGTAGAGTGTATCTATGCGGACCAAATGTTATCATACTTTACTCTTCAGCCTCATATACTTTAGCTTAGTTGGTACATTGGTAGTACACTTGGAATAGCTGAATGCCAGTCTTTATGGTACGGAGGGAAAGGGAGTTTCCATGTGAGAGTACCTCCCGATTGGCGTGACTGAATGCACAACAAAGAAGGTGTTAAACATATTTTAGGGTGGAAAGACCCCTGGATGTCTAAAAATACCATGAGGGGCTCCAGTAGTCAAGAACCAGTGGAAAACTCCATACCATGTGGTAAAAGATACCAGTGTCATGCCAACGTTTATTTCAAATAGGGTAGAGGGTTAAGTTTATGCAATGCAATCTCTGGGGAGTATAATATACTCGATGGGCAAATTTCATTTGAACAGAGATCATCAGTTTAGTGTAGTGTTACCCTATCCTCACTGTCCTCCTCAGAGAGGGTTGGTTCCACTTGTGGAATAAAACAGATGTTTTGAAACGATGGGAAGGGCCTAGACAGAGGAATGGGGTTTTAGGAGGTCCTGTGTTCTCAACAAGGATTCAAGGGTGTATTAGAAAGAGGATGGATGTGGGAATTGAGCTCTGACAGTGTGTCTGACTTGGAGATGTCGGAGGAAACTTTGATTAGGAAGACCATATTCATCTTTTAGACTACATTCACACCTCCATTTTTGCAGATAGTATGTAGATGCAAGATAATTGGTGGGGAGTCCTGGCATCCAGGACCGATCACTTGCAGGTAATCACCACATAGGGGTTACCAGCAGGAGCCAACAACCTTCCATTGCTTTCAGTGGGGTTGCCTCCCACAGCTAGGACCCCCAGGACCTCCCATTGTAGAAAAAACAAACAATCTTATGGGATTGTTGCTAATAATTATAAAACAAATGGAAAACTTCTAAAATGTATGAACTGCATGTGGCCAGTCACTATTTCATGGCATGAATAGGCGCAAGCACAGCGCGGTCCTTCTATGATTACCAGCAGGCATGTAGTATAGACAGATTTTTTTTAGTTTGTTTATTTTGCTGATTAGTTAATTTCCATACTAGCAGCTCTCTGAGTTTATTAGGCTTTATCTGGAGATCTTAACCGATCTCCCTTTAGACATATAAAACAATATTTTTTTAATTGGAGGCTGGAGTATTTGAAAAATTCAAATAAGCATCTGCCTTTGTGTGGTTTTGATTTTTGTTTCTTTATTTGCAGTGCACTTCCCAAAGTCCTGCAATGCTAGCAGTCACAAACTTATTGCTAATAAAAAATATTATTGTTTTGTTGTTGTGTCTTGTTCGGTAACTTCAAAGTCATGTGCGTTCTAGGGCTCCCCATTCTTGCAGAGTGCTCAGTTCCTGCTCTGGGCTTTGAAGAGCGGGATCTGAAATTTCTGACCTAAAGGACACTACAACTTCAAAGGCAGAGGAGGTCAGGATGTACAGAAAAGAGAAAATGGAAGCTGATAGAGTGATGTTGGGTTGCTGGACTTGAGAACCTTAAACATAAAGACTCTTATTTTGTTTTGTTTTAACTGTCGGGACAGCTCGAACCAGCTGCTTGTCCTTAGTCTGCCAATCACAGTAGTTGTAAAACATCCAAAGCTTTAAAACCAAGGCATGTTGTTATAAAATTGTGTAAGCGATTCACTATATTGCTTTTTAAAAGACTATAGCCTTGCCATAGTTGGGCAGACAGCTCCCCAAAACTCCAGTTTTCATTGGCCTTGCCTAAGAGACAGCAGTGGTGCATGCCTGGTTAATCCCATCCTTTTCAACAATTTTCAACTGTTACTTGACTGCAGTAAAGAGATAAATTAGATCTCCTGTGCTGCCAGAAAGGGCTGTGCTCTTATGCAAACCTCAGAGCTGGATGGACAGAAGAACAAACAATTTGGCAGTTAAAAAACAGGGCTATTTTGACACTACTCATATATATGTATAAATCAACATTTTTTTTGCTAGAAAATTACTTGCAACCCCCAAAAATTATATATATACATTTTAGCAGCAGTCCTAGGGAATAAAATGATGGGTGTTGCAATTTTTTTATGCCACATGGTATTGTGCAGCAGTTTTTCAAACACAATTTAAAAAAAAAAAACATATGAATGAATTTTAGTGCACAAAAATACAATATAATACCCACACACAATATAAAAGATGATGTTATGCCAAGTAAATACAGTCATGGCCGAAATTGTTGGCACCCTTGATATTTCTCCAGGAAATCATGTATTTCTCACGAAACGTATTGCATTAACACATGTTTTGCTATACACATGTTTATTCCCTTTGTGTGTATTGGGACAAAACAAAAAAAGGGAGGAAAGAAAGCAAATTCGACATAATGTCACACAAACCTCCAAAAATGGGCTGGACAAAAGTATTGGCACCCTTTCACAACTGCGGATAAATAAGAATGTTACAAGCATGTGATGCTCCTGTAAACTCACCTGGGGCAAGTAACAGGTGTGGGCAATATAGAAATCACACCTGAAAGCAGATAAAAAGGAGAGACGTTCACTTAACCTTTGCATTGTGTGTCTGTCTGTGCCACACTAAGCATGGACAACAGAAAGAGGAGACGAGAACTGTCTGAGGACCTGAGAACCAAAATTGTGGCAAAATATCAACAATCTCAAGGTTACAAGTCCATCTCCAGAGAACTAGATTTGCCTTTGTCCACAGTGCGCAACATTATCAAGAAGTTTGCAACCCATGGCACTGTAGCTAATCTCCCTGGTCGTGGACGGATGAGGAAAATTGATGAAAGATTGCAACGCAGAATAGTCCGGATGGTGGATAAGCAGCCCCAAACATGTTCCAAAGACATTCAAGCTGTCCTGCAGGCTCAGGGAGCATCAGTGTCAGCGCGAACTATCCGTCGACATTTAAATGAAATGAAACGCTATGGCAGGAGACCCAGGAGGACCCCACTGCTGACACAGAGACATAAAAAAGCAAGACTACAGTTTGCCAAAATGTACTTGAGTAAGCCAAAAGCCTTCTGGGAAAACGTCTTGTGGACAGATGAGACCAAGATAGAGCTTTTCGGTAAAGCACATCATTCTACTGTTTACCGAAAACGGAATGAGGCCTACAAAGAACAAAACACAGTACCTACGGTAAAATATGGTGGAGGTTCAATGATGTTTTGGGGTTGTTTTGCTGCCTCTGGCACTGGGTGCCTTGACTGTGTGCAAGGCATCATGAAATCTGAGGATTACCAAAGGATTTTGGGTCGCACTGTAGGGCCCAGTGTCAGAAAGCTGGGTTTGCGTCCAAGATCCTGGGTCTTCCAGCAGGACAATGACCCCAAACATACGTCAAAAAGCACTCAGAAATGGATGGCAAAGAAGCGCTGGAGAGTTCTGAAGTGGCCAGCAATGAGCCCAGATCTAAATCCCATTGAACACCTGTGGAGAGATCTTAAAATTGCTGTTGGGAAAAGGTGTCCTTCCAATAAGAGAGACCTGGAGCTGTTTGCAAAGGAAGAGTGGTCCAAAATTCCGGGTGAGAGGTGTCAGAAGCTTATTGATGGTTATAGGAAGCGACTGATTTCAGTTATGTTTTCCAAAGGGTGTGCAACCAAATATTAAGTTAAGGGTGCCAATACTTTTGTCCAGCCCATTTTTGGGGTTTTGTGTGACATTATGTCATATTTGCTTTTCTGCCTCTGTTTTATATTTGTTCCAATACATACAAAGGGAATAAACATGTGTATAGCAAAACATGTGTTAATGCAATACCTTTTTTGTGTGAAATACTTGATTTTCAGGAAAAATATCAAGGGTGCCAACAATTTCGGCCATGACTGTAGATACTAAGTATGTTGTGCTTTAAAATTGTGCACAACCGTGGAACGGTGCCAAACTACATTAAATTATCCATAAGCAATGCTCTAAAAGCCTTTATAAGCTACCACTTTAGATTTTCCCCCTTCTGCCTCCTATAAAAGCAATCCAGCAGCTAATTAGCTGCTAGGATAATTTTTACAAAAAGAATGCACCACTGGCTGAAATCACTGATACCGGGAAGATGCCTGCAGCTTTTTAAAATAACAAACATGTTACACTTACCTGCCTTGTGCAGTGGTTTTGCACAGCACAGCCCTGGTCCTCCTCTTCTGGGGTCCCCCACTGTTGCTTCTGGTCACTCCCCCCTTTCAAGTGCCCCCATATAGCTAGCCACTTCCTATGGTGGCACTTTTTCGGGTCCATTGACACACAGAACATGGCTTGGCCCCGTACCTGCTGTGACTGACTGTAGCAGGGGCCAATGGCTCCCACTGCTGCCTCTGTGTCCAGTAAGGAGGGAGAGATGGAGAGAGGCGCTGCTGTCAGGGACATTGTTTGATCGAGCTGGGGTTCAGGAGAGCATATGGAGAGGTGAGCTGAACACAGAAGGTTTATTTTTTTACCTAAAGGTAAAAAAAAACCTCCTGCCTTTGGAATCACTTTAAGGTAGATATCTCAGCACCCAGTTTATCAGCTGTGTGTTCTGTATTTGGAGGAATGGGACCCCAGGGTTTGGTGAGAGGGAGGGTTCAGGGTAGAGAACCATAGCAAAGAGGTCTTTTTTCTGGATGATTCAGTTACACAGCATCTACTGAAATGAGTGTCCTTTTATATAAAATCCTCAGAGGCAGTGGAAACTTTTAGGCGTGCATGTGTAGTCAAATGAAGGAAAACTTCAAACAAGCTCAATAGCTCTAGTGAGGTGACTACCACACAACAAGGTATCCCTCAATTGGCACCCAACGGTAGCTCTAACCACAGAAATACAGAAAGGAGTGCCAGACCAAAATCAGATAAAAGAGTACAAGTTAATTTTAATTGTTGGTTAAAAAAAAAGTTCTATAAAAACTGCTGAAATAGTTATGCTGCCACTTTGTACCTTTTGTAGTTTTAAGTTACGTTGTGTGTTTTTAATTATCTAGCATGGCATTTTTTAACCTATATGATCTCTAGGGTGTTAATGTGACATTTTCAGCTGCACTAGATGTTTTTGTGATAGATATAAAATCTGACATTTCTCTAGAAACAAATTGAAAGGTACAGTATCAGCAAAGAATCGGCATTGGATCAATACAACATTTCTGCTTTGTCTGATCTGAAAATGGCAGACACTTCGAGCCATGCAGAAACGTTCTCACCACTGATCTAATCAATTGACTTTCCTGAGCTGTGACCCATATTCCTTCTTCAGTGTACAATAATAACAGACTGCACACCTGTGACCTTCCTCCCATAAAATAGAAGAAGAAAAGGACAAAGTACTCTATTACAAAAAAAAAACTCCATGTTCAGACAAAAGTGAATATACATTTGCATGACCAATACTGCAAAATATATTGTAATAATTATTTACCTACTGAAACCTGATGGAGACCTCAATATGAACATAAGCTCTCCATTCTCATGAGGAACATCCTGAAACCCCACCATTAGCTGTCCAGTACTATCCCATATCTACTAGATAGACTCTGAGGTGATAAGAAAGCAGAGGTCTGGCCACTCCTGAATCTGTAGGACCTGGTATCTTCTTATTAAGCTTCATATCATATACAGTACTTGCTTATGTGCTTCACCATCTAGTAACTGAAGCAAACTTCACATCTGTAGGGAACCAAGGAATGCAGCAGGGTTTGTATTTTTTGTCCCAGACCTAACTGCACTGATGTATCATTTGATAACAGACAAACTATCACCTCCAGATTAATAGCAGGTTTCTGAAATGTTTTACTGCAGCTTTTGAAATATATTTCAAGAGAGAAACGATGGGTGCGTGATAAACAGGCTTTGTGTGCTTTCTATGTGATAAATACAACTGTTAATACAGATTATTATTTATCATTTTATTTATTTTAGGTACTTATAAAGCTCCAGAGCTGTAACATGAAAGTTAATGGAAAGTGAGGGATTCCCCCTCTTAGACAGCTGTTCTCAGAAAAGGTGTCCCTGTAGAACAATTTCCCTCTACCTCTGGTTCTGGGGTCAACTCTCTTTACTTTTTCCTTTTTGGTGACAATGGTCGCCAGTACAAATAGAGGGGCGAATCTTCCACCTCACTGCCAGGTGATGTGGAAACTTCCTTTTGGCTGTCCATTGGTTGGGTTCCCTTAAGATCTTGAAGGCTTGGAGACCAGAGTTGGCATCAGGAAAAGGCATACAGGGTACTGCAGCACAGGATCCACCAGTCATCACTACCTGAAGCAGCAGCCGCCGCAAGGGACACACACGGTGGACTCAGGTGACAATAAAAAGGGCTTCATAAGATATATTTTTTCTGCCTCAACTATCAAAAGGGTGAGAGTGGGCTTTCCTTTACCCAGAGATGGCTTTATTTGAGGGAATAGTTTGATCCTGCCATAATGCCATGCCTATGAAGAATATATTATTAATGAATATTATGCAGTGGGAGATTATAATAAGGACAAAATGGGCAGTTGCCTGCCTCCCATGGATATTTAAAAAAAAAAGCTGCTCTTTTAATGCTCTTCACAGTAACTTAGGTTCAGTTTTGTAAGTTTCTGGACTTTTTTTCATTAGGAGATCAGAAATGGCAGCTCTTAAAAAAGGTTTCCTTTTAGGAATATTAAATGTTTGGCCTTGGTACAGATACACAAGGTGACAGACACAGGTTAACATGGCCACGAAAGGTTAATTTCTCACATCTGTGGCTTTTTTACATTGCAATTAGTGTCAGTGTATAAATAGTCAATGAGTTTGTTAGCTCTCAGGTGGATACACTAAGCAGTCTAGATACTGAGCCATGGGGAGTGGAAAAGGATTGTCAAAATACTTGTGTAACAAGGTAATGGAACTTTATAAAGATGGAAAAGGATTTAAAAAGATGTCCAAAGCTTTGAATATGCCAGTCAGTACTGTTTAATCACTTGTTAGGAAATGGAAAATTTGGGGATCTCTTGATACCAAGCCAAGGTCAGGTAGACAAATAAAAATTGCAGTCATAACTGTCAGAAGAATTGTTCGGGATACAAAGAGAAACCTATCGGTAACCTCAGGAGAAATATAGACTGCTCAGGAAAAAGACAGTGTGGTTGTTTCAAGGAGCACAATATGACGATACTTGAACAAAAAATGAGCTGTGTGATCGAGTTGCCAGAAGGAAGCCTTTACTGTGCCAATGCCACAAAAAAGTCCAGTTACAATATGCCCAACAACAGCATGACATGCCTCACAGCTTTTGGCACACTGTAATCTGGAGTGTGGAGACCAAAATAGAGCTTTATGATCACAACCATAAGCTCTATATTTGGAGGTGGGTCAAGAAGGTCTGTAGCGACAAGAATATCATCACCATTGTGAAGCATGGTGGTGGCTTACTGATGTTTTTTTTTTTGGGGGTGGGGAGCTCTAAAGGCATGGGGAATCTTGTGAAAACTGACAGTAAGATGAATGTAGCATGTTATCAAAAAATACTGGCAGACAACTTGCATTCTTCTGCACAAAAGCCATGCATAGGATGCTCTTGGACTTTCCAGTACAACAATGACCCTAAGCACAAGGCCAAGTTGAACCTCCAGTGGTTACAACTGAAAAAAGTATGGTGTGGCCATCTCAGTCTCCTGATCTTAATATCATTGAGCCACTCTGGGGATATCTCAGACATGCAGTTGATGCAGAACAACCAAAGACTTTGAATGATGTGGAGGAATTTTGCCAAGATGAATGGGCAGCTATACCACCTGCAAGAATTTGGGGCCTCATAGACAACTATTACAAAATACTGCATGCTGTCATTGATGCTAAAGTGGGCAACACACAGTATTAAGAACTAAGGATGTGCAGACTTTTGAACGGGGAATTTCATTTTTTTATTTGTTGCCATGGTTTTTTTTATTGTGCCATTCAGGTAATGACATACAGTTGAATATGAATTCCATAAAAAAGAAACGTGTTCTGCCTGCTCACTCATGTTTTCTTTAAAAATGGTACACACTGTATATTACTATCCAAGGGTATGCAAACTTTTGAGCACAACTGTACATATACTTGTACTTGGAAGCATTGTTTCCTTGATATCACCACCATCATAGGAGATGTTTGTAAGGAGTTTGCTGCTGCTTAAGATACAATTTAAAAAGAACAACACAAATGTCTGTCTACATTTATCCTTATACACTGCACAATTATTAGGCAAGTGAGGGTTTTTTTTACCAAATCATAATTTTTATGCATATTGCCCAACTCCAAGCTGTATAAACTTGAATGCCTATTGGATTTAAGCATTTCAGGTGATGTGGAGATAAGTAGATCAACACCCTATAGCATGGTGCGTATAATTATTAGGCAGCTTCTTTTCCTCAGGCAAAATGGTCCAAAAAATAGATTTAATAGACTCTGAAAAGTCAAGAGGCATGCAGCACTCTTGAAATTGCTAAGATATTGGGGCGTGATCACAGAACCATCAAACGTTTTGTTGCAGGCAAAAAAAAGAAACTCACTTGCCTAATAATTGTGCACGCAGTGTACATGATCCAATTAATTTGGAGGTAAAGCCTGTAAACTGAAAACAGGAATCATGATATAATTAACTTACTGTAGTGATGCAATAGGGAGTGTCCCAGATTAGGCATCATCCACTTTTGAGGATCTTCTGCAACATCTCTACTTTCTCAGTTTTATGGGCTTAAGTTTTAAGCACTGCTGTTGACTACCAATCCTGTAAGGATATTCTCCTACATGTGTTCTATTTTCCACCCTGTAATGCTTTCTACCAAACATATATTGTATTTCTATCTAATTATATCCTCTAGGTTTAAAATCTAATATTTATTAAAGATTACTTAAAGTACAAATATATTACATTATAGCCATGTCCTTTGATCATATCATGATGGGAATTTTACTGCTCTAAGGTTCAGGTACAAGAGACCACTAAACACAGTATGTTCAAATATAAACCAGCCTTGCAGCAAAGTTTGTCCCTGGAAATTGAGTTTTTGACAGCTACGCAGGCAAATAAATGACCTAATGTGAAATGATAGCTTTATATCTCTAGTTATAGTTTCCTTGGATATTGTTGAGTGTGCCTATGCACGTAATATTTAGTATATGTAATATAATGAAAGACAATCAAACTGCAGACATGCTACAGCTTTGATTGAAAATGTAGTACTGGAGACATTGCATAAGGCTGGCCATAGTCATCCAGAATTTGGTCCAATTCCTGGTGAAATTTGAGCCTTCAGTGGCCATGCAATCGACTAAGCTGGCCACTGTAATCAACAGTGCCACTGTATTCAGACAGCGGATGCCAAAGCTGAATACCTCGTACAATAACTGACAGTGGAAATTCCTCCATCCACTGTTTAGAGTGGATGCAGGGATTGATTGAATTTCTCCTGTTCAATTTGTGGACTGAACAGGAGAAAAATGAGCAATGAATGGCTAGCTCAAGACTGTTAACCACTTCCCGACCGGCCGTTGTATATAAATGGCCAGACGGTGGCAGTGCAGGGTCGGGTGGCCGTTTATAAATGGCCTCCCCGCACCCTGCTTGTGTGCACTCCCTGGGAACGCGCTGCACCGCGATCCGGTGCCCTCTGTGTCCTCCGGATACAGTGGAACACTAATCATCGAACGGAACCTCTGTACGAGGTCCCGATCATGTGATCACTGATTGGACAATCAGTGATCACATGCAGAGTAGTAAGCAAGATGTCACTTGTGACATCACTGCTTACTACGTGTGAAATCTGTGAATGATCACAAAGGTCACATGGTACAAGGCTATTCACAACAGCCTTGTACCATGTGACAAGCTGTGACCAATCACAGCTCACTCAGTAGTTCTCAATGGCTGCAAGAATGCAGCTAGAGAGAAGGAGAAATGATTGCTTTTACATCCTTTATGGGTGTAAAAGCAATCGGTGTAAAAACAAAGAAAAAAAATCTTCATCACCCCCCACAAGTAGTACAGTGTCACCATGGCGACACTGTACTGCTAGGGTGACAGTATGTAAAAAAAAAAAAAAAAATAATATTAAAAAAAGTAAAAAAAATGTTTAAAATTATAATTTTTGGTTATAAACTAATTTGGGTTATTTTTCTTTTAGTCAAAATATAACGGAATAAATTTTGGCCAAGATGTATGATGAAATACTATTTATTTGCAAAAATTTATAAGAAAAACACTTTTTTTAAAAATGTTTGGACATTTTAATTTACATAGCAAAAAAAATAAAAATCCCAGTGGTGAATAAATACCACCAAAATAAGGCTTTATCGGTCTGAAAAAAATGCTAAAAAAATCATATGGGTACAGTGTTGCATGACCGCGCAATTGTCAATCAAAGTGTGATCACACTGAAAGCTGAAAATTGGCCTGGACAGGAAGGGGGTAAAAGTTTCCGAACTGGAAGTGGTTAAAGATCACTACCATTACAGCACATTCGCAACTCAATGCTCCCACTGCTGGGGTCTGCAAAATGATGCACAGCAAATACCATTGAGCTCCACGGGACCCTTAGGCCATAGCTCAGTCACCATGTATGTGCTGCCTTGTGTTTTTTTGTTGTACTGCAACGAACTGACTCAGGGTAACCCAATGAAAATCTGAACAAATGGGCTGCCCGGAAATTCATAACAAAATAGTGAAGAGGGGAAAGGAGAAGTGAAAAATAAGCCCCAAAAGCTGTGAGCATGCCCAGAAACTAGAACGATAGATCAACCTTCTTCTAGTCAAGGCACCCTTTAAAATGATGCACAATTTGAGGCACTCCTAATAGTTTTAATTATTGTAGCAACATCCACACACATAGGATACCCAACATTAGAGATGATTTATTGTTGCACAGCAGATACACTTTTGTACACTGGTACTGACTAATATTCCAAGGTTTGTTCTTCCTCATTTTCTGTCAACCACGCAGCTAATGTGAGTCCAGTGCTGACAGACAGCAGGAAAAGGGTCAAACAGGGATACTGTACATGTGCCAGACATCCTGCTTATCAACGAATAATGTCAGCAGTTGTTATGATGCTGGCGGCTGGCCCCACACAGTGCCCAAGTTTGTAACGTTGCCTATGGCTTTGTGTAACAAGAGGCAGGCTTGATCCACCTGCTAGCTTGTACACAATTTTTGAACAATTTGGTTCAATATTTATGCATTTTGTCAAAGCACCCCTGGGTGCCTAGACACCCTGGTTGAAAAACATCTGAGATAGATGATATATTCATTTCTTTAAACTAGTTTTGAGTGTCTTCTCCTGTTCTCTATTTCCACATCTGGACCTTCAAGCTTCACTTTTAGTGTTGTACACCCTTAATGGTGTTTCATATTTCCTTTACTAATAAGCCACACCCATAACTGTAATGTAGGCGTGATCAAAATTAAGATTAGACAGGATAGAGATGTGCACATTTATGGGTAGTATAAGCAAGAGACTACAACAGCTATGAGAACATTAGTGACATCTTCACTGAAGCTTGGAGATTTAATTATTTACTTATCTGCCTATGTTTCCATACAGTAACATCACTGAGATATTTCAAATTATATTAACAAAGTGTGCAGTAAGATTTCATAATTAATCCCTTAGTTTTTTATAATAGAGATTAGTGTTCTCTTTTTATGTATATGTCAAGAGTTCAACAGAGCTAAATATCTAGATAAACTTCTTTTGCTAAACTGAAATACATTTCCATACATAAAATATTAGCAAATTGCTTTTGTCTCCATGTAGAGTATAGTAGCATATTGAAGCAAATTGTATAGAAAAGGTATTTCACCAGTTACGAATGAGGCCACAAAATTTTCCAGCTTCATTTGAAGCAACTAGAATATTCACTACAATAGATTGCCAACATCCTACCTATTCGCCAGAAAAGTAATATTTGTAATTGAATTATTAAAGCGTTTGTAAACTCAATTAGTAAAATCTCATATAGGCTTTAACATGGTAATTACAGAAATCATTTTCAATATTTTTAAATCTGCATCTTTTATTACAGTAATATCTGGTGACCCTCTATGAAGCTTCTTATTCAGCCACTTCATATTATAGTCTGCCAATGCTCTCTGCTGGTCTCCCATTTGTGTTGCTGCATTAAAACAAATTGTGTTGTACTGCCATATCATAGATTACTTACATAATTCATACCTGTGCATAATGTAATTCATACCTGTGCATAATAAATCAAACCATAAATAACATGAAATTCATAAAGTGCATAAATAAATAAAAAGTCCCATTTAATGAAGTCCGACTAAAAAGATCTGAATGAATAAAGTGATATACCAAAAAGTCCAAATAAAGTGCAAATAAAGAGACCATAAGACCTTAGATAAAGGAGGTCCAGCTGCACAGGGAAAAAAATCTCTGGATAGATGATCGCCTTCTGTCCCGCTCAAGAGTGGGAATGGGTGGATGAGTGGAAGCTGAACTCCAGCCAGGTTGATGGATGCATGTGTAGTGTGCCTCACTAGCTCCACCACTGCCTGTGACATACACCGCTATCCACATCAATACGATCCACAGCCGTTTTTACCATCATCCAGTTATATCAGAACAGCACATGGAAAGGGAAGGAGATCTCTCATGGTGCAGTAAAAGGAACAGGATTTATTTAAAACTAGGCATCTACTCATATGAAAACGATAGTAAACAGTATATCATATAAATAGCATCCAGCACCTCGGCGGGTGTGGTGTCTTCACTGCTGTAGCTCTGCCCAATGCGTTTCGTCAAAAGAGATGTCATTACTAGGCAACAGAGAATGCACGTATTGAGCGGGATAGGAGGCGATCATCCATCTATACAGAGATTTTTCCCAAAGTGCAGCCGGACCTCCTTTAATCTGAGGTTTTAATGGTCTGGTTAGCTGCTTTTAATTGGTGTTATCCACTGTGGTGAAGAGCTTCCAGGATCACTTGGGTCATCATATTGGTTTTTATTTGCACTTTCTTTGGACTTTTTGGTGTAGCACTTTACTCATTCAGATCTGTTTGGTCGAACTTCATTGCATGGGACTTTTTATTTATTTATGCACTTTGTGAATTTCATGTTATTTATGGTTTGATTTAATATGCACAGGTATGAATTACATTATGTACAGGTATGACTTACATTATGTGCCTCAAATCAGTGGGAGGAATAGTGCCCCATGGGCCAAATAAGGTCAAGCAAAAGGTCTCAGGCTGAAGTTTAGAGACCACTAATTTAGGGTATAGACCTGATTTATTTTTCTCATATGATTCACCGATATAGAGCAAGCATGCATCCAGTGAGGTCTGAACTCTTGTGCTGCACACTTGTTCCATGAATTAAGATGGTGACCCTTCTGCCTGCAAATTTAAAAACCGTTTAATTTATTTTTACACTCCGGTTTTTCTTTAAGGCATGAAAGAATTTCCATTTTTGTTCTGAAGAGATAGGTGAGAAATCACTTGGAGTATGAAAAACATGTCATGTGCCATGATGTGTCACTCTGCAAAATCTCAGTTCAGATGCAAAAGGGAAGTAGAGGATGAAGGTATTAAAGAACAGATGGCAAAGCGGTTTGCCTGGCACAGAGGTTGGTAGGAATGACTTAGATGGGCAGAGGCTTTGTAATAAATCACCTCCATAAGTTGGTCAAGGTGATTTGTATCTTCTCAATCAAGATTTGTGCCCCTGTGCTCATTTGTGCTCCCCGTTTTTCTTTGGGGACTGTGTTGGCAAGAGGGAAGCATGCTGGGAAACTGGTGCAATATACTTAATATATATAAAAGCATGTTTTGCTCATACAGAGTGTTCAAGTAAATCCATAAAACAATATAGAGAAAAATGTGCGTGCTGCTCATGGCAATGAGCTAAAATAAAACGATTTGCTAGTGGAGGCTGAAAAATGAAATGAGACAGTAATTGCTCACAATATGCATTGCTGCTGTTTTTGCATCAGATTTTAGTGTGCAAAATATCGTTTTACTGAGCATCTTGTTATTATTCCAGCCATACTTGGACAGATTTGGTCACCTAACATCGCCCCTTTGCAGCTTGTTCAGTAATGGGGCAGGCTTAACAAGGTGGGTGCTGCGAGTGGGTACCAGATACTCATTACTTGCATGTGTTGGTAGAGAACAAGATACACACGCCAGTGTGTCCCTTATACGACCTCATCTTCAATCCTGGCCTTTTGATATGCGTGTAGATGTCTGTCTCAAATGTCAGGGGATGCCCATAGGAGAGACGATTATCACAATGTCAGAAATGACTTTTCTTGGCTCCTGTAAGAACAGCTGTAGGTTAGCTATGGATGAGCTGATTTGCATTGCTTCTCGTGTCTTTTATAGTTTTGTTCAATCTTTGTGTGATTTCAGAACCCCAGGAACAATTATTTTTCTCCCAAAAACTCAGGGATCCTTGGAGCTGAATTCCAGGAAAATTGCTAAATACACCAATGAAATACATTCTGTATATACAGTTGCAAGAAAAAGTATGTGAACCCCTTGGGATTATGTGGAGTTTTGCATGAATTGAGCATAAAATGTGCTCTGAACGTCATCTAAGTCACAACAATAGAAGAACACAGTCTGCTGAACATAATACTACACAAACATTAGATCTTGCCATGGTTTAATTGCACATGACATGTGAACATTCACAATGCAGGGAGGAAAAAGTATGTGAACCTTTGGACTTAATAACTGGTTGACCCTCCTTTGGCAGCAATAACCTCAACCAAACGTTTCCTGTAGTTGCAGATCAGACCTGCACAACGATCTGGAGTAATTTTGGACCACTCCTCTTCACAAAACTGTTTCAGTGTAGCAATATTCTTGGGATGTCTGGTGTGAATCGCTCTCTTAAGGTCATGCCACAGCATTTCAATGGGGTTGAGGTCAGGACTCTGACTGGGCCACTCCAGAAGGCATATTCTGTGCTGTTGCAGCCATTGTTTTGTTGAATTACTTGTATGCTTTGGGTCATTGTCCTGTTGCATCACCCATCCTCTGCGGAGCTTCAGTTGGCGGACAGATGGTCGTACGTTTTCCTGCAAATGTCTTGATAAACTCTGGAATTCATTTTCCCATCAATGACAACAATCCGTCCAGGCCCTGAGGCAGCAAAGCAGCCCCAAACCATGATGCTCCCTCCGCCATGTTTTACAGTGGGGATGAGGTTTTGATGTCGGTGTGCTGTGCCTTTTTTTCTCCACACATAGTGTTGTGTGTTCTTCCCAAACAACTCAATCTTGGTTTCATCTGCCCACAGTATATTTTGCCAGTAGTGCTGTGGAACATCCAGGTGCTCTTTTGCAAACTTCAAACGTGCTGCAATATTCTTTTTGGACAGCAATGGCTTCCTCCGTGATGTCCTCCCATGTACTCCATTCTTGTTTAATGTTTTCCTTATTGTAGATGTGTCAACAAAAATGTTAGCATGTGCCAGAGATTTCTGTAGGTCTTTAGCTGACACTCTGGGATTCTTCTTTACCTCATGCAGCATTCTGCGCTGTGCTCTTGCAGTCATTTTTACAGGACGACCACGCCTAGGGAGAGTAGCAACAGTGCTAAACTTTCTCCATTTGTAGACAGTCTGTCTTACCGTGGACACATGAACATCAAGGCTTTTGGAGATACTTTTGTAACCCTTTCCAGCTTCATGCAAGTCAACAATTCTTGATCGTAGGTCTTCTGAGAGCTCTTTTCTGCGAGGCATGGTTCACATCAGACAGTGCTTCTTGAAACCAGTAAACCCAAAACAGGTGTATGTTTTTTAAGGGCAGGACAGCTGTCAGCAACACATCCAATATCATCACACGGATTGGAGTCAAGGTTGGCTCACTCCTGGCTCCAATTAGCTCTGGGAGAAGTCATTAAGCTAGGGCCTCACATACTTTTTCCTCCCTGCACTGTGAATGTTTACATGTTATGTGTAATTAAACCATGGCAACATCTAATGTTTGTGTAGTATTATGTTCAGCAGACTGTGTTCTTCTATTGTTGTGACTTAGATGACGTTCAGAGCACATTTTATGCCCAATTCATGCAAAACTCCACGTAATCCCAAGGGGTTCACATACTTTTTCTTGCAACTGTAGTTGTTATACCTGCCATTAAATGTATATTTCTGTCCAGTCAGCCATTAGATTTTCACAGTTTTGCTACACAGCATAGCCCGGCCCTGCCTGGAGGGAAATTAATCTTTAACAGCTTCAGTTTCACTTCCACTTACAGGTCTCCTCCCCACCACCACCCTGTGGATTGACAGGTAATAGAACAAAATCGATGAGCTCATCTCTGACATGCCTCTCTGTCCTCTTGTCAGCATGCCCCTTGCACTGGAGCACAACTGAATGACATCTTGTGTGGCTTCCTCCTCACCTTGCTCTGTAGTACACTGACCAGGGCTGCTGTTAGAAACTAAATAACCATGAGAATAGAGGCTTAAAGTGTGATTGGTATCGCTTGAAGTACAAAGTTTGTCCTATAACCAAAAAAGCCTACAACAAAAAAATGTGAATAGAGAATTCACAAAAAAAAGCGGTTACATAAAGGACAATGCGATACTCAGAAATTCATCAAAATATGCTTTTATTAGCAAAATTGCACATGGAAGACAATGGAGTAAAGACTGCAAAAAGCCATCACCTTCTGTTAGAAACCATGGGGCCCCATACCTGACAGAGCCCCCCCCCCCCCCAAAAAAAAACAAACAAACAAAAAAAAAACATTTACTATGCTTCAGTTATAAATGAGCACAGTGAGTGATCAGTACTGATCACTCATTGTGTTTATTCAGGAGAGGAAGGAGCTGGTTCAGGAGTGGAAGGTGCTTGCAGCTGCCGGTGGGAAGGAGAGGAGGGAGGATGACAGTACTGTGGGACAGTGATGAATGCCGTGGGGGAGACAATTACCAGAACCGATCTCCTGTATGGCTCTCTCTGCTGCAGCTCAAAGCCAGTGGTAAGGAGAGAAGAAGCCAACTTTCAGGTACTGCAGAGAGCCATACAGGGGATCGGTTGCAGGAATTGCCCCTCACCATGCCAATCAACCTCTGTGCCCACATCTGATTCACCCAGCTACCTGGGCCCCCTGCTATCTTGGGCCCCGTACAGGAGGACTGGTGGTACCCCCTTATCCACAGCCCTGACACTGATTGCAAGAGGCTAATACCATGTCATTTAGAGAAATGGAGATACCTATACTACTCACATTTAAAAATACATTCAAGGATGCGTTTAATAGGTACAAAGCTCTATTTGTCTTTTATGTGTGCCTGGACTTCAGCTTTAAAATGGTCCTAAAGGTAAAGGATTTTTTGATCTTTATGCATTAGGGTACAAAAACCTTCTGGGTGCAGCTTCCCCCCAGCCCCCGTCTTATACTTACCTGAGCCCCATCTCAATCTAGCGGCTCTCCCAGTTCTCTCTCTCATTGGATCACACAGCAGTGGGCTGCCAATCACAGCCAGTGAGCCAATGAGGGGAGAGGATGGCCAAGACATGCTCTGCGTGTGAATGGGCAATGTCCATTCACAGTAGTGTGGCTCGGGAGTGAGCCTGCTTGAGTACCCCCATAGCAGGAGGCTTGCTATTGGGGTCACTCGGCAAGGGGGAGGAGCCAGGAGCTCTTGCTGGGGAGCCAAAAAGAAGAGGATCGGGGCTGCTCTGTGCAAAACCATTGCATAGAGCAGGTAGGTATAACATGTTTGTTATTTTTTAATTTTTTTTTAAATGACAACCTTTAGAATCACTTTAGGCTTGTCATATTTGTGCAAGAAATTAGAAGTACTTTCAATGCTTATGCATACCAGTTGCCCATCAGATGTTAATTAAAATGAATACACATATCGCTTGGTTCAGTCACATTTGTTTTTTTTTTACATCACGCTGTGTATGGCTTGCCTTGGATACAGCAGCAGACCAAGACAGAATACATATTGAACTGATCATGTTATCAACAATTTATAACCAGTTCTTCCATGGAGCCGATGCTTCAATGTCTCCCCCATTCTCCCATCAGTGGCAATGTTGAAGGCTGCTTTGTTTGACCTTGAAAGCTCCTATTCATTAATCACAATTTATCAAAAGCCACCATACAACAAAACCTGTTAAATTGCCTTATACATTTAGGCCAAAACTGGAACACGTTAATCACTGTTAACAGCTGCTCATGTTGCATGACCAGTTTGGCTATCCAGTGTAAAGTGTTTCGGTTCATTATAAGCAACAAAGCTTGATTGGATTGGCCTTGATCTGGCTAATCTGGCCATGAAGGAGGGGGAGCTATGATTGTTCTTTTCTAAATGATCATACTCTTGGGAGTTGGCTCTATGCAAATCCAAAATTCAGTGCATTTAATTAGAGTGGTATCAGGATGCTGGATCTTGCCACAGAGAATGCCAAACTTCTTTGCCCGGCTCACACTCTGAGTAGTCTTTAAGTATCATTCTAAACCTAATAACTTAAATCTCACAAAAGCTTTAGAGTTTAGATCTACTTAGTTATTATACTTTAGTGATTCAACTGACCTACATGTTCGTGGTGGCTATAACCAATTACTTTAGTTTTGATCAATACACGTTTATTGCAATTTCAAAAGGTATACAGTGTACATGAAATGTTCTAGTTTCAGTACAATTGTTGCGTAATGAGCCATAACATAACATCAACATATCTTTGTATTCTTGGTGGTACAACACATTGATAGTCAGATATTACATGATGATATACAGTAGTTTTCTGCTAAGCATTTAACATGTTTTATTGTCATTCTATAGTCACACAGCGCTTGTGCATGCGACATAACCCTTAGTGTAAAGGCATATATATATTCCACAAACATAAAAAAAAAAATCACAATTTAATGATATAAAGTGCTTCCAGTAATAAACTGTCCCAGTAAATATAAAGTGCTTCCGATAATAAATGAATCATTAAACAGAGCTTTGTGCTATTTTCTTATTCTTGTGCAAATTCCTTAAATGTTTCACTCTACTAACATACCAATCCCAACACTCTGTTGAAAACTCATTGAACATCCATGACCTCCTAAGCTCAGCAGGTCAACAAGCACTTTGTTCCCTTAGAAACCCATATCCAGGACCAATGCTGCAGTTTTCTCTTATATATGAAAAAAAACAATTTATTGAACGTTACATAAAGATCTGACCGATTAAAACAACAAGCTGGTTGGTTATATCCAACATATAGCAGCCTAGGGTACTAATTCTATTGATAGAATTAATCCATACATATATTGCCCTTTAGTCAAATTGCTAAAAAGGAAGGCACCATAAACACTTGACGTGTTTCGTGAATCTTCATTTCTTTGGGAGTACATACCACCCAGATTGATAATAAGATCATTGTCGTGGCATCTCTAAATGGTGACCACCACATAATATCTGGCTCTGGGAGTTGTTGAAGGGGTACAGTACACATCACCAGGATAACCAAAGAGCTGCACAGGGAGGTATAAAGATGGAATATGAAAACCCAAAGTCCCACCTGTTGCCAATTATATGGGAGATCCATCCGGCAGCATGGCTGCACAAACATCCAAAGTTGAGTGAGCAGTTTCTCTATATTCACATAAATGCATACATCACATAGCGCTGGAGAAAAAACTTGACATAGTGTAAAACCTTTTATTAAAATTCCACCATTAAAGACATTCAATTTATACACTCACACTATGAGGTGCATTACACCATGCACCCGAACAATACTGCTTAATCAATGCTGCAAGCTGGCTCCACTATTCGTGGTAGGAGCCCAGCTTATACTCCCGACACTTCTGGGTGTACAGCCTCACTTCCTGTGTCCTCAGTGGTATGATGTCACTTTTTGTAGCTCTGCTCAACATGTTTTGTCGTAATGATGTCTTCAGGAGGCGTTCAATCATCTCCTGAGAGAAAGTCGGGGATAAGGGACAGAGATGAAGGGGAAGTAAGAAGGATAGAGGACAGCCGTTATCTTACTAGAGAGCAGCTGGTGGAACGAGACCCTACAGAATTTGTACCAAAGGTACAGTTACACTTTGAAGGGCTAAGGAGGTATTTGTAAAAATATGAAGGTATGCAATGTTAGACCTAAGGAGACCAAGTTTGTTTATACATCATCATCGTGTCTGTTAGTTTTGCAGTCATTTTCTTGTTTATCATTGACCAGGTAACTTGGGTTTTGACTTCTTTATAACTTTATAACTTAAAATTTTCAGTTGACATGCTTTATTACATTAGATTGGTCTATCCCCAATATATCATGTCAAGAGTTAATTTATTTTCATAATATATATCACATATAAATTCATATCCTACTGTACAGCCAAAGAAGCCTTCCAAACGCAGAGCTCCTATACAAGCCAACACAGCTGGGGAGGCCATTGAGAAGATGCTGGAGCAGAAAAAAATTTCCAGCAAGATCAACTATGATGTGCTGAGAGACCTCAACAGCAAAGGTGGCAGCACTCCAAAACATGAGAAGACAGAGCAAGAGATCAGCACTACAGAAAGGAAGCTATCCCACCGGAAGTCAACAGCCAAAGTCGCATCCCTTAACACAAACAAAAGGTATTGTACTCTCCTGATTACATTTGTTGAGTGTGTGGATCACCTGTGGCCAACTGAGTTCTCTTTCTTCAGAGGATATTTTGATACACTTATAGCTGCCTATATATTATCAGTGACAGTAATAATTAGGATTTAGGAGGGTTGTTAACAGTGAAACTTCCCGTTTAAAATGAAGTTCTGCTTTAAGGTGACTGTAGCCATATTTTTGTGCTATTCCAACAACATAATTGAGTATTGTTGGTGATACTTTTCTATTTGCACCCAAAAATCGAGTGTCATCTAAAAAGGTGCTATGTTATAGTAAAACATACTCTCACTAATAAGGCTTATTATAACTGAGCAACTAAGAAAATCTGCAGAGTTGATCATGCAGATGTTTGGGAGACCTGAATGCTAGGAACCCCCCTGTCAGATCCATTTAGGTAACTGGGATATGAAGGGTAATTGTTAAAACGGAAACATTCTCCATCAATGAAAGTACAGGCCATTCTCAGATATTTAGAGTAAACCTGACTTAGTATAACACGTTTTTAAGGTAACAACAGCGCTGAAGTGCATGTACTGTGTGGTATGTGCAAATGCCAGTGTTTAGTCTTCAAATTCATCACTATAGAACCTGCTTAAATCCTAAGCTCCGGGCTGTACATGGGCCCTCAACTCTCCATGTCAAAATAAGATCCACTCCTGTTTCTAAATTCCCTCCTACGCCATTCAGCTGTCAAATGCTAGGACCTACTGTATACTGAATCCTTACATTCTGGCATTTAAAAGCAGATTTGCCATGGCAGGACCAAATTACGACTTGGGTTGAAATCAAGGCTGCATCCAAAGCCATGGTCTGCATAGATTGCTTTCTTTGTGGGACAGAGAACATTTTCTTAACGGGGATGCAGCAAAAAATTACTAACAAATGTTCTAACACTTCTTTATTCTACTCTAAAACATTTTGGCCAGAATTCCACTTAAATGTCTCCTTTATGGCCATATTAGTCACGTGATTTAGCCATCTTTGGTCACATGGTACAACTTTGCCTGTTCAAAACAGCAAAATTTTTTACACTTATCTTTTGGAAGTAATAGCCAAAAATAAAACATTTTTCCTTTAGCATGAGCTGGCATCCGCGTGTACACATGTGGCTTGTATCACGTGGATCTACCTTATTCCCTAGCAGTGTCTGTGTTTTTCTTCTCGTCTGATCTGCTTGCCTTCTACTTCATTGACATGACACTTAACATGCTGCAGTGTTATTGTGATGAACTGCATGAAAGAGAGATCCTTCCTACTGGAAATGACAGGCTGAGATGTCCAGTCATGTAGAAATCTTTGTACTGGCAATGTTGGAGTGAGGGTAGGGATGTTCAAAGAGAGTTAATGTGATTTATTGGGAAAATGTATTAGATAGGGCAGGGTACTATACTTACAAGAGACACCAAATCAGGATTTATAATGGAATATAGCTGATGCTTCTAGTCACTGCTGTTTTTACTTTAGTATTACCACAGTGTATCATGTATAAGGACACTAGACAAACACACTTATTAAAGTTGTACTAGAGGTAAAATGTTTTTTACCCAAATGCATTCCCTAAATGTAAAAAACATTTAGCATTTGCTGTGCCTTCCACTTACACCCCTCAAATACTTAACCGAGTCTTGTATCATTCCAACATTGTGCCAGTCTGCTGGTCTTCTCTCCTCTCTCCCCACTCTTACAAGCTTGGCTGAGCTCGTCAGGAGCCATTAGCTCTTGCTGATATTAGTCGAATCCTGCGAGCAGAGGGCGGGCCCAAGTTGTGCTGTGTATCAATGGATGCACACAGCCCAGCTCAGGATCGAACCTGTGCTGGATGTGCATCCCGTAACAAGGAAGTACAGGCTTGGAGGATGCTGGGACAGGATGGGGCATCCACTTGGAACCATCATCATGCATACATTGCTAAGATGAGAAGAGCCACCACCCATTGGGGGATGTGATGGCATAAGTGAGGAGTAATGGCAGGGAATACCCAAAAAGATGTAAGCACCAGGTTTGGAGGTAGAGAAGAACTAGGGGAGGGAGGAAGTGTTACAGTGTTGGTCTCAGCCGCCGCTCCTGCCACAATTCTTATGCGTTTTGCCCCACCCATCAGTGGTTTGGTTACAGAAGTGAAACACATCAGATGGCATGGCTGGAGCTGCAGCTGAGGCCAACCCTGTAACTCGACTGGGGAGGTCAATGCAGCATCCATCTTTCATTTTCATTGTTCCTGAATCAATACTAGGCTCTTGTTTTTCTGAGTACCGGCAGGGTTACTCCAAGGCATCCAGTGCTACAAGTCGTATCAGTCACTGTAAGTAATGACTTTTGGTCGTGTGTGATTGGCGATTGTATTAGATTCATACTGTATTACCAGCAACTTGAAATACAGTTCTCAGTATAAATGAGTACACCCCAACAGATTTGTCAGAAAACCTTGTACTTTCCTTTCAGAATCAGCATTTTCTATGGGACACTATACTACAAAATACTCCCACAAATACAGGTCATTGATTGCAAACAAAATTTGTTAATTTGCACACATAAAAAAGTATTTTTCCTAACTGATTCATTCAAGACCATGTTGCAAAAATTAAAACACCCTGATGAAACTCTTGGGAGCAAAGTTAAATTTTAGACAACAAAATCCTAATTAACAAGAATTCAACTACAGGTGAGTCTAATTATTAAACAGATGTCCAGCAGACAGTTGATTATAAAAGTGTGTTACTTAACAATGGCACCACATGGAAGAGAAATGTCACAAGGCCTGAGAAAGTAAATTTCTTCACACAAAGGTGAAGGCTACAGGAAGATCAGCAAAGTTTTACTTATCAGTCAGAATACTGTAGCAAAAGTGATACAAAAATTTAACAAAGATGGAACTGCAACTATCTCACAGAGACGTCCAGGTCATCCACAGAAGTTAACACCTTGACAGGAGCATCTTCTGATGAGAAAGGTTGAAGAAAATCACCATGCAAGTTCATTACAGTTAGCTAAAAGAGTTAGAAAGCCAAACTGGGGTGATTCAAATAAATGAGAAAGTGTCTCCTGCGCCCCTAAATATACTGATACTATTCAGCAGCCAGCACTAAAAGTGCCACAATCTCAACACTAACAATATTCAGAAAATCAAAGTATAAAGCAGTGCGGCGCTCAAACCAAAAGAAAAATGTTACATCAAATTACATTTACTTATATTTAACCCTTTCAAAAACAGCCATAACACATATAGAAAAAAAAATCAATGATAGGCTGGTGGTATCATACACTCAAAAAACTTCCCGTGCACTATAGTGACTTAAAACACAATACAGTGAATAGTGTCCATATGCATAAGATATCATGCAGGTGGGAACTACAGGTGCCAATCCTCAGATAGGTGGAGTGCCCCCTCACCTTCCTGCCCAGGCCCCTAAGGACCAATGAGCCTTTTGGTATATAATGGGTCTTTCCCCTGGAATTGGATGGATCCTTCAGATGATAATGGTGGGACTCCCCTCCTCTTGTCTCTTATCTCGGATCGTTGGTGGTATCGATAAATACCCCTCCCAAAAGTGGTCACCAATAAGGCAAAAGAAATGTTCATTCATTACAAACAGGCCTTCACACCACTCAAAGGGTATACTGCATTCAGGCAAAGGAGCACCAAGATGGCGCCCGCGCCGGATATGACATCAGAACATTCGGTCGTATAGGCTCCTCCCACTGGCGTATCTATGCGTTACGTCACTTTGAACACGTGACTTCATCAGGATTACGCCTATCCCGGGTTAAATCTCAGTCACCGGCTGAATAAAGATCGGTGCGGGGATGGGCTCCGTGCAGATGCTGCCAAAGATGCTGATGGGATCAGACTGGTGGTCAGTGAGGCTCCTCTCACACACCGGAGGATCCTTGAGGGAGCAGAGACCACCAGTCTGATCCCATGTAATGGGATGTAATGAATGAACATTTCTTTTGCTTTATTGGTGACCACTTGGGAGGGGTATTTATCGATACCACCAACGATCCGAGATAAGAGACAAGAGGAGGGGAGTCCCACCATTATTATCTGAAGGACCCACCATCTGAAGGATCCATCCAATGCCAGGGGAAAGACTCATATACCAAAAGGCTCATTGGTCCTTAGGGGCCTGGGCAGGAAGGTGAGGGGGCACTCCACCTATCTGAGGATTGGCACCTGTAGTTCACACCTGCATGATATCTTATGCATATGGACACTATTCACTATATTGTGTTTTAAGTCACTATAGTGCACGGGAAGTTTTTTGAGTGTATGATGCCACCAGCCTATCATTGATTTTTTTTTCTATATGTGTTATGGCTGTTTTGGCTATATAATATACGGTGGTGAAAGGGTTAAATATAAGTAAATGTAATTTGATGTAACATTTTTATTTTGGTTTGAGCGCCGCACTGCTTTATACTTTGATTTTCCAAACTGGGGTGATTGTTTCCGGTAACACAATACAGCATACACTGCAGAGGAATGGCATGCATGGGTGTTGTCCACGAAGGAAGCTTCTCCTAAGGCCCATGCACAAAAAAATCCACACAAAATTTGTTAGGACTCATGCTGAAAAAAGAATACGACTACTGGGGCTCTTGCATGATGAGACCAAGATAAATGTTTTTGGAACTGATGGCTTCAAAACTGTGTGGCGTTGCGAGGGTGAGGAGTACAAAGAAAAATGCAGGGTGCTGTCAGTGAAACACGGTGGTGGCAGTATCCTTCTGTGGGGCTGCATGAGTTCTGCTGGTGTCGTGGTGCAGCATTTTATTGATGGTTTCATGAATTCGCAGATGTACTGCTCTATATTGAAAGAGAAGATGCTACCATCACTTTCTGCCCTTGGGTGTCGTGCACTTTTCCAACATGACAATGATCCAAAACACAAATCTAAGGTCACTGTTGCATTTCTGAAGAAGAACAGGGTGAAAGTGATTCAGTGGCCAAGTATGTCTCCTGATCTGAACCCAATCGAACACCTATGGGGAATTCTAAAGTTGAGTATCACTCTCAATCCAGCATCCAGGCTCCAAAAGAGGTAATTCCTGAAGAATGGAAAAAGATACAATATGTTACAATATGTCACCAACTTGTTCATTCCATGCCTAGAAGACTTGGTGTTGTCCTTACAAAGTATGGACGTCATTCAAAATACTTTGTTGTGGGGTGTATTAATTTTTGCATCAACTCGCATGAGTAAAACTGAAGCTTTTGTACTCTAAGTTATATTATTAACCTTCCTTTCATGTAATGAGCTATGCAAAAGTTCTATAAAACTCAGTTTTGTCAAAATTTTGGAGATTGTTCTTGTGTTCATTGAGATATTGATTAAAATCTTACTTTTCAAAAGGGGTGTACTCATTTATGCTGAGCACTGTACGTAAAGTTAAATATGCTCTTATATAAACAGTCAGTCCACCCAAACATTTTCAGATTTATATGATGCTGTTAAGTAGATTTCCTCAGTGTACTAAGGCATCTGGTAGTAGGATATGCAGTCAAAGGCATAATTGCAAAACAATTTCTCACTGCAAATGACTCTCCTTACCTGTGTAGCTTTAATGATGACATCACTTTGGAAAGGTGACAACATTGGGGTCTGGTTAAATGAAGTGTTCCTAGCTATGCTTATCATAACTGCAATAGAGAACAATATGTTACATCAAAAGGAAAAACTTTCTTCCTAGGGATGCCTTAGAACAGGGGTGGGCAACTGTGGCCCTCCAGCTGTTGGTGAACTACAAGTCCCATCATGCCTCTGCCTTTGGGAGTCATGCTTGTAACTGTCAGTTTTGCAATGCCTCATGGGACTTGTAGTTCTACAACATCTGGAGGGCCAAAATTGCCCACCCCCTGCCTTAGAAGAATTCTGGCTGTAAGGGGTTACCTCTCAAATAGCCTGAAATGAGTAAGGAGTAGGGAAATTAGCATCAATTTCAGAAGGGCATTAAGTAATAAAAAAAACTTTAATTCTCCCTACTCTAATCCCTCCCTTGTCTGTAAAGCTCTAAAGACACCAAACTTGCACAGTAATGATATCAAGTCTTCTGATGTTTTACGTTTTGGGAGGGAGAAGTTTAAGAAAAGAATAAGGGTGATGATTTGGAAGCACATAAAGACCGATGGGAGTAATCATAAAAGAAAACCTGAAAACTTTTTTCCTAAGTACAAAATTTGGAGTCAACCGGCCCACTCTTAATATTAAAAGTATGTAAAACAAAAACTCTGTTTAAGACCCAGATGTACAAAAGGCTTAAAGTTCCAGCACACAATGTTCACACAAACATTCACAAACTAATTCTGAATGAATGGACAGAATCAAAGAAGGTGTTTTTTTTTAAGCCTGAAAGGTTTAGGTGGCATTACATGGCTGACGAATCTACTACAATGATCCAGATGCACAAAAATGAACACATTTCTTAGATGAACAAATCAGTTTTATTCAGTGGATGACTGGGGTTGTCAAATCTCTTGAAATGACAAAAGGCAACAGGAAGGTTGAATATTTGTTACTTCAGATACCAGGCATGCTTAGGAGTGCAAAGACCTTGAAAGTCTACTTTACCACATGGATAAAAGAAGCAATAGACAGACAATGTACAGCTATGCTGGCAATGGAGTTTGTAAAAAAAAACAAAGGCGCTTTCCATCAGAACTTTAGCAAGGATTGAAAGATCATCCTAATCACTTGGAATCTATAGAGTGGCTACTTGATCTAGGATTCATACTTTTTTTTTCTCCTTTTAATGGTAAGTGTTGATCCATAACCAGGATCTGGATTTTTGCAGGAAGGCCCTGCAAGTTATACTACCCTGAAAAGCTGTTCTCTGTTTTATCTTCTTGGTTATACTGCCAAGAATTTTTAACGGGGAAAATGTTAATAAACGTATAATTCTATGTAATCTCTACAACAGCATGAATCCCACTACCCCTTTGATATTAAAAGAGAAGTTTGTGAATGCAAAAAAAATACATACATACTCCCCTATGTGGATGCAGCATCGTTCTCCTGCTGCCTCTAAAACCGAGAACTGAGCAATCAAAGACCGCTGATTGCTCAGTCTTGGTCTTCAGCCACCTGCTGTCTGTTCTGCCCCTCTAGCACTCACTGGAATGCAGGGCTATGGAGTGGGTGGGAGCGGCTGTCTCAGGATCTCAGCGAATCGCCAAGAGGCTGAGCCAGCTGCCGGTCCAGGTGACCGGGTGGATCCTGACTTTAAAGTCGGGATCTCTCCAGAGCCTGGTTTGGCTCAGTGACGTCAGCCGACAGCAGGCTTTAGCCCCCTGTCAGCTAAATACATGGGAGTGCAGAATGAAGTGCTCTTCTGTGATCCCCAGGAGAAGTAGGGCAAAAAGAGCTTTATCTTGTTAGGCATTCTTCAGTTTTCTTTTATTTGCAATGCACTGAGGCTGTTGCGGGGAGCAGCATTTATTAGCATTTTCTGTTTTCTAGTCCTTTTAGAAGGGTGTTGTGGAGGTCATATGGTAACATTATTGCCATTAAGTGTATTGCATTTTGTATACTACATAATTTTCAGGAAATGGTATGAAACGTAAACCCTGACAGCCTCCTCAGAGGGGTTAATATATTCCAGGCATTGCTAATTTCATCATCTGCCTTAGGAACGGAATCCCACTAGAGAGTCGGCCTACTTGATATTTTCTTTTATCTAGCTGTCAGACTTGTCTTGTCCGTTTCAGATCTATCACTGTGCTGAAGGAAATGAAAATCCCCCTCGTGTATAGCACACTGCCTCAGATTCTGCTTTGTTTTCCTTAGGCAGTGGGGGTCAAAGAAAGTTAATTTGATTTATCATAAAACTGCATTGCGCGCTGCAGAACACTGGGAAGTTGGCGGTGCAGTCAGGAGGCGGCGTTCCTGCTACCAGATAGATTAAAGCTCTTTCTGACACGCATACCTCAACACTTTTTTTAAAAAATAATCTTTCAACTCTTCTTTCTTCTGTGCTAATGTCAGCTTTTAAGAAATTGAATCAAACATGTTTCATTGAAGATGAGATTAATGTCACACTGCTTCCATAGCTTTACAAATAATTCACACATAATCTCTGGTGTTCTTTGATAGACTCTAATAGGCTTGTACAGTAAAGCAATGCATAGAGCATTGGTGAAGTACAAGCTGCAGTAACCCATCACAGCCAGTCAGATTTTTGAAGGCATGTAAGTCAAAAGAATTTTGGTTTCTTTCAGCTGCTGCTGCACAAAAATTCTTCTTTTTAAGTAATTAAGTTTTCTTTTATTCTGCAATGAGTTCACGGACAGAGAAAGGAAACATCATTTAGGGTGCATTCACACCTGCTAATGCACCCAACTCCATTTATATGTGAGAACCTCAGTGGAGATTCCTGATGATTAGCTGTGGGAGGCAGCTCCACTGACTGCCTGAGCCCAGGGCTTAGCATTCGCATGTGATTGTCCTCTGAGCGAATACATGCGAGTTGCGAATAGCTGCAGGAACCAGTCCCCACCCATTACTTTCAATGGGCTGCCTCCTGCAGCTGATCGCTGGGAATGTACTCTTAAAAGAAACTTAAACCTGAGTTAAACATGGATGCTGGGTTTGCTGCATTCAAGGGATGAGTGTATGTATTTTGATAATTTCACCCACTATTTACGTTTTTCACCATTGGCAAAATTTTACTGAAGCTTAGATTTTTTGTGATTTATTGATCCAGCTATCACTCTTGGGTTCCTCCCTCATATTCATTTCACTCATGAATAAGCCTAATTTTAAATATGGAGGTAACTTGGAAGGAAAGGATTTTATATACATATTTTTAGGTTGAGTAACATCACAGCTGTTTTTATATATAAAGTAAGTATTACAGCTGTGAAGTTACTAAACATTATTAGAATACATTTTGGTGGTATGCACCTTTAAAGCCGACCATACGTGGATCAAAATTCAGCTGGTTCAGCAGGGACCAGCTGAATTGCAATCCATGTATGGTCAGGGTGGTTGTACAGAAGTCATCAACTTCTGTACAGTCACCCTATTGCATTTTTGAAGCTCAGTCAGCTCCGTTGGCTATAGCCAGCAGTGCTGATCTGTGTATTCTGAGGGAGCCTGCCCACCGTCAGGATGCAATAGCTCAGCCGGAAGGTTTTCTCCATCCATATAGAGTGTGTGAATGGGGGGGTCAAGTAAGTTTTTTTTTTTTTTTTTTCTCATCCCACTGGTTGAATGAAAATATGACTCATCTATGGGTGGCCAGCCTAAGGAATGGTGGAGTGTGTATTTAAAACACCATCCTCTTCCCTTTTACCTACTTTGTGATTAAGCTAATTCCTAACTGAAATACATCAGAAGGAGGAACCCTGACAGGTGGTGAGTGATCGCTTGATCAATAAAATGTTACTGCAAGGTAAAGTTTGGCGTTCAGCATCCATTTTCCTATATGCTGAAACAGCAAAAGCCAGTGATATGACACCTACATAGATGCTCCAAGAAGGCCCTTGTATAACCTCATTTGCTACCGTAGACACTTGATGTCACTGAATATTGAAGTATCTGTTGGTCCCAAATGTTGAGGCAGATGTCATGTCTGTCTACCAACAGAATAGGAAAAATACTTTCCTTGGGCTTTAGTTAGACTGTGTGTGGCTATACTGATGTATGTCGGATCAACAAAGGAGTGTTCAGTGTTTGCAAACTGATCTATTTAAAGGTTTAGTCCCTGCATAACTGACATTGTAATTATGGCCCTTTTCACACTTGTGAATGTAATTCAGCATGTGAAGGTGCATACAAAATGCCTGATTAGAAATCTAGTCAATGGAAGCTTCAGGGAGAAAATAAGAATAGTGCCACTGATATATTGACACATACCTTTATCATTCATTTTGGGTACCAATTGGCAACAAACATCCACAAGTAAGAATGGGGCTTGTGGACTATCAGGGTAGCCCTGGCATGTTAAATCAGCCAGAGGCTTCATATATACATCTTGTTCATGTTGTGTTCCCAGCTACTCTAACCCAAAGCAGACTTTGAGTGCTTCTCCTTGCTTCAAAATTCTCTATTTTCTTTCGATCTACAGAGACTGGCTGCAGCATGGGGCAGACATTGGAACAAAGGAGGGGAGTTTTTGATATCAGAGAGACAAGACAGACTGCCATTCTGGCAGCTTTCTGCCACCATTTTAAGTGTCACATATCTTTTATATACATTTGATGATTTTTTTGTATCGGGGTCATGCTGCTCTTTTATCAATAACCCTAAAAATGTCAACTGAGAACATCATACAGTGGATTCTTCAACTTGGATGAACCAAAAAAAAAATACTCTTGATATCCCAATCACCTATAAAATGAGTCGCATAGAAATAGAGGCTGTTATTACACATTCCAGAATGTAATGCTTTATTTTTTCTTACACCTGATATTACAAGATCCATGTGCTCAGACCTCTATCAAGTATCACAGCTGTAAATGCATGCTAGACAAATGAGGTAATTGCACTCCCATGAGATTTTGTTGTCTAAATAATGTGGTCTCATGCTCAGCAGGATTAGAAGTCAGCCATGACGTCAGGAAGCTTCTGTGTTTATCTTGAAATTGCTGTCCTTGCTGCCAATGGATGATGTCACCTGGTTGTCCCAAGAGAAGTGACATCATGTATGTCCCTTGTAAGTGCAGACGGTCTTCCAATCCTCATTGTGAGAAACACATTCATTAGTGCTCCCTGAACAAGGACTGCTTAACTCATCCGCTGCTGGGGTCCTATCCCTTCTAAAAGTAATGGCTTCCTTGGGACCTGATTACACGGATAATATCTTATGGCAAGAATGACTGTTGCTGACCCATGACCAGTGAAGGACCTTGTGAAAGACAGTAATTTTGAAAAGATGTAGCTCAGGGAATGGCCCTAAATGAGAATAATCCTGCTTTTTTAAAGTTGTTTGTAACTATTCAGTTTTTTTGATAGAGGCTCAATGCTTGAGGGTTCTCTGTTTTAATAAGTCTTTCTTTATAAGAACCCTTAGGACAATCTTAAATTGTCTATGATGTCTTCCCGCTTTCAATTTGTATAGCCACAACAGTTGCTTACAACATTGTTTACATTATGGCCCCTTTCACACAGGCAGTTAGATTTAAGCTTTCAGCTGCGGTTAGAGGAACTTACCGCAGCTAAATGCAGACAATGCATCCCTATGGCTCCATTCACATACTGCGTTTAGCAACGTTTTCATAACATACGTTTTTTATACGTTTAGGAAATATAATGTTGACTGCCTCCAGCAGCGATGTACCACAGCTATCTGTACATAATCACAGTTAAATGCAGTACAAAGAAAAAATAAGTAAACAGTTGCATTAGAAAAGGCAAGAATTTACTACCGCAGCTAAACGCAGTAGCAGGCAATGTACAAATGTACATGATCTTTGTGCCAGGAGTATTGGAATTTAAAAATATAAAAAACCTGCATTTACAAGCGGCAGAAAAACCGCCCATGTGAAAGAGGCCTAAGACCTTGTGTAGATAGCATCAGCTTGCTGTCAGTTTGAGACCCCTCTGAGCACATTCAGAATTCACCATTGATGGATGCATTTGACTTACTTCTGACCTACATTTGACCTGATTTAAGTGGGCTTTGCATTCTCGCAGAATTGTATGAGAATGCAAAACCCATCTGGCATAAACAAAAGCCTGTGGACACAGGCCCTAAAAGAGAAATTTCCTAAGTGCAACAATGAGGCTGCCATTGCTGACGACCTATTGTGCAAATGCTAAATGCTGGGCTGTCATGCGATTTGTAGGGTGGTAATACTCCATAGGAGCTGTGGTGGGGAAAAACTCAGTGATGTTCACCAGAAAAAAAAGAGAGGAGAAAAAGGAGAGTCCTTACAGCGAAGTAAATACAAAGTATTTTTGGAAATGTGAGGATTTGACAAAAATGAAAAAGCACTTACATTTGGTAAGTTTGTGAGTAACCAGAATATCCCTGTCTCCACACAGAAGGTGGGCTTCATGCCTCTGGGGAACCCATCCCTATGTCCTCAGGAGAGATATTAAGGTGGTGGGTGGTGAGAAAAGAAAACACTGTGGTTATTGCAGCAGCTGTGGCCTTGGTCATGTGATGTGATGGTCATGGACGGGTCAAAGTCATCAAAAGTATGGAATAGGCATTTATTGAAAACACCAAAGATGTGTTTTGCAATCCCTGTGTCTCCATGTTTATGTGAAGGAGCCTTCTGATGACTTTGAAACTTCCATGACCATCTCACCACGCATTCAAGGGTGCCTCTGGCACATTAATCCCTGAGGGTCTATTTTTCTCTCCACCCCAGGCTGTCATGCTAACATTCTGTCTTCAATAGAAGATAGAATGCACAGTGGACACATGAAAGATTAAGATCTCTGGAGATGGACTTGTAACCTTGAGATTGTCCATGCTTTTCCACAATTTTTGTTCTCAAATCCTCAGACAACAGAAAGGTTGAGTCAATTTTTCACCACTTTAACTGGTTGCCAGTGTGATTTCTGTATTGTCAGCACCTGTTAATTGATACAGGTGAGTTTAATTACAAATTACAGGAGCATCACAAACTTGGAATGTAGTTATTTCTTACAATTTTGAGAAGGTGCCAATAATTTTGTCCAGTCCATTTTTGGGGTTTTGCGTGGAATGTGTCAGATTTGGCTTTTTGTTTCACCACTTTTTTGAGTCATACCAATACAAACAAAATAAACATGAGGATGCCTAAACATTTGTAATTGCGACAATTTTCTGGGTGAAGTGGTGCATTATCTGACAGAAAAGCAGGGGTGCCAATGTTTTTGGCCATGACTGTATATATGCAAGTTTTAGAGCAGCATATGCTCAGGCTAGAATAGGACAACATTCTTCTCCCAAAACTCTAGCAACTGGTCTCCTCACTTCCTAGATGTTTACAGAGTGTTAAGAGAAGGCAACACCGTGGTAAACATGGCTCTGTCCCAAAACTTTCTGTAATTGGGGTTGTACTTTGCCATCTTTTTGTTGCCCTATCCCAACTTTTTTGAGATGTTGTTGCCATCAATTTAAAAAATACCTTTTTTTTCTTAAAATGATACATTTACTCAGTTTAAACATTTGATATGTTTCCTTTTTTGGAATTGGAGTTGTATTAAGTTAAAAAAAAATTAGGGGTGTAGTTGCTAAGCCCCCCTTGTTGTTCTGTATACCACCTACCTGCCATCCTCCTTCAGCAATTGCATCCTTATTGGTCACTGAGGCTATACTCATTTTAGAGTAGTTCTGCCTCAGCAGGTTTCTTTCTACAATCTTGTTATCAAAGATTAATAGCCGTGAACACAGAGGGTTAAAAGGAGAAATGTTTATCGTCTCGGATCTTGAGTGGCCCTGGAAAGCAGACACACTATATCTAGTTTCAATTACTGTATTTAGTAAACAACAAGCCAGGCCAACCAACTGATTTCAGCTTACAGCTGAGGTATGAGCCAGATTTAATTATACGTCTAACCGAGAAATGAAATTTATTTTATCATCTGTGCTTCAATAACTTTAAATAAGAAGAAGCTGCTGCTTATAGGATTGGTTGGCAGCATGCAGTCGCATGAATGCAATTAAAATATCTGTAAATCCAAAGAACAGGAGAACAGGTTGATCTAGCTGGAATGTAAGACAATCTCTGCATCTATATATGTCTCTGCATTTATCAGTCCGTCTGTCTACTCTGGCATTGGCTTATAGGTATTTCTAAGCAGTATTAAAAAAAAAAAAAAAAAAGACTGCTTCATATTTCTTTCAGCGGGTCACCTTTAACTGTGTATCTCTACTGTAAATAACTTACGCAAAGACTTAAAATGAATAAGTCTAAGGCATTCTGTAAAACAAACGACATGCCATCTGTTTATACAGAGGAAATGAATATATGTTCCTTTAGGGAAAATCCCTTTTATGTATGTCTTCGACTTCTTCAATAAGCCATTATCTCATTTTCAGCGCACCTCCTGACCGTCAAGGAATCGCTCGCTCAGCTCAGTGAGCCTTTGTAGTAACGTCTAATGAATATAATAGCTTCTTGGGCTTGATGTGGTACCTGCAAATTAAGCTGGCACTCTCCTTCAGGATTTATCGATGATGTCTTTCTCCTTTCCAGCCCATTGAGTATCCTGCACTTTTCCCTTTTCCAACAAAGAGATCACATTGAGGTCTGATTGCAGCTTTTATGGTATACCTTACATTAACTATAAGAAAAATCATCTTAAATTACCCAGGAAGCACAATCTTTTACAGGGATTGGGGGGGTACGGGATCCGTAGCGCACATCTGAGCCGGCTAATGACATCTGAGAGGACAGGATGTATTATCAGAGTAATAATCTTGTCTAGTTAATCCTGTGAACACCTTGTCTGAGGAAGAATGGAAAAGTACTGTGCCAAGGGAAGAGGATGCTGGATGTTTTACATTGAAGGATGAAAATACATTAGCAGAAAATAGGAAGGTGCAGACCTTTCTGACCTCGAAATTGCCAGAGAATCACATTTGTTTATTATTTTCCTTTTTTTCAGGTAGTAGTGGGAGGGATGTTCTAATGGACTAACTGCACTGCTTATTGCTTGTAGCAAAAATATCTAAAACATGGCCATTACAAAGGAGCACATTAAACACGCAGTGGGTAGCAAACTTGAACTTCACTCTGGTCAAGACACACATGTGGCAGGGTGACAAAACAGGAACACCATTGTGAGACCGTTGTCACCCCATAGCAAGCAGCAAGAAAATTTCCGAATAAGCAGTAAAAGATCTTTAAAACAAGCTCTCACTTTTCTCTCTAGCTGCTTGTATGGTGAAGTAATTCATTCAAAGATCACAACAAAGACTCTAAGGCTCGGTTTACACCCTTGGCCTGCTTAAAGGCGTGTCAACACGCACATTGTGGTGCTGCCATGCCATTCATTGTTAATGGTACCCCAACATGCCCTGCCTTGTGTTTTAGTGCACCACAATGCACTGTAACATACTGTTATGCACTGTGGCGCTCTGCTGTTAAAAAAAAAAAAAAAAAAAGTTCATGCTCCTTTTTTGGTCCATTTTTAGTGCGCTAAAGCGTGGGCTACCCTTACACAACATACATTCATGTGCAAAGTTACACACTTTGTGTCAATGTACCACAAAGTGTGAATGAAGCCTTATGTGGGGTTTCATCCAGTTTTCAACAGCTTGGAAACTCCTCTTGTGTGTTTATATTAGAGGGCTGGCAGCCTGTCAAGATTATTCTCTCCATAGAAAGCATCAGATATTGCAGTGCCTCTATTGTGAACTTTGAAAATTAATTTATCAATGATGCCTATAGCTACATGGGTGAATAGAAATTGTTTTTAAAGTAGTTTTACTGCTTGTTCATAAAATGTAAATACTTTAGTGTTCATAGTCTGGGCACAGATTTAAACTTTTTATGAGATTTAAAGGATTAGATTTACATCTACTTTAAATGGTGCCCCTTTGTAGTTGAACTGTGCCAATACATGCTTTATATCTTATTTCTGTCTTTATAAGTGATTTTTAGAATTGTGTATAAATGAATGCATTTCAGAATTTTTATAGTGCAAACAAAATGATTCAAAATTATGTAAAGCACATTTGCTAATATATTTGACTGTGTACAAAAGACGAGGAGGTATTGTAAAATTATTTTTAAACTAACGCGGAGTCTTGTATGTAAGTCAGTGATGAAGATGTGGGGAGCAGACATTTTGTTTTCCTTTTGAACGAATTTGAGAACACTTCAGCATGGGTGGAAGGAAAGAAAATTGCACTGACTGTGTTGACAGGGGAGTCCCTCCGACAGCTCTATTGTATTCTGCCAGCGGGAATCTTTCATTGCCAGCAGAACACAATGATTAGTGCTGCTGGCTAAAGCCAGCAGAACTAACTGTTCAGCAAAATCCAAAAGGCTGGTTGTACACAAGTCGATCAATAGTTTGACTTGTGTACAACCAGGGTGCCCATACATGGATCAAAATTTGCCTGGTCCCTTCTGAACCGGCCAGATTGCAATCCGCTTATGGCTGACTTTAGATAAACCCAGAAAGCTTTATGGAGTTATCACAAAAGTCATCTTATAGGTCGATTTTTAAGACTCTGATACATTCCATCACTCTTTCTGAATTGAAAATGGCAGCCATACACAGTGCAGCTTACGGCTGCCTCAAAAGAGTGTGAGTGTGGTGAATTTTTGATGTTTCGAGGTGGAAAAGGGAACTATAATAAAATAATAATAATAATACATTTCTTACAGAGCTTAGAAAATTGGATAGGTGCATTCAGCTTGGGATAAGAGCATTTTCCATAACTCAGTTGGTTTAAAGCTTCTTTTTATCATGTCTTGAGAAACTGCTGCGCTTTTCATTTTTAATTTTTATTTTCTTTTTAACACCTATTGTTGCTCACAACTGAACTTTTAGATGTTTGTGCTTCAGGCAGTGCTTGTGTATAACTCAACCGTTGTTGATAGACTACAATTAAAGGTAAACTGATGCTGGTGCGTCTGAAGTTACGGTCTGCTGTCTTCTTTTACAACATCAAGAAGTTATGCCCCCAAGGTAAATGTAAGAGTAGTAAAGATGCAGAAAGATTTCAGTGGGGAGATTAAAGTTAACTTCTCTTTAGGAAAAAAAAAGATTTGCAGTTAAAAGATTATATTGAGATTGGGCTGTTAGGACTGATGTGTTTAATAAACTGTTGTGTGCTGTTAGTTTATGCTGTAGGGATTTTCAGTTTATCTGTGCTTAAATTAGTAGTTTGGAGGGGATTTCCTTTATTCATTTTTAGTTTTAATTTCTTTTTTAGTAGTTGTACTTGGCAGATCATTAACTTTTTTCCTATTTGCCTGCAGCTAGTTGATTGGTGTAGTCTGAATACAGTTCCTTTGCACGAGATGAATGGGTTGTTTTGGTAGCCAAGTGAAGCTAGCCATTCACAGAATTCTTTTTTTTTGTTCAGCTTGTGGGCTATTCTTCTACTGCACCTATTGTATTCCTACAGAGGATGCCGCTGGCTGTCAAAATCCCTGAGCACTGCTTCCATATGATTGGATGCAGGCACTGATTGGCCAGTGGTTTTTTTTTTTCAAACAAAGGCAGTCGGGTACAGAGTACCAATGGGTCATCAGGAACCGGCTGAAACTTGTTCAATGAATGGCCAGCTTAAGTTTTAAATGATGAGACAAAATAATATGCAATTCAGCATTCGGCCCGTGTGTACACTCACCTAACTGACAGAAACTGGCCAAACCAGCATCTGATTGGCATCCAATCAGTGCTAGCAAGCAATAGCTGCCAGCACTGGCCAGTGTGTTCTGGCGGGGTAGTCCCCCTGTTAGAACACAAGACCTCAGTGGGGAGATCGCTGTACTAACATCGAATAGTTAGTACAGCAAGCTCCTCCTGAGCTCTTAGTTTTGTTTTTTTTTGCTCAACCTAGCAGAAAAAGAACTGATAGTGTGTACCTAGAATTATGCTCAGGCTGGGTGGGTGTTGCAAGGCTATTCACATATATGGTTTTCTTATCAGGAAAATGTCATCTCATGCCCTGGAAGGGTGCTGCTTTTCTTTACACTGCTAAATAATACGATAAAACTGTCAAATTATCTAAAGCAATCTGTACATTTCAAGTGATTGTAAAGTTATTGTTTAAAATAACAAACACACAGAGCGGCCCCGAGCCTCCTCTTTTCGGATCCCCTGCTGTTGCTCTTGGCTTCTGCTCTCTGTCCACTGACCCCATGGGAAGCCACTTCCCATAAGGGCACTTGTGAGTGCTCACTCCCGAGCTCTGCTGCTGCGTCCATTGACACAAGCAGGACTCGGCCCCACCCCCCCCACTCCCTCATCATTGGCTTTGATTGGCAGCAGCGGGAGCCAATGGCTCCAGGTGCCCCAGTAAAGCCAGTGAGACATGGATGTGAGGGGAAGAGGAGCTGTAGACGGGCACAGCGCTGGCTCGAATGAGGGCTCAGGTAAGTAAATAGGAAGGGGGGGGGGGGGGGGGGAACTAATGCCTAATCATTTTTTACCAAAATGCAAAAAATGCATTAAGGTAAAAAATATTTAGGCTTTAGAACCACTTTAAAGTTGAACTCTGGGGGGAAAAGAAATATCCCCCCTTGCAGTGGACTCCCCCCTTCCCATGCACTGTAAGGGTTAAACACTTGTTTGTGTGTTGTTACCCCCCACCCACACACACACACACACACACACAAAATTAATAAAGCAGACTTGAATAAATAAAGTCAAATCAAAGTCCAAAAATAGAGTCCAAAATACTTGAAACAAATCCAAAAGGCTCGGATCCTCAAAAGAGTCGATGATGGATTCCAGATATTCTTCATATACCTCAAACAGAATGAAACCTGAACATAGTGTGTTATCTTAAGATCTCATAAATGTGCCACACGTGTTACATGCAAAAACTTGAGTGCCACAACAATCGTGAACAACAAAATTAAACTAAATAAATCCACTGCACACAATAAAGTAAGAGTGCATAATTACCCTAAGGGAAATAAAACCAGCATAGAATCCATAGTAGGAATGGAACTTCATCCAAGTGACATCACCTTCTCTGAATAGTTCCCACAGACCTCATAAACAGACCAGGGGTCAGTATTTGAATCAAATAAGACACAATTTTATTGTAGCAACCAACATAAAAGAAATATGAAATCTGCATCCACACTGAGAGGAATGCACACAGCATCAACACTCGGCGGTAGCTTCAATGCAATGGACGTTCACATCTGAAGGAGAGTCTTAAACCACCTCCGATGGTGGTAGATGGAAGTCCCGGGGATAGGAACAGCCGCGTGTACCAGAACCCAAAAAACACACACACACACCTGTCCACCTCATCCAATGAAAAAAAATGCCTTGCATTCATTTAGAAAAATGCAGTGTTCTATAAATGGTGCCCATGCAGAATGAGAAACCCCCCGTGGTGGTTACTCTGCAGCAGGGCAGCTCAGCATGGGACCTGGAAGACAGCAAGGATCACTGTAGTAGTGGTTACAATGTAGCTAACCCAAAAAAAGCATGGAATTCAGCTTTTATGATTGAAAAATTGCAATATATTAAGTTTTTGGATTTAAAAGAGAAGTATGGCTGTGTTTTTTTTTTTTTCTTAAATCATACTTACTAAGATCCATGCAGCAACGGTCTGATGCTGCATCTGTCCCCTGCCAACTCTAAGGGTAAGAACTCAGCAATCACATGACTGCTGATCGCTGACTTGTCACCACCGCTGTGTGCAGAGATCAGTCAGCACTTTCTGCTCAGCCCCCACCACGCTCACTGGAGCGCAGGGCTGTGGAAGGGGAGGGAGCAGGTGGCTCAGGCTCTTGGCAGCTCGCTAAGAGGCTAAACCAGGTGCTGCTCCAGACTCTGGGGTGGACCCCAACTTTAAAATCAGGATCTTTCCCCAGCCTGGACCGACTGAGTGACAGCAGCCGACAGCAGGCTTCAGCCTGCTGTCAGTTGAAAACGGGTCACAGGAGTGCAGAATGAATAGCTCTTTTGGCTGTTCTTCACTTTTAATACTAGATTTAGCCCCAGTTCACATATATGCGGCCGTGCGGGCCGCGTTCTGCGCGGGCACAAGAGCCCATTCATTTGAATGGACTCCCGTGCCCCAGGATACGCAGGGAAAAAGTCCCTGCACTTCTTTGGAAACCGCAGCCTTGGTTCCCAGTGCGGTTGCGATTTCCAGTGCGGGCGGCGTGCCATTAGAATTAATGGCACCCGCCTGCGGGTCCGCATTCTTCTGTGTGGGTGGTGCGGCTGCACAGATTTTTGTGCGGATCTGAAGCGGTACAACCCGCACAGATGTGAACCTAGCCTTGATGTATGTAGGTAGCTTAAAAGACAAACGCCATCCAAAACTTTTTTCCTTTTACTTTTAGTTTTAGACAGTCTTAGGAAGAGTAAATACAAGAAGGGGTGAGCAGTTGTCCATTAAACTGGAAGATATAGGGCATAATAATAATATGACGGGTTCTAACTTTTCCCCCGAATTCACTGAAAAAATGATTTGTTGAAATTTGAGTGTCCCTACCATCACTTGCTGTCCCAACAGGAAATGGCAGGGAAATCTATTGAATGGGGTCACAGGCAGCAATACAAACCTCATAGGGGCTCTATCCCTTTCCCTCTTCTGTGCAAAAAAGGGGGGGGGTGACTAGAGTAAGGCTTTATCATCTGATCAATCTTCCAATGATATAAATAAAGTAAGCTGCAGTATAGTTGCTATGGCTATTGCACTTTGTACATTATCCTTGGTTTCTGCAGCACAGGGATATAATTATAAATGAGGGTCTTTTTAATCTCTCTCCTAAATGTAAGCAAACTACTGATATACAGTATGTGCCAAAAGCAACAGCTAACACTGCAGTAAATGAATTGCTTAGATAGGAATCTGACACAGAAGCCAGAACTATAGACTTTGTTTTTATTGCATGTTTTTGGAAAATTCTGTTGTCAGATTGCACTGTCTCCCTTGTACTGTAGTGATGGGCCTCATGGCCTCTGCTGTTATGGCCACTTCTTTAAAAGACAAGTCAATTTAATCCGGTGAAAAATGCCTTGGTGTTTAGAAAGGTTAAAGACTTAACTTTCTCTAGTGCTGTTTGGAAAAGACAAGACTGAGCGTGAGTTGCGGTTGTTCCAAATGACATCTTGTGACAGACCTGCATTAGGTTAATCTGGTAAACTGAGACCTGAATATACAACGTTGTATATTTGTGTTTCACTTAAAATTCCAAGTTATTGTTCATGTGTTTACAGCTGGCTTGTTACACTGTTGAAATAGCTGGAATGTGCTGGTGATTGTTTGTACTCGTTACATTGAGTGGCAAAATAGAGGCACAATTCTTTAAAATCTGCAAATGATTCCATCCTCTTGGCTGTCAGCAATAGTTGTGGTTTTAAAGAAATGCCCACTCTCTCAACTGTCCTGATTTTGCCAAATGGCTTGGGTATCGGGTCCCAGCAACGGACGGGGTTTATCTACAGCGGATGAAGAGGGTGCCACTGTTCCTAAACCCCAGAGGTGAGGGGGGCCCAGCCATGGCTGCTGTCTCACCTTGTATTTACATTTCATTCTGTATGTGTAAACAAGATGGCAAGCTCACCATCACACCTACCTATAGGGCCAAAAAATGTGGAAATATCTCCTGATTATTGATTTCCGGTGTTTCTGTTCTGGCCATGCTACATGAGGACATACACTATATTGCAAAAAGTATTCGGACGCCTGCCTTTACACGCACATAAACTTTAATGGCATCCCAGTCTTAGTTCATAGACTCAATATTGAGTTGGCCCGCCCTTTGCAGCTATAACAGCTTCAACTCTTCTGGGAAAGCTGTCCACAAGGTTTAGGAGGGTGTCTATGGAACAGTTTGACCGTTCTTCCAGAAGCCCATTTGTGAGGTCAGGCACTGTTGTTGGATGAGAAGGCCTGGCTCGCAGTCTCCACTCTAATTCATCCCAAAGGTGTTCTATTGGGTTGGGGTCAGGATTCTGTGCAGGCCAGTCAAGTTCCTCCACCCCAAACTCGCTCATCCATGTCTTTATGGACCTTGCTTTATGCACTGGTGTGCAGTCATGTTGGAACAACCGGTGATCTATTGCTTACCGAAGGTACATAAAGATCCACTCAATCCACCCGGCCGTCCCATTATAAGTGGAATAGGCTCCCTATGCTCCCGAGTGGGAGAATATATTGATTTCTTTCTTCAGCCCCTTGTTGGTGAAACTCCATCCTTTCTTAAAGACACAAAACAAGTGCTAGTGGATATTAAGCAAATCACTTTGAAACAGCCCACTTTTCTAGTTACGGTGGATGTCGCTGCCCTATATAGTAACATCAAACATGAGGATGGCTTTGCGGCTGCTGAATATTATCTCAACACAGCAAATGATATACCAGACTCACAAAAAATCTTCATATTGGAATTGTTGACATTCGCTATGAATCACAATTTCTTTTGGTTTGATAATAAATACTATTTGCAAACCACCGGCGTTGCCATGGGCGCAAAGTTTGCACCGAGCCTAGCTAATCTGTTTATGGCACGCTGGGAGGAGGACCTTATTTATTCAAGAGACTGGCCACAATTGTTGTTTTACCGTAGTTACATAGACGATATCTTACTGCTATGGGAAGGGGACGAGTTCACACTGGACAACTTTTTTACCACTCTCAATTTTAATAATATCAATATTAAGCTCACTTACCAGCACAGCCAGCAAGAAATAAACTTTCTAGACCTCACTTTGTACTGTGATGGCCCGAGTATTTTATCTAAAAGTTATTTTAAAGTTACTGACCGTAACAGTTTTATCCCCAAAGACAGCTGCCATCACCCTAAATGGCTAAGTAATATCCCGAGGGGACAATTTCTTCGTATTTTTAGAAACTGTGATAAGAAAGAGGATTACTTAGTTCAATCTGAAATCCTCAAACAGAGATTCATTGATAAGGGCTATAATGACAATACCCTCGATGATGAAAGACTTGTAGTGGGAGAAAGTAACAGAGCCAATTTACTTACCACGAGGCCAAAGATCCAGACTGAGAAATTTTGCTCTTTCATCACCAACTTTTCCACCCAATATAGGGACATAGCCAAGATAATTAAGAAAAACTGGTCTATTCTGAAGAATGACCCCATTATAGGGCAACACTTACCCGAAATCCCCGATATTACTTACCGCAAGGCACCTCCTCTGAGAAACAGGTTGGCGCCTAATATAGTCAATCCACCTAAGCAGCCATCTTTCTTTTTTGACCGGAAAGGGTTTTTCCCTTGTAATAGGTGCATGCTATGTACCCACAACGGTATTCATAAAAACCCAATCAAGACTTTCCGTTCCAATACCACCGGGAGAACTTATGACATTCAATCCACTATAACCTGCAACAGTACGCATGTTGCATACCTCTTAGAATGCGCATGCGGCAAACAATATGTCGGGAGAACGACCAGAAGGCTTCGTGATAGACTAAGGGAGCATTTAACAAATATAAAAAAGGGATTTAGAGAACACTCACTCTCCATGCATTTCCGCCAAACGCATAACAATAATCCACACTCCCTGAAATTCATAGGAATTGACATGATCCATAGACATTGGAGAGGAACACACAAACGTAGGGCTGTCTCTAAGATAGAAACCAAATGGATTTTTTTACTCAAAACACTTGCCCCACAAGGGTTAAATGTGGATTTGGATCTTAACTGTTTTTTAGACACAAGTTAACGGTCTTTTATTGATTGATTTTATGGCATTTTATTTTATGTCTCTGACTTCAACCGAATTGCAGGGTTACCGTGTTTGAACAATCCACGGGGCCCAGCATGGTTACCAGATATCTAAGGCCTAGATTGAATTGTTACACTCAACACTTTATTCACCCAACCCATTTTACATTGGTTGTTGTACTGTGAGGGTTCATTGTGTTGCCATTCTTCGGCCATATTCTCGGCATTATCATTTATATTTTACTTTTAATTGCATTTACATTTTATGCATGTGATGCTATTTCATGCTTACATTTTTATATTTTTATATATATTAAATATGTATATATTTCCATATGGCCACCTGTATAATAACTACGCGTGGCATCACCTATGTAAGTATTGCACTGGGTGACCTCATTATCATCCATGAAGATCGGTTTCTCAATAAATTAGGAACCGATTCTCTGCTATTAAATAACAAATTGTATATGAATGCCAGGTGTTGCCCATATTCCTATATATATGTATGGTATAATTTTAACACATATTATGCATTGTTTATCACTTTAATGTTTATCTTTTACCAGTGTATGCCATGTCCATGTATATATGTATAACTGTACACAATCTGCCTATATTAACATACTTCCATAAGGACTTATTTGCGGAACATCTGTCCTGAGACTTGTAGTCCTACTAAGTTCATCACAGGATGACTGTGCTCCGGATATATATAATGAATTTCCTACATTCCCTGAGCACATTAAGCCTGGGAGGTTAATATTAACAACAGCCCTCTATACCGCACTGAATTCTTTCCCCCGGGGTCGATCTGTCATCCTAGACAGCAACCATAGATTGGGGTCCTTCCTCCTGTTATTTCTGTCCTTAGTGGCAGTATCCATAGACTGGGTCTCCAGGAAAATGGCCGCCGAGCGCGATCTGCGCATGCGCGGAATATTGACGATAACGCGATAGCGTCGGACTGCGCATGCGCGAGGCACCCGATCCGCGCATGCGCAGTAGCGGTAATTTACCGCGATTAGCGTCCACAAGCTTTTTAGGCACCACACTATAAATAGGTGTCCTCCAACAGTAGCCCACTCCCTTTGATAACGTGCAGTTGCCACGAAACGCGTTAGGGAGATGCTACTTGACCCACAACCACTACCCACATGGTCCACACCTTGACACGGGCGGCCATCTTTGGAAGTGTATATTGCACCATGCAAGTTCGCTTTTTGTCTACTACTCCATAATAAAAGTTATCACACTATCGGAAGCCTCTTTTTGGGTTTATTTCTGAGCCCTGAAGGTGATTCCTGGTCCTTGAGCGGACATCGCACCCCTGGAGGTCGCTGACACAAGGATTCTACTGCATACCGGATGAGCGTTTATTCCACTGGATACCTGGGAATTCCATAACTGGAGAGGACACGGATGACTCTGGTGACCACAGTAGAGACGACCACCATTCCGGCAGGTCCCCTGATCCAGTGACCAGGAGTAGGTCATTTTACTCCAATGCGCTTTTATTTGCGCTATCTGGTTAGTGCATTCTACAGTCACATTTCCTACCACAGATGTCACAGATTTACGTCACTCCTATGATAGATTGACTTTGACACCTTTATCACCATTTACACCTTCTTAACTATGAGAATGATATAATATTGGTTGCTTAAGACTATTATGGTAGCTGCGTTTATATCTCATTAAGTGGTCACTCCGTATCATGAGATAGATCCATTCACTCTAGAGCTGCATGTTTTTGTATATGAATGTTGGAACAAGGGGCCATCCCCAAATTGTTCCTACAAAGTTTGGGAGCATGAAATTGTCCAAAATGTCTTGGTATGCTGACGCCTTAAAAGTTCCCTTCACTGGAACTAGGGGGCCAAGCCCAACCTCTGAAAAAAAACCCCACACCATAATCCCCCCTACACCAAACTTTACACTTGGCACAGTGCAGTCAGACAAGTACCATTATCCTGGCAACCGCCAAACCCAGACACGTCCATCGGATTGCCAGACAGAGAAAAGTGACTGCTCTAGAGTCCAGTGGCAGCATGCTTTACACCACTGCATCTGATTCTTTGCATTGCACTTGGTGATGTGAGGCTTGGATGCAGCTGCTCAGCCATGGAAACCCATTCCATAAAGCTCTCTACACACTATTGTTGTGCTAATCTGAAGGCCACACCAAGTTTGAAGGTATTTAGCTACTGACTCTGCAGACAGTTGGTGACTTATGCGCACTGTGTGCTTCAGCATGTGGTGACCTCGCTCTGTCATTTTACGTGGCCTACCACTTGGTGGCTGAGTTGCTGTTGTTCTCAGTTGCTTCCACTTTGTTATAATACCACTAACAGTTGACCGTGAAATATTTAGTAGCAAGGAAATGTCATGAATGGACCTATTGCACAGGTGGCAACCTATCACGGTATCACTCTTGAATTCACTGAGCTCCTGAGAGAAACCCATTCTTTCACAAATGTTTGTAGAAACAGCCTGCATGCCTAGGTGGTTGATTTTATACACTTGTGGCCATTGAGGTGATTGGAACACCTAAATCCAATGATTTGGAAGGGTGTCCTAATACTTTTGGCAATATAGTGTATGTACACTGAAATCTACTAAAGCCGGCCATAAGTGGATTAAATCTCCACTGGTTCAGCAAGGACTGGCCAAGATTTGATCCATGTATGGGCAGGCTGATTGTATCCAAGTTGATCCATGAATTGAAATGGGTGCAACCAGCATGTTGAATTTTTAGTATGAAATTATTGCCAGCAGCTATAGTAATCACTGTGTTTTCCTGGCAGAAATGGCTCCCTGTGCAACCCCGCCAGAAGAACACAATAGCTCTGCCGGAGGGATTCCCTCATCAACACTAACTGGTTGCAGGAAAAAAAAAATCACATAATTTATGGCCTACCTAAGACATATATTCGGTACCACACTGACATCCTTATAGACGAGATCCTTTGTAGTATATGCATTATAGTCCAATTGGCAGCAAGCATACAGAAAACGTTTAGGGTCCATGGCTGAACTTGTTATGCCTGCCCTATTGGTGCCCTAGGTGTACCTTGGTGTAGTTGTAGGGCGAGTGTGTTTCTCATGTCCTGATCAACCAGGATGAAATGCCTTTGAATGCCCCTCTCCTGAAGAAGCAATAAGTGAAATGCGTTGAAAAAGAGCCTCATCCATAGCCAACAACTCTTCATGTGAAAAGTATATATTTGGTATATTCCTTTCCTAACAGTTTGGGCGGCTTTAGGATATTATGCCCCTTATTTGTATGTTACATGCTATATTGTGGATGGGCTCATAAGGGGTTGCTTTAAAAGGGAGGGATATACAAAATACATGTTTTTATTATGTGATTATTTTAAATGGCTAATTTTATGTTTGTAAATATCAGTAAAATTGCTTGATTTTAAATATGGCTTGCAATTGATTTCTTTGAGAAATAACACACCTTTAAAGTCCCAAAAACTCACTTTTTGTCCATAGGAACATATTTGTTATTATTTCAGGTACTTATATAGCACCGTCAATTTGCACAGAGTTTTACATATATATTGTACATACACATCAGTCCCTATCCCTCAAGGAACTTACAGTCTACGGTCCTTAACTCACATTCACTGGGGCCAATTTAGACAGGAACCAATTAACCTACCAGCATGTCTTTGGAGTGTGGGAGGAAACCGGAGTACCCGGAGGAAACCCACACGGGCACATGGAGAACATGCAAACTCCAGGCAGGTAGTGCTGTGGTTGGGATTTTAACTGACAACCCTAGTACTGCTAGGTGGAAGTGCCACCAACTTAAGCACTGTGCTGCCCATGGGGACATTTTCCAGTGAATGGTAAAGAATTGTGCACATCCAACCTTGTGCTTAAGGTTTTTTTCAGCCTTGTGGCAATGGTTTTGGGAAGGCCCTTTTCAATTTTTTGGTGGAATAAGCACGACTCCAAAACCTTCCCAAAAACTGAAAGCTGTTATAGCTGCAAGGAAAGCAAAAACTCTGTTTTTGAGATGGGATATCCAACAAGTGCATATTGGTATGAAATCCATGTGTTTTGAAACATTTGCCCATAGAGTATCTATTAAATAATAAACATGACATTGTTTCATCTGTCCAATTCAACACCAACCTGCTCCACCGATACAATTATATGAACTCTAGGACTTTGCTGAAAAATCTGTCTTTATCTCTGCCTGAGTATTGTGATGATCTGAATTTCCGTGGCGTAGGTGAGGTTGATGTTTTGTATGCATCACACAATTCTTATTCTTAGCTGACAGCCTCCTATTATTTATTGTGTGGCCTTCAATGCCCCACTCTTCCTGTCGTATTGTCTACAGTCGGATAGAGCAAGTGGTGCCAGCCTTTCTGTATCTGCTGCTCCCAACACATATCACAGAAACATTATTTTCTGCTGTCTGACCTCATAGCACTTGGCAGGTTTTAATTCATGTTTGCCTATGTATTCGAGCTAGTCTCTTCTAATGTTCTGTTTATCGCAAGCAGCATTTCCATTCTTATTTTTGTGCTGTATGAGTCTTTGTTTCTCCATTTGTATACTATTTAGGGTTTTGCTGTGTGCATTTTGTTTCAAATAACGAGTTTTTTTTTTGTTTGACCTTTACTCATACATCCTATATTCACTTTGGCACAATAGCCATGAGAGGTCTACACCGGTCTGTACGTGCTGTGAGGACCTTTGACTGGTTGCCAGAATATTGTGGAGGACTAGGTAGTCTATTTTGTTCTGAATTGCTTTCTTTCTGTTTATGTTCAATGCTTGGTACTCTTAGATTATTAATATTAGCTGATGCAGTTTCATAGCGATGACTGCCAGATATTCGCAGATGTATCTCTAATACTTTTTAAAAAGCTGTTTTTAGGTTGAGTTGCTTTTGTTAAATAGTAATACAGAATGTTGCAATATTCGATAGTCTCTTCGAATATTGGTGGAATATGAGCCTGAAATCCAACTGGTGGTTCTGGTGAGTTTGATTTCAGGCTCATATTTGAAGAGGCTACAGCGCAGCCTTTAGGATCAACAGAAGAGGGTTTGTCCCTTGAAAAGCGTAAGCCTAAGGGCTTGTTCACACTTGGCTGTTTTACCAACGCTTGCCAAACGCCCCTATAGCGTTTGGCAAGCGTTGGTCCGGCGTTTGCGGAGCGGTTTTTAACGCTCGGCAAATGCTCCGCAATCGCCGCATGTGCGGTTTAGCGGCGGTTGCTAGGCTTTGCCGAGCGTTAATAACGCCTCACAAACTCCTATAATGCAGTTTGAGTGGTGTTACCGCTCCTCAAATGCCCCGCAACTGCGTTGCAACCGCACCGCAAACCCTGGCTGGGGGTTTGCGGAGCGGCACCATAGACGAGAATAGGAGGCTTCAACGCCTCCTGACTCGACCAGAGGCGTCCGTTTTGCCGCGACGCGACGCAAACGCTCCCGTTAGAAAAGCACCATGTGCTGTAATGTGCAGAATTGGCAGAGGCATTTGGGAAGCTGTAAAAACGCTTCCCAAACACCTCTCTGCCGCCAGCACGCAACACTAGTGTGAACGTAGCCTTAGGATGCTACGGAGACTTCCCATTCCACTGGCTGTGTACTATGGACCTATAGGCAGTCTCATCTGCAACCTACTTTATGCCCGTTTATCACATTTGTTTGTGAGTAAATGTCCTACTTGTTATATTTTATAAAATGGTGTTTGTTGATAATGTACTAGGCTGGTGCGCCCTCTTTTCTTTTATTATCAATTTTAGTTTTGCAAAGACATCCACAGTCCTGAGAGGGCAGCAAGACCTTTTGACGCCATATCCAATAGCCAGACAAGCGGATTGCACTGCACAAAAACACAATATAATACCACATTCTGTAGCAAAATATAAAAGATGATGTTACTCTGAGTAAATAGATGCCTAACATGTCCTATTTTAAGGTTGTGCATGCTCTTAAACAGTGACAAACTATGGTACATTACATTATCCATAGGCGCCAATTTAAAAGCCTTTACTGGGTGCACACAAGAGACAGGCTATGTGTTTTGGTTTATGGGCAGCCATTTTCCCCAAAGGTGGAAGACACAGGCTTTCTGTATAGCAGGGGAAGATACAAGTAGACAGCAGGAGGCTGCTGGACCATAATGTCAGACCTATCATTCTGGACTATAAAACGAAGTAATGCCATGTCCTTTTTTTTTTTTCTTGGGCTACGAGGTCAAAGCCATCTAAAGTATATGCAGTTATCTTTTAAAGAGTACTAATATTTAAGACTGCAGACTTTCAATAAACAGCCAATGAGCTTCCAAACTGTACATATAGGCCTGTGCACCCTTCTTCCAAGTCTAGGGGGACCACAGCAGTATTTTTCGTTTTTTGACACCCCTGATAGAAGGCTCATCCATTGCCGGCCTAACACTGACACTTTTTGTGGGTAATACTAGGAGCAGGGTTTCTCAACTAGGGTTCCTCCAGAGCCTGCCAGGGGTTCCTTCAGCAATGAACAATTTCTGCCTCTCAGGTAAGTTCCCACTGACACCCTTGATCTCTTTAGCAATCTGTAAAGGGGTAATTCTTCCCAATGACCACAAGTGTAAGGAGCATTCTTACCTCTGACTATCAAACGAATGTAATATGAATTGTAGATTAAGTAATTTTAGCAGGGATTCCCTGACACTGGAAAGTTATGTCAAGGGTTCATCTGCGTTGAAAAGGTTGAGAAAGGCTGACTTAGAGTATAAACCAGTTATTGGCTTACATGTGCAGTCTGACAGCCCATTGATTACCAGTTGGAATACTACAATGTGTTTACCTAATACACACACAGACATCCATGCCTGTATTGGTTGAGCACTAAGTGCACACGCCAGTAGCACTGATATCATGGAGGAGCAGTTGGCTGGGTATTCTACCTCTCTGATTAGCTGGGAATCAGACCTCTCCAGTCTTCAGCACAAGCACAGTTTAGTAGTTGTGAAGAAGTGCAGAAAAGCACAGAGACCCAGTGATGATGTCACTGGGTCTACAATTAGGTATGTAAACAGGTTTTAGTTAAAAGTATCATTAGCATTTTGATGAAGGGGAAGGGGGGGATGGAACAACCAAGGAAGTCAAAATAGATGCAGATTAAACTTCAGTTTTAAATACTCATTTATACATTTCATTGTTTTCATAATTATAATTTCAGTCTCACAATGGGTGTACCGTACAAAGCTCAACACACTCCACGCCAACCATACCAGTAATTAGTCTCCTCTGGCAGAAACATGGTTTGGTATTTCAAGGCATTTTGACCAGCAGCCACATTTAATGCAATTCCGCTAGACAATAATTACACAAGCCGCCCCTGAGATGATCTCGTTTATTTTACTTTGCTGTTCACATGCTGCTCTCACCGAGTAAATGCAGCTCACGTGTTTGGAGATCTCTGCAATGGTAAAAGAGCCACTGCTTGTTTGATCCAAATTATTATTAGCAGCTTCTCTGTTAGCAGATGGATAATTACCACTCAGCTTCAGATGCGTGTTTATAATGAAGTGCACTAGCTGCCCTATCAACAAGTTATTTCCTCCACACCCGTGTAAAGTTGGAGTGTTAGTTCCTTTTACTTACCGCAACATGGTAATTTATTTCTGTAATGACAGGCAATCTTGTTTTCAAGCAGAATAATAATGAAGTGACAGAAAATTACATTTTATTGTACTGCTGCTCAAGGCTATTGCATGTTGCATCCAGCATTCTGTACATAAACAAGCTGGAAGGTAACCCCTGATGAAATTCTGATATTCACATCCACACTGACCACATTACATATCTGCAGTGTTATTTCAGAAAAACAATCAACTGATCCGAGCACAGTCAGATCTCTCCCAGAGATGTGTCTCTGTACACTTTGCCTTCATGGATAAAAACTTTGGAGCTTTTGACTTGTTTAAGGTGCTGGGTCCAAGACTGTCAGTCCTAGTCCTGGTTTACCCAACTCATGAGTTATTGACACGTAATAAGAAGGAAGTCCAGGCTTTTTACATGTCAGTGACTGCATTTTTTTTTGTTTTTTGTTTTCAATTCAGTGATTCATTATGTGATGATGCCAGGATCAGGATGACAATGTGCATATATGGAAGGAGTGCCAGATCGAAAGATAAGAGTCCAAATTCATTTATTGATATTATGTTAATAGACAGCCAACGTGTTTTGAGGGTCAAAGGAACTCCCCCTTCATCAGGGCTTCAGCTAAAAATGATAACCTTGAATGGACTCAGAGTAAAGTCTTTCCTGTTTGAATCTGTGCAGGGAAGCCAATTACTGGATTGGGATTCCTGGCCAGCAGTATCTGCAGTATCTGAAATGACACTGCAGATGCATAATATCAGAATTTCGTCAGGGGTTACCTTCCAGCTTGTTTATGTACAGAATGCTGGATGCAACATGCAATAGCCTTGAGCAGTGCAATAAAATGTAACCTTTCAGTCCATTCAAGCTTCTACAGATATCTATAAATGATTGCAGGCTTTGTATTCCTTGCATACCTTATTTTTCTTTCCTTCTCACTTTATCCCATGGTGACCATTATTACTAAGGGCAGATCCATCCATCATTCTCCTGGAACTTTGGGTCTGCCTCCTGGAACATGCACATCATCTGAGAGAGGAGGCACTGGTGATGTAGCCTTCTCAGGATGCTTCTGTGAGGCCCTGTTATATAATCAGTGCCTCACTCAACTAGGAAGTGGAAAAACAGTAATTGCAAGTAAAAGTAAAAACATTTAATAAATGTAAGATGATTTCATATCGGCATGCAGAGTTGCATGCTGATGTGATTTGGATTTTTAGTGAAAGCAGGGAAAGGTCCGCTTAAGATTTTACTAAAGCACAGAAAGTATAAATGAAAGATTATCAGTAGCTGATTGTTTAGTAGTCATAATGTTGTTTCTGCATGCAGCATCCCATACAAGTGACAATGGTCTCTACATCGTGGTCTTTACATGCGTATACGGCTTATCACCACAGATGTAAAAGTGACAGGGTGGTACAAAAGAGGTACACATAACGTGCGGCTTCCCGAGAATGGGAAAGCTTCTAGATGTCCATGTGCATGAGGCCTTAAAGGGTTCAATGAAGTGTGAGCTGTAATGTTAGGCTAGTAGTAGAGGACTACTCTTGAACAGCACGAACAAAGCACAACGGGGGGGGGGGGGGGGATTTACAACTGGAGCAGGCAAGTCTGGAGCAATTGTGCATAGTAACCAGTCTGCTTCCATCATTGGCTTGTTCAAGTATGCTCTGAAAATGAAAAGTTGTTTGCTACATACAGGTGAAACTCGAAAAATTTGAATATCGTGCAAAAGTTCCTTTATTTCAGTAAAGCTGCTTAAACGGTGAAACTAATATATGAGATAGACTCATTACATGCAAAGCAAGATAGTTAAGCCGTGATTTGTCATAATTGTGATGATTATGGCTTACAACTCATGAAAACCCCAAATCCACAACCTCAGAAAATTAGAATATTGTGAAAAGGTGCAATATTCTCAGCTCAAAGTGTCCCACTCTAATCAGCTAATTAATCCATAACACCTGCAAAGGGTTCCTGAGCCTTTAAATGGTCTCTCAGTCTGGTTCAGTAGGAATCACAATCATGGGAAAGACTGCTGACCTGACAGTTGTGCAGAAAACCATCATTGACACCCTCCATAAGGAGGGAAAGCCTCAAAAGGTCATTGCAAAAGAAGTTGGATGTTCCCAAAGTGCTGTATCAAAGCACATTAATAGAAAGTTATTTGGAAGGGAAAAGTATGGAAGAAAAAGGTGCAAAAGCAGCAGGAATGACCGCAGCCTGGAGAGGATTGTCAGGAAAAGGCCATTCTAAAGTGTTAGGGACTTTCACAAGGAGTGGACTGAGGCTGGAGTCAGTGCATCAAGAGCCACCACACACAGATGGATCCTGGACATGGGCTTCAAATGTCGTATTCCTCTTGTCAAGCTGCTCCTGAACAACAAACAACATCAGAAGTGTCTTACCTGGGCTAAAGAAAAACAGACCTGGTCTGTTGCTCAGTGTTCCAAAGTCCTCTTTTCTGATGAGAGCAACTTTTGCATCTCATTTGGAAACCAAGGACCCAGAGTACGGAGGAAGAATGGAGAGGCACACACTGCAAGATGCTTGAAGTCTAGTGTGAAGTTTCCACAGTCTGTGTTGATTTGGGGAGCCATGTCATCTGCTGGTGTTGGTCCAGTGTGCTTCATTAAGTCCAGGGTCAATGCAGCCGTCTACCAGGAGATTTTAGAGCACTTCATGCTTCCTTCCGCAGACGAGCTTTATGGGGATGCTGACTTCATTTTCCAGCAGAACTTGGTACCTGCCCACACTACCAAAAGCACCAAAACCTGGTTCAGTGACTGTGGGATTACTGTGCTTGATTGGCCTGAAAACTCGCCTGACCTGAACCCCATAGAGAATCTATGGGGCATTGCCAAGAGAAAGATGAGACATGAGACCGAACAATGCAGAAGAGCTGAAGGCCGCTATTGAAGCATCCTGGTCTTCCATAACACCTCAGCAGTGCCACAGGCTGATAGCTTCCATGCCACGCCGCATTGAGGCAGTAATTGCTGCAAAAGGGGCCCAAACCAAGTACTGAATACATATGCATGCTTATATCTTTCAGAGGTCTGATATTGTTCTATTTACAATCCTTGTTTTATTGATTGCATGTAATATTCTAATTTTCTGAGATTGTGGATTTGGGGTTTTCATGAGCTGTAAGCCATAATCATCACAATTATGACAAATCACGGCTTGAACTATCTTGCTTTGCATATAATGAGTCTATCTCATATATTAGTTTCACCTTTTAAGTTGCATTACTGAAACAATTGAACTTTTGCACGATATTCTAATTTTTCGAGTTTAACCTGTATCTGCTTCAGATTCTGGGTACCAGTTTTGATAAGTTCCCCTCAGTGTCTGAAAGTAGATGGAGCATCTGGACCTGTGCCTAGATCCTTGTTTGCAATTACTGAAAGTAGAACTAAAGGCAAAATCAAAATCAAATCCATAATGCAGTTTGTCACTAGCTTTAACAAAGCATCAGTCTTTGTTTTCTGAGTTCCCCCTATAACTTTTTTACCTGTTGATTCTGCTGTTATTTTGAAGCTTTCTTTTAAAAGACCAAGTCCAAGACCAAGTGCAAGTCAGAGGGTTAAAACAGACCATTGAACACCGACGGGTGCTGACAATGATCAGCTTTTTTTTATATATGTAAAACCTTTATCCCACAAGGAAAAAACTGCTGTAACTGATTATAAAATGTTATCTATAGTTTAGCTTTAGTTTGTTAGTCAAAATTGTAAAGTCCAACTAAATGTACCCTCACCAGACACTGCTGCTGCACAACTGTCTCCCCATTACTTTTCATTAGTAATGGGGCCACAGACAGAAAGTGTGTTAGTGGCTAGATCACCAGGTGAAAATAAAGGAAACGACTCCTAAAAAATAGAAAACAACTGCAGCTAAAACTTCTAAAGGTTGGTGAACGTCAATATAAATATATATATATATAAATTTTTTCTTTTCTTTTGGGGGGTGGGGGTTAGATACACTTAAAGGGTTTTGAACCCAACCACACTGATAGAGCCCGTAAATGGGCAGGTACAGAGGCTCCTGTTTGCACGATAGCCTTACTAGTGTGAGGGTACACCTCGACCAGGGGCAGACTGACAACTCATGGGGCCAGAGAAGAGCAGCGTGGTACTGAACACTGGCTGCCCAGCAGTTGATCGGAATTGGATATTACGTGCCGTTCTGTGGTGATCAGGGGCGGACTGACAACTCATGGGGCCTCCGGGCAATAGGGGATCATGGGACCCCTGTGTGCTTGCCCAAACTCAAAAAAGCCTATGAAAAAGGTACCAGGGGAATCTCATGTGGTCCCCTACTGACCCTGGGCCCTCGGGCAGTGCCCGAGTTTCCAAATGGTCAGTCCACCCCTGACCTCGACTATCAGAATCGCTCCTATTGAAACTTTGATATCAGAGTATTAGCTCCACCAGCTATGCTTCTGGCCATCAAACCCCTAACACACATAAACAACTGTACTGTAGTACAGTGTAACCTTGCTGGAAATTGATATGTGCACTCTAATCCTAGAGCCTTCATATGTGAAAATGATCACACTGAACTTCTTAAAAACAAACCCTTTTAGTCCTAAACGTGAAACCACTTCCAAGTTTAAGTTCTGCCTTCTCGGCATGAAGATGCTGCCTTCATTTTACATGTCGTTCTGTAACAGAGCATTTTGTTCAGAATATCTTTGTATCCAGCTGCAGACATTGTCAGTATAATGTTACATAATGCATCCACCGCCAAGCAGAAAGCTGCTGCTAAATTTAATAACAGTCCAGTGCACACAGAGAACAATGGAAGTGTGAGTCATTGTATCAGATCTGTTTATACATCACTACTTGTGGGATCACAGAGGCAGGCATTCCACCATTTCATGCATACATAGGAGGAGAGGAGCTGCTGCTTCTGTCTGTGCTCGTAGCATAATTGTGCTTTTTATACACTTTGCATTCATATATACATATTTATTCTTTCATATATTTTTTTTTTGTTCAGGTTATTTAAGGGCCTGTAAACCATAGCATAAAAGGGGATACTCAGTTGGCGGCCTTTCTAAGTTTTTCCAGCTATAATTATTATACAGGATTTATATTGCACCAACAGTTTGCTCAGCGCTTTACAATATTACAGGAAACAATACAACAACAATACAGTTCAATACAAGAGGGTTAGGAGGGCCCTGCTCCTTGCAGCTTACAATCTAAGAGATAGTAATACAATAACATGAACCTGAATTAAAAAAGAGAAAATATTTTCTTTCCTATGGGAAACATCGATAAATATACATTTTGTCTAAGCTGTTCCCTGAAAATTGATGACCTATCTTCAGTGTCTTTTGAAAAATAGCAGTGCACTATACTCTGCTTCATTTGCCCAAGACTGGCCATGTACCTCTTCTTATTGGCCACACAAACGACAGCTAAGGCATGAAAGAAGACTTCTGATTAGCTTCAGGAAGTCGAGGTCCGCATCAGATGCTAATCAGTGAGAAACTGTCTAGTATCTTTCATGACTCCCAGCCTAAACTCTTATGGAGCTGGGAATTGTGGCTTACTTATGGTCTACCTTCTTTGAACCTAGCAAACCTATCCTGCTTCCAGCCTCCTACTTGGATTGACACCTGAGTTTGCGGGAACTTTTCCCCATCCCTCCCTCCCTCATGGACATGCAAAGGAAGAACAGCAGGATGCCAGGTTAGTGTAGGTAAAAGAACACTTTATTCAAAGGCACATTTACATCATGGATTCTTGTGACAAGCCCATATGCCTGATGCGGATATACATAAACAGCTCCCAGCAATCTGGATGGACCGATGCCAGCTGCAAGGCACAGACAAAGATCTGCTATGAGATGGAGAACCAGTGCCTTCTGTAGCCCTCTCTGGCATCACTGACAGGGAACACTGACAGATAGGAGGTCAGGACGCAACATGTTTCCTCCCTCCCTCATGTCCCTTGCCTTCCTTTTTTTCCCCCTTTCCTCCCTTCCTCCTAAATCCCATAGCCCATCCTATTCTAACTGATCCTGACTATCCAACCTTCTCAAGGCATCTCGTACCTCCTGTTCACGACTTTTATTGTGTACCGGTACAGCTTGTCTCTTTGCACTAATTCCTTTTGATTTCCCTGTTTATGACCCTTCTTTCTCAATGTCATCGCCCCGCATGGAGGACATGCTTAGCTCTGTCTAGCTATTCAGCAAAGTGTCCCTGGAAGAAATTTAATTATCTTGGTAATTGTTGAATGACTGACAGAAATACACGCATTTGGAATAGGTGTGTGAGGTAGCCTATCTACAGCATGATAAGGCATTGGCAGGTATATTGCCTTGAGTGCGGTACTTGTGGCACAACTTTATTATGTTCAGATATCATCTTTACAAGTCTACAGGCTGGGTCTGTGATTATTCTCTGGGGTATTATTACTTTCCCACTTAAGTGGCTGTGCTAATTTTAATTGTCCAACAGCTTTTTTATGGTGAGTTAAAGTGGTTGAAAAGGCTCAAGGTTTTTACCTTCATGCATTCTACACATGAAGGTAAAAAAAACCTTCTGTTTGCAGCAGCCCTCCTAAAGCTTACCTGAGCCCCATCTCAATCCAGCGATGTGCATGAGAACCCTTGCTCTCCTGGGTCTCTCCCTCCTCATCGGCTGAGACAGTAGAGGTAGCCATTGGCTCCCGCTTCTGTTAATCACAGCCAGTGAGCCAACAAGGAGAGAGCAGGGGCAGGACCGAACCATGTTCTGTGTGTAAATGGACACACACAGCCGCTCGGGAGCAAGAGTGCTCAGGTGCCCCCATAGCAAGCTGCTTACTATGGTGGCATAAGGCAGGAGGGAGGGGCTATGAGCGCTGACAGGGGTCCTGAAAAGTGGATCGTGGCTGCTCTGCAGAACCATTGCACAGAGCAGGTAAGTATGACACGTTTGTTTTTTGTTTTGTTTTTTTTTAATTAACCTTTAATATCACTTTAAATAAAGAATGTATTCAATAAAACATAGGCATACATGAAGATCTATTTTCAATGGCTTGGACATCTCTTTGTACTAGTGCTTGATAGAGGTGGTATAACTAATACAAGATTTTGTGGATTCTATAACAAATGCTGGAGATAGTAAAAGCTCAACACTAGAAACAATTTTTTAGGCCTAAAGAGAAATAAAAGTGTATTTTTTTGCAGAACAGTACCTTACATTTTATTATGTACAGTATGTGTGTGAGATAGCTGGTTTTGACTGCAATCAGGCACGCACTTTGTTATTTATGATTACACCATGCCCAAAGAATTGGATCTCAGTTTTTCTGACTAAATAACAATCACTGATGATGTTCATTTGAATATCGTTTTAATGATATGCACAATGAAATAACACATAAATTAATTTGCATTATGCTCATTTAAATATCAATGCAAATCCATATGTGATTGCTGATTAGCGGCCATTCGCACTTGCAACAACTGCTACTTTTGTGATCACAGTGGAATTCTCTGCGAAATCCACAAAGGAAAGCAGAAATAAACAAATTTTCCCCATGTAACCTATTATCCGCGGAAACATATGTTGTCGGAGCATGTTGTGTCAAAATCACCGCATGAAATTTACATTTTATTTTGTATTCCTTGCCTTGATTGTTCCTTATTTCACAAATTGTTAATATTTTCTGTTTTCCCAGTATGATATGAATATTATGATTTTTAAATAAAATCTAAGTGTGTACAGGCAGCAAAGAACATACGCCTCAAATGGCTGTATTGTTTTCTGAGTCTCTAGGCATTACATGACTATGACAAACTCCGTTTTTTCTGGAGAAAGTTGATCTTCCAGGGTGCATTTTTCCTAGGTAATCCCTGTTGGTTTTCCATTTAGAAAGGCAAATGCTTGGATGCTAGATAAGCATCCCCTTTCATTTCTAGGAACAACCATGGACCTTAGCCCAGTGGAAAAGTGTGTGTGTGTGTATCATGATTTCTTGCCAGAACAGTTGTTTAAAAGCCAGATTGTGATATCTAGATACCAAATGGGTGAAGCTGAATTCTAGGCAGTTAAAAACAAAATCCATTTTCAAAGGTGTGTGCTCATTAAAAAAACATTAATTGTATTTAAAAAGCGAACAATAACATGGCTCCATTAGAACGTGATTATTTTTTCAGATGAGGGTAAGGTCCTTTTGGAACCATGCCCATAAGGGAGCTTTTTGCTCGGTCCAGTCCTTCCAGTGATCTACTAATAATCCCCCCTTTTTTTTCCCCCTCTCCCTTCTTTCTTCCCTTACTCATTGTTCAATTCCTTATCTCTTTAAATCTGCCCACCTTATTCCAGGTCCTAATCAACCTTACAGATATGACCACCACACGCTGATGACACTCAAAATAGTTGATAGACAAACAGAGGAACCGCCAGTATACAACAAATGAAACACTGCAAAAATGATAAAGAACCTTGCTATGGCTCAACCTCATATATCCAAAAGTGTAGTAAGTGATAACCCACTTACTACACTTTTGGATATATGAGGTTGAGCCATAGCAAGGTTCTTTATCATTTTTGTAGTGTTTCTATATCTACTGTATACCATTTAGGACTGTACATGGCTAGCCAGATTTGTTGATTTATTTGATACTGCCTTTCCAGAGGTGTCTCTACCTGCAAGTGATTTTTGTACATTTATTTGTGTCATCGCATTTCTGTTGTCCTTTGGGCTCTGAATAATAGAAAGAAAGGAAGAAACAATACAAGTACTGTACCTGAGCAGGTCTATAGGACATGTTGCCCTGACCTCTTTCGAAACGTAAGCATCGCGTTCCGACGCTGGTGGCGTGCAAAGTTGACCTTACAAACCACGGAGAGCATATCTAGGAAAACGTGGCCTGGCAGCACACACCGTGCAGAGAAAAATTGTTGAGTTTGACTTGGTATCAGTCTTTTGTACGCACTACAGAGCTCAGACTAAGAGAGGGAGAAGCAGCACAAGGAGCCAATCCGTTTTGCTGCAGTCTCCATGTGAGAACTCATCAACCTTCTGCACAGCCTTTTTCTTGCAGTCCCAGGCTGGGGAAAGGGCAAGGCTTTGTTGTATAATTTAAATGCAGTAGAGAAAACTCAGGTCTCCAGGTTGGCTTTGCTCAACAAAATAATGAAACAAATCAGTTAAACAGAATGCTCAATTGCCAAGTTGCTTTATTATGCTCAAAATTTGAAAAAATCATTAACTGAAGCTTCCTTATCAAAAGGTTGACTTTACTACCTGACAGGTTTGTATAAATGCAGTAGACCTTCTCAGATTGCTGCCAATAGGCAGTGGGATGGACCTGTGCACTATAGTTTTGTCTGGACAAGAGAGTGATGAGTTGCGGGCCCATTCACACCAAGTCTGCACTGTGTAGTGCATTTGAGTAGGCTGTCAATGCACCACAACCGAATGCAGCACACCACATTATACGGTAATACGTGGTCACTACACTGCAGCACAGGTGTGTTTCTTTAGTGTGTTGGTGTGTCATTGACAATGAATGGCATTGCAATGTACTAATATGTGTATGGTACATTACTGCAACTCCTTGGTGCTTCACTAATTCATTTGAAGGTTTCACTATCAGTTCAGAACTTAACTTGAGCTAGCTGCAGAGTTCCCCTAGTTTCTTGGTTGTATTGTGAAGAAAGACTGCTTCTTCTACTTCTAAACCCATTGAAATCAGTTTATTACCGAGGCAGTAGGTGTTTTATCTTTCTTCAGAACAGAGAAGAGCAGTGTGGTACTGAACACTGGCTGCCCAGCAGTTGATCGGAATTGGATATTACGTGCCGTTCTGTGGTGATCAGGGGCGGACTGACAACTCATGGGGCCCCCCGGGCAATCGGGGATCATGGAGCCCTTGTGTCCTTGCCCAAACTCAAAAAAGCCTATGAAAAGGTACCAGTGGCATCTCATGGGGCCCCCTACTGACCCCGAGCCCTCGGGCAGTGCCCGAGTTTCCAAATGGTCAGTCCGCCCCTGGTGGTGATGATTCTCTGCTGCTAGGTACAGCCCATTGAGCACTGCAGTCTTTAACTAGAAATGGAGTACCCCTTTATAACAAGATGTTCTATTTGGGAATTTGTACTTGTTTCCTTGATGTACATAACCAGAACTGTCTGTGCTGGAATGCTTTCATTGATTTCTCTGATGAGGGGGGAGGTTCTTTGATCCCCGGAATGCGTTGGTTAGTTTTTAAATACAATCTAATAAATTAATTTGGACTTTTATATCCTTTGGTCTGGCACTCCTTCCATTTGTGCGTGATTTTTTTCTGGTAACCTGTCTGTAGTGAGCAGATTAACCTGAGTCAGTGAGCTCTTCAAATGTTTTTGCCCTCTCACTACTTTGTATGGACTCACATCAAAGGCCCAACACCTCCCTGCTTTGTGGCATTAATGAAACTGTGTGTGTCCAGTTTAAGGGGTCTTTTTATGAGGAATTTGCTGTGCAGTTCCTACAACAGATGTTTGCTGGATGTTTGTCTGTATTTTATGGAATTTACTCATCATTTTCCACGTGGATTCGCTATCAAGTTTGACAAGGTTAGAATTGTTGCATACAACCTAATACAACAAAGCAGACTGCAATAACAAACAAAATGAACCAATTATATCTAAATTCAACACATTTTGTCCATCAGCTGTCACATATATTATAAAACGGAGTTTCTGATAACATACAGGGTTCACCTATCAGCCTGTGCATTGCACACAGGGCAAGTCTTCTTTGAAATTATTGGGCAAATTCCATAAAGTACAGATGAATGAATGACCAGAAAACATTTGTTGTGCAAATTGTACCCCGGAAGACCTTTAAAATAAACCCCCACATTTTACTTTCAACTGAAATGTACAATGTCCCTTAGAAAACTGATAACGTCGTCCTTTATTTCCTTTGTTATCTTCTTACATAAAAATGCACTGAGATCACTGTGTGTGTGAATCTTTAATCTGCTTTCTTTTTAATCAGGCCATATTGACAGTGGCTTGTTTATGGCCATCAGCCAGATGCTCTATTAGGACTTGGTTCAATAATGTGTGACCACTGATGTGTTTAATTTATTTTATATAGCAACTACATATACCTCCCGGAGCACATTGAACCATTTACACTAGTTGTTGCCCCAAAGGAGCTTATATACAGAAACCTGTATCGAAAAGAACAGAAGCAAATGACTGTTAACCATTTTTTGGAATGTCAGAGCAGACTGTAATGGTCAGAAGAAACAGGTATATACATTGCCAAGATCACAGTGTTGGGCACCAACATCTCTTTGAATTACAGAAACTGTAAATCAGAGGAAACAGGTGAAAACACAAGTGAAAAGCGCAAGGCCGAATTTAGACCTGTGGGTTACGATAATGTATGTTTTACAGCTCGTTACCACAATGAACAGTAATGGAGAAAACATGTTTTTCTTTTCAATGACTCTCCAGGACACCTTTACAGCACATGCATGCACACCAGCACACTGCAATGCAGATGTAAGCCATTTGTTGGTGCTTTGGCAGCATATGCAAACTAAATGGGCTGCCCTAATGCAGTGCACATTAACGCATGACAAATGTTTGAATTCGGCAAGATAGACTTGTTGGCATCTCAAAAAGTTGGATAGTATGCTATATACCTATGAATATTAGTAAATTTCTTCTTTAAAGAAAGCTTTAAGTTTGCTGTATGTAGGACCTGTAAAGTAGCATAACTAAAGTTGATGGATTACTTAGTGCAGCGGAATGTTCATAATTCAGCTCATTATGAAAGTGCAGCTGAGATCATTTTTGCTCAGCGTAACGTGTAGCCATGCTTGCTGGATCATTACGAATAAGGAGTTATGAAAGCTGATGATATAACTGAATGCAACATGGAACATAAAGGACTCCCAAACAATATAAACATGACTAAGTAATAGAGGAGAAAGATGTATTGAATGTAATACAAGGACATGACAAAGCTTATTGAGCAGTCACTGCTTTATTAGATTACTGATTTATTAGAATGTCAAACTAATACACATTACAACAACACATCCATATCTAATCTGATTCTAATCTGATTTAAAATACAGACCTAGACATACCTAAAGGTCTCTTCCACACAGGTGTTGAAAACAGGGTTGCATTTTTAATGCTTCCCAAATGCTTATCAATGCTACTCAAAATTGTTAAAATAGGGAGCGGATGGAGGTATTCACACTGCAGCATTAGCATTGCCTCTCCTTGCAACATGGCAAGAGTTTGACAGGTGTTGATACTTTGCAAATGGCTACATTGAAGCGCACCACAAGCGTGCTTTAAACGCACTTTAAACATGCCTTATAGTGCATTTAAGGTGTTTTTGCAAAGTGACAAAAGTGATCATTTCTAATTTTAGCCTTGTAAATAATAATAATAAAATAAATAAATAAAAATCCCATCTCACAGAGCATTTGAGGAGTGTTGCATGATGCAATATGAATGCCTGTACAACACAATCAAAACACAGATTAACTCGTTAGATGTGTTAATACACTTTGAGGCTGCTTTACATTTCAACGCGAAAAGAGCCCAAAGTGCTCTCAAGTTACACATTTTTAAAAAAATATCAAACATGTTATACTTAATAGTTTTGTGCAGAGAATCCCTAAATCTCCTCTTCAAGGGCCCCCCACTGACACTCCAGGCTACTCCTTTTTTCTGAGTGCACCCATAGCAAGCCACTTGCTATGGTGACACTCATGCAGGCTCGATCCCAAGCTGGGCTGTGTGAATCTATACAAAGCACAGCTCAGTCCCACCCACCCCAGCTGCATCCCCACAGGATTTGATTGACAGCAACAGGAGCCAATGGCTGCCTCCATGCCCTTGGAGGAGAGAGATAGCAGCACCGCTGCTCTCAGGCACAGTACTGGATCAAGATCAGGCTCAGGTGAGTATTTAGGGGGAGCAGGGGAAACATGACTATGCAATGTTTTTTAGCCTAATGCAGAGAATGTATTAAGGTAAAGAAATGTATGCCTTTACAACCACTCTAACAAGGCTTATGAAAAGGTCAGCTCACAAACAGTCTGACATTTCAGTTTTTGGTACAGCCTAAGCTATTAATGTTTAAACTATTAAGCTCCAGCCAAAACGATAATTTGTCTAGGCTCCCTGTTCTTGGCGAGGAAGGATGGATTGATGTTTGCAGACCACAGTGACCCCCTGGATGGTAGTGACCGTTTAGAAACGTTTGTATCACTTCTGGTTCAAGCGAATCCTGCCAAAAGTCAGAGAGCGGAACAGTTGTACATTATCAGCACTTCCAGAGGCAGGAAGCCAAAAAAAATTGATGCACAATTAGTATCTTCACAAATGTGAATAGCTCATTCATTGCTGTCTTTGAACAGATTATCATTTAGATTACATTTATTTTTCTAGCCAGAAGATTCCAACTCTAAATTTGTTTGTTCTGGCAGCATAACATAACATCACTATCTTATAAAAAATGTGCATCCTATTTAAAAGATGAAATACGTAAATATTTTTTACTACAGGCCTTCAACAGTCAGGATTTCATAGTCTTTTTGAGATTTTCAAGTAGCCCTCTTTGCTGTGTATGATATACAGTAAAATACTACGGCCCAAGACTCCCGGTGTTTTCCAAAATGTTGCATCCCAAGCGTGATTCTAGCTGTAGCAACATAAATCTTTCAAGTAGCTTATGTCTTTGAACTGGAACTATTCTAAAGCCCATCTCTGAACTTGCTTCTCCTGGCCCACCAGTTCTCAATTCTTGCTGTATTTTTAGCTTTTTTTGTTATCTATATTTAGCTCTTGCTGATGTCTCCATGTGATGCGCAGGGTCCTCTTTGAATCTTCTCTCGACAGTGTGAGGTCTTCACTGATGTAGGCATCCCTTCGAGGTATGGGTCTGTGACACCTGCAATCACAGAATGTGACTTCTAGTGGTGAAGAGTACGTTCTGAAAAAAGTTTTATACCCCCTCTGGATAACTATTTTATTTCTTTTTTAATTTTTTTACAAAGTTGAGTTTTAGGCAGTAATAAACTTGAAAGAATTTAAATAAAATATGTACTACATTGGATGACTGATGATTTTACTTTTTACACAGCTCAGAATTCAACAAGAGAACTGTAACTGAGATACTGATGATGATAAATTCCTGTAACCTTTATCCTCATCATCTGTTTTATTTCACTGAAATTCTGCCATTCACACACATGCATGCTGTTCAGAATGACCAGATTACTGGAAACATAGTTGGGGGGCTGGTTTACATCTAAGCCTGCATACATTTCCTTAGAGACATTAGGAGGCTATGATTGACATTCACATTCTACAAATGCTAGTTGCTTGGCTCTCATGCTGACCCTCTTGCTTCTGACAAATGGATAAATACACCAAAGAAATACTTTCGCATATGAGCACTGTTTTACCTGCCAAGGATTGTATTTTAGTGTTTTCAGTTCTGAGGTTTACATAGCCCTACCAGGCTGTCATCCTTGTAAACTGGCATTTCTCTAGTGTAGTTATTTAGCACAACTAGATCACCTCCCTGCCCCCAGTCTGTGATTGGAAAGTTAAAACTGAAGAGGTAATCATTATTATCTCTCCTGCTGTCTGCGTGTTTCTTTTTGGTACATTTTCACTGCAAGACCCCAGTACTGCCTTTCCTTCTCCTGGTCTGTACAAGGGATTATAGGAGGCTGAAATCAAGTCAAACTCTGGTATTTTAAACTAGTTGCATTAAAATATATTACTGTTTTCTAAAAGCCCAACTCCGTTCAAAAAAAATGTTTTCCCATGCAATGGGGCTGTGCATGCACTACACAGATGAACTACTTGTTTTTTCCAGGGGAGAGCAGAAAGCTGTATACTCAACTGATCCTCTGCTCCACCAGCAAATGGCGCTCCCCCACAATCTAGCAGTGGACTGTTCCTGCACGTCCAGAGCAGGTTTATGGGTGTGATGATGCCAGGAACAGTCCACCAGACAAGACCGCTAGACTGTGCAGTGGGGGTTGCAGGAGCCACCAGGTTTGGTCTTGTGTGGGGAGGATCAGAGGATTAGGTAAGTATATCCCTATAATCCCCTAGACAAAAACCACCAGTTAACAGTCTAACTGCGTGGGAGAACTTTTTTTTTTTGTCCAAAGTTGGTCTTTAATAAATTAATATTTACTTATTTAGGTATTTATATATTTATAGTTTTAATTTACTATTTTTTAAATATTTTTCTGGCATTCAAGTTCAGGTCACTAAGCCTGACAAGTATGCAGATGAGAGTTGTGATTTACCTAATCTGCACACCTGTTCTGGATCAGTGACTAAGAAAGCATAAAAGCCAAGAAACTACATGTTCACAATAAAGTCGGTAATAGCATCAACCATAAATATAATTAAATGTAAATGTAGTTCTTGTTACAATACTTACCCTGTAAATGCCAGTATCATTCGACCCACATCCTGTGAAAACCAGACTATCATGGCCCTGCCTCTGTTGGTACCTCACGACATTGGCCTTGGTTTTCAGTACAGCACTGCAGAGACTGGTGCTGACATACTAGAGTAGAACTAAAGGCAAATCTTTTTTTCATCATTAACCCTTTTCAGTTTTTTTTTGTTTTTTTTGGTGCTATATGTGCCATTCACTTCCTGTCCCATAGCCACAACAGGAAGTGTGGGAAATCCCTCCAAAGTGAAGGAATCCCTGGTTGTCACCAGAACTAGTGTCCCCCCTTGGAAGATTTTTCTTTTACTGTTGTGGGGAGAGCCTGAAATTTGGGGATTTCTTTCACTTTCGCTTTTGATGATAATGGTAAACAGGATAAATATAGAGGGTGAATCTCCCCAACAAGGACACATTCAGCAATAAAAACCTGATGGGGGTTCTAATCCCCCTTCATTCTATCCAACACGATAAACAAAAAGTTACACCTTTTGTTATACTTTACCATCAGCGCTGCTCCGTGCAGTATTAAAGACTGCCCACTGCCACTGCAGGGAAAAAAGGAAGAAAATCTGAAGATATCATATGAGCATATCAAAAGACCACATGAAAAGGTTTATATTAAGGGAATTAATAAAAGAAAAGGAGAAAAAAAAGGTTCGGCTTTTAAGTTGCGATAGTCATGAGATGACTATCACATGGTCTGGCCAATGTAAGATTGTGGGACAATCCCCATGTCTTTGGCCCAAGCAGAAGATTGTGGGACAATCCCCATGTCTTTGGCCCAAGCAGAAGACTGTGGGACAATCCCCATGTCTTTGGCCCAAGCAGAAGATTGTGGGACAATCCCCATGTCTTTGGCCCAAGCAGAAGACTGTGGGACAATCCCCATGTCTTTGGCCCAAGCAGAAGATTGTGGGACAATCCCCATGCCTTTGGTCCAAGCAGAAGATTGTGGGACAACCCCCATGTCTTTGGTCCAAGCAGAAGATTGTGGACCAATCCACATGTCTTGGTCCAACTAACAGACCCTTGAACCTACAGTAAATTACCATCATTCATGCTGGATATATTTGGCTAGTTGTTTTTCCGTCTACTTGAGATACTCTGCACCAGAAGTTTTTGACCTTGATCCACCTCCTTGCTCCTCAGGCAAAAATATGCCCACTCTTCTTCTCCAGGAGTGACTTTATATAAATATCTGCAAATAAATCACACCTGGGGTTTGAACCACTGTCTGCTGTATAATGTCTATGGTACTGTTTCTGAAACAGGGTGCCATTGCACCCTGATGTGCCCTTTGGTTCCCCCGGAGATGTCTGAGCACGAGACCTAATATGTCATGGATCAAAGATGAGGAGATGTTGTGGAGGAGCTCTGTGGTGATAGGGGTACTTTGTCATAGGGGTACTCTGATGTGATGGGGCTTTCATGTATAGGAGAGAATCTGAAATGATTGGGGGGGGGGGGGGTTGGGCTCTGATGTATAGGGAGCTTTATTGTGATGGGGGACTCTGATAATTAGAGGGACCTCAGATGTGATGGGGGTGATACCTCAGGTGAAAGGGGCCTCTGACATAAAGGAGGGACTGTGATGTGATGAGGGAACTTCTGATGTGAAGGGGGCTTCTATTGTGAAGTAATTACATCAAGGTGGTTGTGTGCATTGTCCCAAACTCAAGTTTCCTGTTCATAAGTAACATTTATGGTTTTTGCATTATAGACTGGGGTGCCAGACTTCGCATACTTTTTAAAGGGTGCCGTGATTAAAAAAAAAAAAAAAAAAAAACTTGAGCAATGCTGGTCTATAACTAGCTGAACAGCTCCTTCCTTGCCGGCTGTGTATAGATTAACATTTAGAACAAAGTTCTGTTTTTATTCAGAAGACCCAGCTCCTAATTATTACTGTTAGCCTCTTCTAGAACGTGCAATGTCGTGCCTCTGGGATTTTTCTAAATATCCTTTGATGCCTACTGAACAGATTTACATATTCATGTCTCTGGCTCTCATTCATTTCTTTATGATCACTTGTGTGTCTTAGCACTGTGCTGCTGAGAGTATTGCCAGAGACTGGTGCAGTACCTCCCACACACTCCGCTTACTAATCATGAATCAAGCAGAGGTGTCGAGACGTAAGCCACCTTCCTTTAGCTTAGGTGTATTGCTGAAGATTATGTTTATAGAAATGTGAAATTAAAATGTTATGGGTTAATGTGCACACATGCTGAGTATGTAATTGTAGATTCCTTGACTTTTTGAGCTCAGCAACTCAGTATGTTTTTTTCTTTCGCACCAGGAAAGTCACATTTGTTAATGCGCTTTAATTTGATCTTATTCTCAAGCTAGTGAAATAACTTGCAGAGTAATAAAAAAAATTAATTAATGTATTTTAGCTTACTTTGTCTTTCCTTAAGGATTTGTATAGGTCTGACCCAAATTTACCCCCAGATTGCTCTACCGGCTTTTAGAGCATGTCCCAGCTTAATTTTTTCATTCCCACTGCCACTTTCCAGCCCTTTAAAAGGTTCTAAATGGTGGGAGGCGGAAGAGGGCATTCCAGTCATGTGACCATTTTGATTGGCAAGTAGGCATCAGATGATTTCCAGTTCTCGCAGGTAACTGTGCTGGGAGCGCACACGGCTCACAGAGATGTTTACATTTGGGATACCTATATATATGGCTTCTTGGCGTTAAAGCCCACCCACCAAAAGGCCGCATATAAGGTTAACCTTGTTCCTGTAGAGAGAGGGATCCTTTATTACTCTCTACAATATTTTCACAGTACTTGTAAAATTCTTGTAGGATCAGCTGCTGGAAGGAGAGGGATCAGCAGGATGCCTTAGGTCAGTTACTGTTGATGTAGGTACACCCCCAGATGTCTCCCAATCTCCCAAGAGCCCATTCCCTACATGTTCCCTCCCCCTTCAGCAAGATTGTCTCTTCAAGACTGCAAAGTTCAGGGCACGGGCAACAGGAGAGAGGTAAGTATTATAGCATAACTAAAAGCAAAACTTTTTAATAGTTTTGGATAGAGTGTAGATGGATTAAACTGCCTGTGTCTGTGCATCCGTTAAGGATATTCACCATCTCTATTTGTCCCGTTTGCCATTATCATTGAAAATGAAAGTAAAGAAAATCCCAAATTTTGGGGTTTCCCAGAAAAGTAATAGTGTGGAAATCTTCCAATGGGGGCACTAGTTCTGGTGACCTTGGGGTCCCCAAGGGATTCCCTTAATTTGCAGGGATTTCCTCTCACTTCCTGTTTGACTATGGGACAGGAAGTGAAGAGAAAAAACCTGACGGGTTATAACCCTCCCTTACTCTATGCAAAATAGAAAAAAAAGTTGTGCCTATAGTTCTACTTTAACCACTTCAAGTCTGGACACTTTTACCCCCTTCCTGTCCAGGGCAATTTTCAGCTTTCAGCGCTATCACACTTTGAATGACAATTGCGCGGTCATGCAACACTGTACCCATATGAATTTTGTACCATTTTTTTGAGACAGATAAAGCTTTATTTTGGTGGTATTTATTCACTGCTGGGATTTTTATTTTTTTTGCTATGTAAATGAAAATGTCCAAAAATTTTGAAAAAAAAGTTTTTTCTTATAAAATTTTGCAAATAATTAACCTTTCATCATAAATCTTGGCCAAAATGTATTCCGTTATCTTTTTATTAAAACAAAAAAAGCCAAATTAGTTTATAACCAAAAATTATAATTTTTAAACATTTTTTTTACACTTTTATTTTTTTTTTTATATTATTTATGTTTTTGTTTTGTTTTTTACATACTGTCACCCTAGCAGTACAGTGTCACCATAGTCACACTGTACTACTTGTGGGGGGTGATGAAGATTATTTTTTTTTTTTTACAGTGATTGCTTTTACACCCATATAGGATGTAAAGGCAATCATTTCTCTTTCTCTATGTCTGCATTCTTGCAGCCATTGAGAAATACTGAGTGAGCTGTGATTGGTCACAGCTTGTCACATGGTACAAGGCTGTTGTGAATAGCCTTGTACCATGTGATCTCTGTGATCATTCACAGATTTTACTAGTAGTAAGCAATGATGTCACAAGTGACATCTTGCTTACTACTTTGCATGTGATCACTGATTGGCCAGTGATCACATGATCGGGACCTCGTACAGAGGTCCCGTCCAACGATTGGTGTTTCACCGTGTCCGGAGGACACAGCGGGCACCAGATCACGGTGCTGCGCGCTCCCAGGGAGCGTGCACAGCTAGAAATGTCAGTTGCCGTTTATGAACGGCAACCCGTCCCTGGAGTGACACCGCCCTGCCGTTTATAAACAGCAGGCGGACGGCAAGTGGTTAAAGTGTTTCTTTGCAAGTAGCACTTCTTTTTACATCTTTAAAATCTTGACTGAACCTCTTGAAAGTAACCGATCAACTTACCAGAAGGCTTTGGGTGAAAAACAGAACATCTAAAGGATTTAATAGGATGAACATACTAACACAGTGTAGAAGACATCTAGACCTGAAATTTTAGCTTTGCAAGGATTGCTGCTAATCACTAGCTAAAAGATGGTTATTTCAGGCCTTAGCTTAGCTTTGTCTTTTATAGTGTAAAGAAAATATTAGATTCTCTGAGTATTTCGTCTGAATTCTAATTTGTTTTTATTACATCTGCTTTGCCCTTTGGCAGCTTTGACAGCTCAGACAACTTAAGCCATTTCCCTGCCAGATATTTTTATTTTTTTCATTTCTTTGCAATTTCAGCCATAAGCTTGCTGTCATTTTTTACAGCTGGTGATTGGCTGTTAAGTAATGTGATTTGGGCAGCACAATCTGTGCTTGATTAGCTGCATTGAAGGGCAGGAAAGATGTTGGGGATCTAGTGAACCCCTGATATCTCCATAAGGAGTATCTGTTGCCTACCCAAAGCTATTACATAGGGGATTGTTAGCCCCCTTGTGATAGCAACAAAAAGTCAAATGAAAAAATATAAAGATGTAAAAAAAATAGTAATTATAATTTTATTAAAATAAAAATAATTTAAAAAAAATTTCATGCTTCCCCATTCCCACACCAAATGCAAATGTGTACACATATGTAAACCTCAATTGTACCATACATGTAAGGTAACACTATGACGTCAGAGTGACAGCAGTACTGTCCATTTAGTCGATGCAACATCATGTATATTTTACAAAAAAATTGGGTATTTTCTTGTGTTTGTGTGCGCTAAAATGCGGCAGGGCATGGCTACACGGAAACTGGAAATGAGATCAGATGCTGATCCAGAAGTGACTCTCTGGAACCTACACAATCATAGATTGGGTGAGATGCTGTATCCACCAGCACTCGCGGTTCTAATGTGGATGTTTTTGTTTGATGGGCCGGAGTTGTATTATTTTTGTGAATGCATTTTTTATCTCAGCTCCGTTTTAAAAAGTGGGTTTACAGTATTACGATATTGGAGCTTTTTTTTTTTGTGTCTCATTGAAGCTGTGATGGGGGAGCCTAAATGAGAAAGAAGAACTGAAAAGGTGGCACGCTTGAGTGTCAACAAAGAGAATATACCCTAAAGTGCTTCTTGCTGATTGGTAAAATGAGAGCCAATTTGTTCTGGTGAGTTTGTAGACCTGTGGGAGTGGTAGCACGCTTGCACATGGTGTGGATCTTGGAGAAATAACAGCAGACCTTACACCATTAATAAAGATATTTGAGACACTTATATAGGGAATTTATCAATTTTTATTTATTTTAGGTACTTTTATTGCACTGTCAATTTATGCAGCGCTTTACATATATGTTGTACATTCACATCAGTCCCTAACCCGCAAGGAGCGTACAATCTAAGGTCCCTAACTCACATTCATACACACACATACTAGGGACAATTTAGAAAGGATCCAATTAACCTACCAGCATGTCTTTGGAGTGTGGAAGGAAATCAGAGTACCTGGAGGAAACCCACGCAGGCACAGGGAGAACATGCAAACTCCAGGCAGGTGGTGCCATGGTTGGGATTCGAACCAACGACCCTTGTACTACCAGGTGGAAGTGCTAACCATTTAGCCATAGAATTTATTGTGGCACGTACCCTTTTGCATGTGGTGAAATTTTGTTTGTGTTATTCATTTTGTAAGTAATTATTGCACTACCCATTTGGGGAATTAATTTTCTCTGTTCTGTTGATCTTATTAGCTGAAGGGTGGCAGCAGGTGTACAAGTCACTATTTTAAGTGAAGTTTACGTTCTTTCTTCTGAAGTGCAGGGTTTGTGATTTATTAATTCTACTTTTAAAGAGAAAAAGTGACTTGACTCATTCAGGGCTCTCTATGTAAAGGTCCTAACCCACTGATACTGTCCAGTGCCCCTCCCCCCCCCCCCCGCTGCTGCTTCTTCCCCCACCACAGCCACAACTTAAATAGCTGATGACAGATAGAGTATGAACATTACCCGTCCCTCCATCATGTGATTGTGCTCAGGCCTTGCGATTGGTTACAACACCACATCATCGAAGGTCACATGCTCCCTTATATGCAAAAGCACCATGTACTGTACACTGAAGGAAGCAGTGGCAAGGGTCAGGTCATGTGCCTTGGCGCTTTCATGCATGTGACCCTTTGGGTTTCAGGATTGTAAGAGGAATCCCCAATCCCTGGAGGAAAGAAATAGGGAAATAATAACGCCATACAGACTCTGTTGGGGATTGAAAAGAAGGCCTTAATGCTACAAAGCCATATACATGGCCTCTATGCTATAATGTTCAAACACGTGGCTTCCTCTGTATGTGTAATACTCGGCAGACCTAATGGCTCTTTATCTAAACCGATCATTGCTAGACTTTATTGCAGTAAATAAAACGATGCACTTCCATGAACTGTGCTTTATTATACTGCAATTTACAGTGAATTTAGAAAACAGTAAACGTGTGTGGGTGATATTTCACTCATGCTCCTCCGAGTACATTATCTGGACCTCTTCTGATGTCACGCTCTTTGTGATTGATTATAACTGGCAGATTTATTTCTGCTTCAGTCCTTCCATTAGATTTCCTAACAGCGATCTGGCAGATGGAAGGCTGAATTCTGTAAGATTGCCTCCACCCTGACTGCATGTTACAAGCTTTCTCTCTGGTTCTCACAACTGTCCAGATGAGGCTGAAAATTGTGACGTTCGGCTCTTCAAATAACTCTCATATCTGTGAAATCCTGGCTATTGCTTTCTGTAAAATCTCACTTCGGTGAAATATTACTTTATATTGACCAGAAAATGTAAAAGATAATCTGATCCACTGTTTTTATGAAATAAGAGGCCATCAAGCATAAAGTGGTGCAAGCCATTTCATGCAGCCCTATGTTTAAGTTCTGAAGCCCAAATCCAGCCAAACATTTAATTTTGATTTAAATAGAAGGGTTAGAGCTCCAATCTTGCTGGTGTCACTATTGGAGAGATATGACAGAAAATGAAGGAAGGACAGAAAATGGTGGAAAATCTCTCCAACAGCGATTAAAATAAAAATAAAAACACATATTTAGGTTGGAAGAGAGGTAAAATCTTCCCTATGAGGTCTCAAATCGAAATAAAAACCTGTCCAATTTTAACTCTACCCACTCTATCCAAAACTGAAGAAATGACTGAGGATGTCCAGCATAATATAGCTTTTTCTTCCCCAGCTTGACTGTCCCTGGCCCAAAAAAAAAAAAATTCCACTGCAAGGTAATGTCATAATGTGCTAGTATGCATCATATACTAGCATATTATGAAGGACTTACCTGAAAACAAAGCCCTTCTGCGGTGCGCTGTCACCCCTGACAGGGCTTCCATCTTCACTTGGTCTTCCTTTCGGGTTCACAAGCGCCGGCCGTCTGGCTGGCCGAGCCACGATGATGTCACTCCTGCTAACATGCACATGGGAGTCCCAGGCCACGACACAGTGCTGTGACGGAAGAGCACGGGTATGCTGCTCCTTCAGAGCGCATGCGCTGGCTATCAAAAATAGCGACTATCTCCTAATCTGTACATGTTTAGAAGATATTAATTTTACCTTATAAGCTTACCTGTAAGTACAGGTATTAAAGAAGAGTTTACTACCACTTTAATTGGATTTCAGTTCTTTTAATTATGGAGGCTCAGCATCACATGTGGGAATTACGTAGGGCAGCCTGCATGCCAATACAGTCTGCCTAGGAGTGCCCATTCCTCCAGACTGACATCCTCCCACTAAAGCATTTTGATGTTTTTGCATACCTTGTCTCCAGCCAGCATACCACTTACGTCAAAGCTGGGGGCTCTTGAAAGGATTCCTGATGTTTTCAAGTAAAGCGCCCTCAAACCTCCCCATCCGCCCACCAGACATGATCTGCTACTTTGCATAGTAGAGTGATTAAGTCAGTGGACAGCTTTTTATATTAATGACAAATTAAGTCATCTGAAATTTTATTGGGAATTCTTTTTCCGGATTTGCAGATGTGATGATCTGTGCATCTGATAAGTGGTGTATTTATCAACTACATAGGTTGTCACTGCTGGAAATTTGGAATTGATCATGCAGTAGCTGCCATTGTTCATGTATATGGTCCTGGCTTATGGTAAAGGAGCATTGCAGGACTCATGACTTGTATGTAGTGGTGAATTGTACTTCATATTTCAACGTGTCAGCCTGCATTTTCTGTAGTGAAAGTGAGACTTAAGCTGGACATACACTTGTGCAATTTTTTCATTTTAAGAACACTTGTTCAATTTTTTAATCATAAGTGGAGTCATATTGTCTGTTTTTGACCTCCAGCAATAAAGAAATTCAAAGGATCAAGATGAAAAGTTTTTCTTGAACGACTGGATTTCTTTTTTTTTTTTTATATTTTTTATTAAAGTGTTTTTGAAGAAAGATTTGCTACAAATTTTTCCAGAAAAGGGAAAACACCCCAGTAGGGTCTTATCAAAAGACACAAACAATATTTCTCCAAAGCGCAGTAAGGAAAAATATAAAAAAGTTTTGATTCCAATATAGGTAAAGAACTATATACACTCAGCTGAACTCCCATAAATACAAAAAATATAGGCAGAAAACCCATCAAAGACGTAACATAGCCCTTTAGGCTTGCAGGACAACCAAAAAAACAACAGTGGACTCTGCACAGGACAACCAGGAGTCCCAGGTTTTACTGTATTTTTTGGGACACCCCTTATGCTTACAGGTTAATACTTCCCTCTGTAGTTTTGTATTAACCTCTACCCACCATTTTGAAACCGTGGGAGGGGAAGGTGAGAGCCATCTTTGTAATATTAACTTGCGAGCAATATAGAGAGTCCATGGTAAGTTAATGTCAGAGGGTAAAACTTCTTCCAAAACAATGCCCAGGATAGCCAATTTGGGATCAGGAGGGATCTGAACAGAGCATTTACTGTTGAGTATTTGGAATACGTTAGCCCAGTAACAGTGGTGTTTAGGGCAGTGCCATACCATATGGATAAGAGTACCTGTATTTGCTACACATCATGGACAATTAGGCGAATCAGACTAGGAATGTAAACGGTAAGTCGTATAATGGACTCTATGTAAAATAACAATTGGGTTAAAGGTTAAGAGGGAGAAAGGGAAACAATAGGAATGAGCTCTAGGGCCTGATGCCACTTGTTGTCGTCTAACTGGTCTAGATCCTTCACCCACCGGTGTCTACAGTTTATCTGAACCCGGGTGCTGACAGCTGTGACTGGCTTACTAACCGTGAATGTGGTTTTCTTTCAGGAAAGTCCATTTTGATCCAAAATCAAATGTTGAAAGGAAGCAAAATTATTAAGTACAAATATCGTTTGAAAGTACTTAAAAATGTTGCTTCCTTTCAACTGTTATTTTATATAAAATAACCTGAAATTACCTTTTATATCTTTTCAGGTCGTGAAATGTACTGAGAATTTTTGTATTGTTGTTCGTTACAAAATATTTCGGTGTATGACCAGCTCTAATGCTTTTTAAAACATTTTCCACCAAAAGACCTGATTTACAAAAGTGTGTTACTGTCTTTCCCATGGGTTATTCTCTAATTTATCTTTTACATTTTCTTTTATAAATACACTAAAGAAATTAATGACCTGGACCTGGTGAAATTACTGGGTGTACTATATATTTTTGCAGCATTTTAGCATAGACTATGGCATGGGTTTTTGAACATAAAAGTATTGCTAAATTTGTAGTGAGCAGTATATTTGGATGAGGTGTCTACTGAGTAGAGCACCAAAAAGCAGCTTATAATATGGACTCATGAGCTCCATGGTAAAATACTAATTTATGAGTAACAGAGGCTTTCAACAGTTCAATGTTCATTTTGTATGGATACATAAAAATTTTATACCAAATCAATAATTAGTTTATAAATTGAACATTTTAGTGTGAAAAGGAGGAAAAAAAATAAAAAAAGATATAAAATAACTCAAACAACTTGGTAAATGACATAGTATTCTTGTAATCTAAAACAAGTTCAGGAAAACCAATTTGCACAAAAAAAAAAAAAACTTGTCATATAGATCATTTTACCTGTTATTTTCTGATGTACTTTTCTGTTCTTTTCTGATGTACTTTTTCTAATTGCGAATGAGTATGCGTTAAAGCATTTTTAAAGCTATCTTTTGTTTTAGATAGTGTTCAAGTGTCAAACCTTCACGGCTGTCTGTGCCCCGATGGAGGAGAATTATTCTCCATTTTTTTTGCTGACTGCTGTCAGCGGGACAAACAGTGATATAATCCAAAATAATTACCACTTGAAAAGGAGGTGAGACAAAATCTTCCAAAGGCATTTTGCCCATTCCAGTGAAAAGAGTCCAAGAAGGCTTTCCTCTCATTTTCTGGAGATTTCCACTCCCTTCCTATTGTGTCTCTGGGGTGGGAAATGAAGAGAAATCTCCCTAATGGAACACAGATGACAAAAAACAAAATGGGTTCTAACAAATTCTTACCCTATCCAAAATTAAAAGAAGTATGAACACATTGTAAATGATGTGCCTTGATGCAGTCACTTACTAACCCAAGTATCTCACCTGTACCCTGTGTCCCTGTTTCCCAGATACCTTGTATCTTGCCTTCTTACTCAAACGGGAAAGGTTCTAATTGTTTCATACAGAGCAATCCCATGCAACATGAATTTTTACAACATATTGCACTTAAAGCGGTAGTAAAGCCCACCAAAAATGTTAAAAATGTGCCTCTTTTAATACTGCCTTTGGTATCCAAGACAGCCTGAATTCTCCAAGGAATTGACAAATATAAGCCTTAGATGATGGATAATAGAACCTTATACTGCTCTTCATGCAAAAATTATGGCAGTTCTGGCAGAGATGCCGGTGGCAAAAAACGAGCCCGAACTCTGTTCTTCAAAATTGACCTTATTAGCTCTATGATGTTGAGGTCCAGCGACTGCGTTGCCTAGGGATGGTGCAAGACTTCACCTGCATGCTCTTCAAACCACAATTTGGCAACACCAGCTGTGTGATTTGGAGCATTATCATCTTGGTAAATGGCGCTGGCTTCAGGAAGCAATATCTACAGCATGGTGTGCACATAGTCTGCAAAAATTTGGACATTGACTAGCAATGATTCTACCTTGATAATGAGGCCTACAGAATACCAAGAACCAAGATATGTCTGCCCAACCCATATTTGCGCCACCACTGTGCTTTACCGCTGGCACAAGTCAGTCCTGGTTGTAAGCTTGGGACAGTGATCTCCACACATAAACATATCCGGTGGTTAGGAACAGTGTGAAGCTCGATTCATCAGACCATATTAGTCTTCCATTGATTGATAGTCCACGATTTATGGGTGTTGCACCACTCTCTCCTCTTAGCATTAATTTCGGTCACTAGTGGTTTGGCAATTGCAGCTCGTCTGTGAATGTTTTGCTTGTGAAGTTCCTTCCACACAGCGTTTGTGGGCACGGGCTTTGGAAGATTGAGATTGAGTTCTGCAGTCACTTTTGAAGCAGTTGTTCTCTTATTTCAGGTCACAATCCTGCGCAATGTCCTTTTTGTCTCCTTCGGTCAGTTGACCTCATTTATGCTTATCAGATGTTTTCCCAAAAACTGTATATGTTGTCATAACCTTAATACTGTACCTTACAACACAGCAAGTAAATTGGCACCATTAGTCACAGGCACCAGCTAAGCGGCACCAACAGTTTGCCCTCTTTGAAGCTCAGTAAGCTCTGACATGACTCTGTAATACTAGCAGCACACACAGTAAATGACAAAAGTGAGGCTTCTTACCTGTTAGCTAGGTGTCTCATCACATAGCTTTCAACATGCAACATGTCATTACTTTCACGCCACCTGCAAATCATGTAGTGTTTCCATACTTTTGTCCAATCCCTGTATGTGTCAAACAGAACCCTCCAGCGCTGCGGTATTACCGCTGCTGTTCCTGATGCTTCCATCTCCTTCCAGGTTCCATCTCTTCAACCGTTTAAATAGCTAGGCCATGATGACATCACTCCTGACATTAGTCACAACAGCATGGCATAGACCGGGTGCTGTAAATTTGGTCTGAGCTCCACATGTGCAGCTCAGATCACATTATTTCTAACAGGAAGTTGGTGGCATTAATGACAGAAGAGTCCACAAGGTCTCTCCTGTTATAAAAATCCTGCCTATAAGCGTTTTTCAAAAAATTACTTTATTACCTCTTTAATTGAATTTCTGTAAAAAAAATGCACATACAGCTGTGTCTCTATCTCTGCCTAGTGGTTAGACAGTAATAGGAATTGCACAATGATTTTCCAGTCTGCACAGCAAGTGCCCCAACAGTTGACACTCCTCTATTGTGATTGCCTTGCTCATTTATGGTCAAATTGTCATACAGTTGCATAAGAATGATTTTGATCATACAACGACCCCTTCCCTGTGTATGGGTACTTTAAGGCACTATCCCACACTAACTTTAGTGAATATATTCCGTGATCTAGCTGTCTCACCACTGCCCACATTGAATGAGTACCAAATATAAGAGTAGGTACATTGCACTAATTACATTTTTTTCTCTCTGTGCCTGCAGCTAATATTCAGTGATTTTGTTATGTGTCTGTTTTTGGATGATGTGATTTATTTGTTTATCCTAAGTCAAGCATTAAATACTTATCCTATTAGCTTGACATTTGCCAGGTTTGTAGAGCACTAATTGTAGTGACATTTATGTAGAGTTTGTCAAGGGTTTTCAAAAAGAGGCGTCTTTTAGTTGGGTTGAAAATAAGGAAAAATGAATGTATTACTCATGTAATATCATCTTTATTTGGATAAGCATTATCATTTCAAGACCTCCTGTCATTTGACAGGTTCCTCCAGCCCTTCAGCTGCCTTGGAACAAAAGTGGAGGTGGTATGTGGGGGGGGGGGGAGATGCACCTCAGTTCTCTAGGAAGAAGTAATAGTAAAGAATACTAGTTCCTACATCACATTAGGGGATACTCTCTGCATCATTGATGAGAAAAGGGCCCTGCAGCATCACTGTCCAAATACACACAGGGAGGGGAGGTGGAGCTGGGCTTTAACATATTTAGAGAAACATGTTTAAAGGCTAAGTTCACCTATTGGAACATGTTACACATTAGATCATATTTAGGGTGTGTCATGTAACATATTTCAGTAGTACTCCCCACCAATTCTCCCCCCAGCAGCGGGCGGGGGTTCCTCTCCCCACATCTGCTGTCACTTTTCAAAAAATTGCTGCACAGATGCACCATTCATTCATGGAATCTGTGAATGAGAAAACTACAGGTCCTGTCTGCCACCGCAGCAGATGGACTGTAAATCTCAATGATCTGTGAGGACATTGATGAGCACCTCCATAGTTCATTCACAAGCCCTGCAGCTTTCAGACAGCCCATACAGAGGTACAGGCTGAAAACTCTAGGGCTTGTTTGACATAACACCCCTGATCCACTGATCCCAGGTGCAATGCTCTATAGGTCCTGTGGGTAAAAATAATAAATGCACATTTTTTTTCTGCAAATCTATGTGCATTTATTGTTTTGTTTTGTTTTTCCCAAAAGGTGAATTTATCCTTTAGGAACAACAGACCTTAAAGGGACTGTATTATGATAAAGTCTGCCATTGTTGAACTCGCCTTCTGAGAATGATCATTTCCTGGCTGTCATGCTGATGCTTTGGCCTCGTTGTGGGACTCACTGACCAGAACAGGTACAGAGATGAGGAATTCTGTGTGTACAGCATGCTTGGTCCCAGTCTGTGATGCAGAAGTACTTAAGACACACATCAGGGTACTGGTAGAAGGCCGGTGATGGCAGCTGCCATACTTCCCTCACTAACAGTCATTTTTAAAGATACATTTTTGCAGGTTTTTTTGCATTAGCTCTAAAACTCGACTGCATATTGCCAACTTTTTACTGTAGAGTACAAAAGAGAAAAAAAAATGACCTGACATGAAGACATCAGGCGCTACCTGCTAGGTGGTACAAATGGAAATTCATGTAAAATTACCTCTTTTTTTATTAGAACTGAGTGTTGGGGAGCTGATGGACATAAAACCAGCTTTGTTTTGATCACAGTTAAACTTATTAGGCATACACACCCTATGGATGAATTATATGCTTTATGTCCTACATAACAAAAATCACGTTGGGTAACTTCCTTTGCAGTTTGATAGGTGCAGACTTCAAGGTGTCCTAACACGCTTGCAGCCGATCCCAAACATTAAGAGGCTGCGCCTTTGCCAAGACAGATTGTTTACAAAGCAGGCTTTGTGCACTGCATATGCAACTACACATCTGTCTATGGCTTTCATTTTAATATTCACTTTTTCCATCTGCATTTGGTGAAACAGATTGAGATATTTAAAAATATTTGATGAAATATTAGTTGTTCTGCACATCCTTTACCCCTTCTCAACAGCTTATGTCACGTGTAAGGGATTATTGCACTTATATGTATAAAATATTGACCCAAAGCTAAAGCATTGCCTGTATATGTATAACTATAACAGTGTACATTGAAATAAAGGTAGTTTTTATAATCTGCGGGCAGTAGTCGGTCTTTGCGGTTTATTTAGAAGATATATTTGATGAATACTTTACCTACTCTTGCCCCAGTCTCCAAACATTGAGCCAAATGTTCTAGTCAGTGGCAGTACCAGCTTCCTATAGAACCTGCCCAACCAGCTACAACCCTTAAATCCTTGGGTGGCCTTTGAGACAAATTGTCATTGCATTGCATTAACAAGTCAAAAGGACAATGAGCTCCACCAAGGTTTTGATCTTGCAGGTTCCAGAATGTTTAATGAGCTTGTTGCTCAGCACAGTGTCTAGGTGATTAAACTCCACTATTATTTGCTGCGTTTGAGCACAATAAACACAGGACTATGACACAGAAAAATAAAATATGGTAGTTTATTTGGGGGGCGGGGGTGTTCACATTGGTTTCCTGACCTTTCCAGGCTACTTTTTTTTAGAATGAGTACTAATAGCCAGGGTACTAGTGAGCTGCAACTGGTAGTAGCACTTAACCATTACCATTTATGAAATGATTCTTCAAACACATCTTTTCTTTCTAGAGGCAAAAATGCCATCTAGAGTTGAAGGCTTTTGACAAAATCCTAAGCATTTTTGGCTGTGAATAACTAATTGAAAATTGAATGGTAAATGGTTTTACTTAGAGGGGATCTTCACCTTCAGAAGAGACTTCCCTCCTCTCCACCCCTTCCCCTCTGCTGTCAGAATAGTGATACCCAAACACTGCATCTGATTAATAAACACCCACTAAAAAAATACTAAACTGTATGAACAAATATTTAAATTATAAAATAAATCAATATGTCACTAAAAATTAAGTCCTGTGAATGACATAAAAGTGAAAAATATGTGAACCAAACACCAAATAGAGGTGCACAAATAATTTGTAAAATATATAACAGTCTCCATCAAATCATATAACAATCTCGTTCAGGTGAATGATGCAAATTCTTCATCTCAACATTCGTGGACGCCACAATGGGTTCTTACCAGATATGTCGACCCCTTCATTACAGGAGGTCAGCAATCGCTTTAATGTCAAACCGAACTCCAGACTCATGGGCATGGTTTCAGACCATTCATGTCTTAATTGCTCCACAGACCTTCAAGATCACCTGGAGTATGTGCTGTCTGTCATAGTGCAATTTGTATAAAAACAATTTATTAAAAAGAGAATGCACTTACAAACAGAGAGAAGCATCACAGCATTAGACAAGTCATCCAACCGCTAAGGATGGTAATTCTGGCTGATCTTTACGTGATGACGTTACAAGGGAGGCTCCACCCTATTGGATGCAGCTTAGGTTTGGCTAAAAATTTTCCACTGGGCTCCTTCGATTCATAGGTCAAAGGATGTCAGACAGGAGGGGGTTACTAGGGTCACCAACAACTCTAATTTCGGGTGGTTCATCAGTAACCCGTTGAAGTTTGTTCTGTGTTTCACCAGCTTAACGAACCGCACTATGTTGCAGCTAACTGGCAAGTGCCTGAAGCTTGATGCTGATGGCAATATTTAAATTATAAAGTAAAGGGGACAAAATTATTAGTGGTTTCAGTGACCTTTGTTATATCATTATGGAAGATCAGTACATGACAAGCGTGATTCATTTCTAAATGTGATCTTCATTACCCCAGTAAATTAAGAGCTGACATGTGAGCTCCCTTTTATAAAAGAGTTGTCTGGATTTTTTATCTACAGAGCCCTAGAGGTCTATGTATAAATAGTTCGGTTTCAGATTCACCATATGTTTGCTTACTAATCCTTTACCTGATTTATAAAGTGTGTTTGCTGTCATTATTTGACACATTCACCCATTTCACAAAGGTTTCCTTACATCTGGATTCATTCACCTTTCATGTAAAATGCTGTTTTCAGTAACATCTGCCACTCTAATCTTTCTTATGGAGACCTAAACCCTCCATTACTAAAGTCCACATTTGATACAGATACAGTGCAGATTTGCCCCATTTATTTGCATTCATAAGTGCAGGCAAATCCAGACAGGCAATTTAACCCATATTTTATTGTAAGGCCCAATAGTTGGAGCGAAATCTACATGAATTGCATAGATTTTTTTATATTGGTGCTGTAGAATTAGAACTGTGAAAGCTGGAATGTGTATAGGATAAACTTCGACCCATAGCAAGTGTGAGATATTCCTTGCATCCAATCAGTGCAGATCGAAGGTTCTTTTTTTGCAGATAAAAAAATATACATTTACAATGTTATTTTGATTTTTTTTTTAGCCTGGAAAGCATTGCACCAATGATCAGCAGATTGCTGGTGCCATGCAGGACTCCTGCAAACCTGTCAGTGTATCTGTGTGCTTTCAACTCGTATGGGCAAGCAGATACACGGTGACAGGAAGAATCGATGAACTACCACAGCGCTCAACAGCCACAAAGGATGTCGGTACTGTAGTTCATTTAGTTCATTCATAGAACTCTGTGGATGAATGATGCGGCCATGTGGGCGGAGCCCAGCACAACCGCGCTGCTTCTAAAAAGTGACAGCTAGTACAGGAAAGTTCTCCCCATACTGCTGTCTCAGGAAGAGAGGACAGCGGATGGCAGCTGCAGTAGCAGGAACGTGTTACATGATCCACCCCAAAAATGGGTGGAACATACAACATGTTCCCAATGGTGAACTTATCTTTTAACATACCTGCAATACTTATTGTTCTGCCAGAAATTCAGTGTGTGCTGCTAACTTGCTGTTAGGGCTGACAACTTGTTGTCAGCACTACCTGATGGACTACAGAATTCCACTTCTCTCTCTTTTCCTCCCCACATACATATGTTGCTGCCTTGACTCTAAAGAGCCTGCCCACACTCTATGTATAGGGAAAGGGCTCTTAGGAGATGTAGCTCTGGGGGAGTGCCAATGTCAATAAACACGGAGCTGCTCTTGCAGTAATTTCATATGCCTGGCCATGATGTCACAGAGAGTAATAAATGCTGTTTATTGTGTCAGGAAAAATGTGAAAGCATAAAAAAACTAGGACATGCTCTAGAACAGTGATTCTCAACCTGTGGGTCGCGACCCTTTCACAGGGGTCCCCTAAGACCATCAGAAAACACATATTTCCGGTGTGTAAAGAGCAGCTACTGTGTAGAAAGCAGCTGCTGTGTTGAAAGCAGCTACTCTGTTAAAAGCAGCTACTGTGTTAAAAGCAGCAGTATTGGAGGTAAAAGGACACTCATGAATTATAATTACTGGGTAAATAATTTTATGGTTGGGGGTCACCACAACATGAGGAACTGTATTAAAGGGTCACGGCATTAGGAAGGTTGAGAACCACTGCTCTAGAAGGAGGCTTGGGGTTCAATTTGAGAGATGCCTAGACATACTCATTAAAGGGAACCAACTCATTAAAGGGAACCAATCGGGGTAGGAATATGGAAGATTTCCTCTCAACAGGTTCCACTTAAAACTCCCCATATGATACCTGTGCATTGAAACATGGATATCAGGGACAACCTACATTTGTTTTAGGAGGCAGCTGAGAGCAAGGGAATTCTTCAGCTTTGTTTGAAACCTTTTAAGCAACCAATTGGGTAAGATTAATATTTAACGCCTCACAGCTTCAGAAGCAGGCTAGGTGTTAATGACCTCTATTAGGAATAATGGATTTTGAATGTTCTGTTTCTATGATGTGTGGAAACTGCATAACAATCTTCTAGATGGGAACCAGCCAGTAAAATGAAGTGGCTGCATCTATATTTTAAGGGTTATCTTATTTTACTGCTAAGCCGGCTTGACGTTGAAGTTTCTTCCCCCTTTATGTCCAATGAAATTTAATTAGTGACATTATACCCCATTGTTCTCTTGTAGTATGGCCTTTTTACAGACATGTATAGCAGTAAAAGGCTGTGATTATATGGAGCATAAGGGCATGCGGTGAGCTCTTTGCAGTGCTGTGCGCTCAGCATGGATTCTTTCCCCAAACTCATTCTCCAGTTGGTATAGTAGCTTATATTGTGTAATGTAATCATACACCGGAGCTGACCAATGGTACTATAATATGCACACACTATTATTATAGTCTGAGATTCTCTCTGTTACTTACTGCCACTAAATTAAAAATATAGGGGGAAGGGAATGTGCTGGTTTCATCCACCGCAGCAAATCAGATTCTTGCTGCCATTTTTTGTTAGTACAGGTTATAAAAGCGAAAAGAATGGTTGCTGTGGGCCATGTCTTCATGTTTCTTTTGCACTCATTTTTCATCTGTTTTAGAATGTATTGGGCCTCTTTTACACAAAGGGTCCAATCAAGTCCACCTCTCAGGTTTTCAGGCCAACGTAAATGGACACTCCATTCACCCATATAGACCGACAGGTGTAAATGGATTTGTGTCCATTTATATCGGCCTACCTCTAATCCGATCCGGTCCCCTAGGGACAAAAAAAATGGAAGGGGATCAGCCCCCCTTCTTCAAGGTGGATCTGGAGGGCAGTCAGGTGTAAACAGACAGCAGAGTCTGTTTACACCCAGCCACCCATAGAGCAGAGCTGGCTCTGTCCATGTCCGCTCTGCATAAACTGAGCAGGCATGGACCTGTAATCTGCCCGCTCTGCTCTGATCAGCAGGGGATCAGTGGACAGATCTCCTTCTGATTAAACAGAGTCCGCTCCATGTGAAAGGGGCCTAAACTGAGCAGACATGGACCTGTAATCTGCCCACTCTGCTCTGATCAGCAAGGGATCAGTGGACAGGTCCTCTGCTGATGTAAACAGAGTCTGCCCTGTGTGAAAGGGGCCCTAGATGTTTGAGGATACCTATTTGCTGTAGGTGACATACCATATAGCAGCAATGTAGGACTACATTCCCGCTTCCAGTGTGTTTCTGAACCAGCTCTGCATCTCTCTCTCTGCGGAATGTTGGGTCCTCTGACATCCTCTGAGATGCTTTAATGCAGGGGTAGCCAAACTATGGCCCTCCAGCTGTTGAAGTACTACAAGTCCCATCATGCCTCTGGGTGTCTTGCCTGTGGCTGTCAGAGTCTTGCAAGGCCTCATGGGACTTGCAGTTCCTCAACACCTGGAGGGCCATAGTTTGGACACCCCTGCTTTAATGGATAAGTGCACATTGAACAATATTAGAAAAACCTGTACTAAAAAAAAAACAGAGGTTGACCTCTCCTTTTGAAGAAGTTGGTTTCCTGACTTTAATGCCACTTCACTCAGTTTCATTGCTTTGAGTGGCTGACCTAAAATATACCTACAAATCAGGAGTTCTGACTTCTCTGACTGCATGCTTGTTTCAGTTCAACCATTATATTACATTCAAAGCAGAAAACAAGTCTGGTGTCAGAAAAGAAGTGTACAGAAATCAAAGCTCAACTCCAAGTATGACATTTGTATATAGTTACATTGATCCAACTTGGGTCAATGTAAATAGTGCCATACCTGTGGGCTCCCAGTAGAAGCTGGAAATCACATTAACAGACACTTCTACTACATTTTGTGTTCCATGCTAAGTGGCTGCCCTGCTGCATTTGAACACAGGAGGTTGCTCATTTAGTATGAGAGCACCATGTAGGGAGCATTTAGCATTCTTTCAGTGAATACAAAGCGTTGACTGGACAAGGTGGTGGAAAGGTGGTCTTTTAACAGAACGCTTGCATTCATTGAGATGATGCAAAGTGTTCTGCGAATGGTGCCTGTGCCAAGCAAGCAACTTCCTGTGTTCACAATGCAGCAGGGCAGCCACTCGGTATGGAACATGGGCCAGTAGCAATTCCTGGAATATCAGTGTCTGTTATTGTGATTTCTAGCTTTCATGGGGATCCCAGAGGTGTGGCGCATACATAATTACCTTTGTTCAAGCTGGACCAATGCAACAATTGCCCTACCAAGAAATTCAGCTTTAAGCTAGAGTGAGAAAAGCTCAAGTATGAGTTGTAGGTGTTACACAGGTTTCTGTCTAGCCACTCTGCCACAAAGCCCAGATCGGTGGAGAGCTGTAGCGATGGTTGTCCTTCTGGAACTTTGTCCCATCGCTACACAGGGTCACCTCTCTTACTAAGGTCCTTCTCCCCAGATTGCTCAGTTTGGCTGAGTGACCATCTCTGACAACTGTCCCGGTTTTTCCAAACTTCTTCCTCTTAAGAACTATGAAGGCCACTATGATCTTGGGAACCTTCAGTGCAGCAAAAAACATTTTGTAACCTTGCTCAGATCTTGCAATAATCCTGTTTCTGAGCTCTGCAGACAGTTCCTTTGACCTCATGGCTTTTGCTCTGATACAGTATGCATTGTCCGCTGTGAGGCCTTTTATACAGAGGTGTGTGCCTTTCCAAATCATGTCCAATCAATTGAATTTACCACAGGTGAAGTCCAGTCAAGGTGTAGAAACATCTCAGCAATGATCAAGAGAAATGGAAGTCACCTGAGCTAAATTTCAAGCGTTGTTGCAAAGGATCTGAATACTTATGCCAATGTGATATTCCAGTTTTTTGTTTTTCAATATGCTTGCAAACACTTTTGAAAATTCTGTTTTTCATTTTGTCATTATGGGGTAGTGAGCGTAGATTAATGAGAAAAAAAAAGTGAAGGGATCTTAATACTTTCTAAATGCAGTGTGTATGTATGTATATATATATATAATTTTTTTTATCAGTCAATGGTAACACCCCTACTTGCATGCACAGATAGCTGTAAAATAATGGAATTAACTTTTGAATCTAATTTTTGCATACACTATGCAATATCTTTGTATTGTCAGGTTATACATTCCTTTATCATACGTAATTGTCTAAAAGAATTTATACTCATGACCAAAAATGGTCCAATTCCAGATGGAACGATTTTTTCCCAATAAACCATTAGAAATTTAATGCACATTTTGAAAATTAACATTTTCAAATTAAATTCTGTGTGCAGTATGAACAGCCTACAGGAAGAAGGCATCCTGATAGTGCACTCGTGGGGTGGATCCCTTTACACATTTGTGATGATTAAATAATAAGTAGCAAATTGTACCAAATCGGACCAGTACTGCAGTGGTATACAAAGACTGAAAGATCATTCAAATATAGATACAACAATCGGGTTTATTTGTGAGCGATACACCTATAAAAGCCTCCCTTGTGTAGATATCAAAAAGGCCTGACGATGTCAGCAGACCCACAGTTGTCACTCAAATGACACTCTATAGCACGGGTCTCAAACTGGCGGCCCTCTAGCTGTTGCCAAACTACAAGTCCCATGAGGCAAGATTGACATTTACAGGCATAACTCCCAAAGATAGAGGCATGATGGGACTTGCAGTTTCACAACAGCTGGAGGGCCGCCAGTTTGACACCCATGCTCTATAGTATTCCCCTTCACTCCTCCCCCAGCAGCTAAATGAAAGGTTAAGTATGAGAAGAAGAGCTGGGCCAGCATAAAGTAACTAGACACTCCCAGAAGGGGAGGGGGCTATGACATGGCAAGAGAGGGGGATCGCGTAGATGTGCTAGGTAACCATTTATTTTTTGGGGTGGTCAAATTGCCTATTAAGTTCAAGGACACATTGCAAGTGAATAAAAAATGTTCATTTAAAAGAAAAATGCTGCATGTAAGCAATTAGAATAGTTTATTTTACCTGCATTTTTTAGGTTAGTGACAGGATCTCTTGAAAGTGTATGCGGTAGGAAAGGGATATAATCTGTGCCAGTGTTTTCTGTTGTCTGTGTCCCTATCGGCAGTAAAGTGGCTAAGTGGTTAGCACTTCCACCTAGCAGTACCAGGGTCATTGGTTCAAGTCCCAACCACGTCACTACCTGCCTGGAGTCTGCATGTTCTGTGCCTGTGTGGGTTTCCTCCGGGTGCTCCAGTTTCCTCCCACATTCCAAAGACATGCTGGTAGGGTAATTGGCTTCTGTCTAAATTGTCCCTAGTATGTGTATGTATGAATGTGAGTTAGGGACCTTAGATTGTACACCCCTTGAGGGTTAGGGACTGATGTGAATGTACAATATATATGTAAAAGAGTTGCATAAATTGACAGCGCTATATAAGTACCTATAATATTGGGGAGACAGCCAACAATGCCTGTGTCATGGGTTGAGATCTTAAAAATTTGATTCTCAGTAGATGCCACTTGCTTACAATATTAGCACCCTAAAGAATAATCTGGACAACTAAGATCTAAATTTGCTATTAAAGTGTAAACGTCTATCTCTGAAGCAGACTAGCTGTTATGGAATTTGATATAAAACAAACTGACAAGAACTGATACATTGTAAATAAAAGAAAATCCTGTTCTGTTTAATTCTAAAAAAAAAATTCTATCTGTACAGAGTATTCTAGATTCTTCCGGTCATAACACTAACCTTGAATCATATTCTTCTGCAATCAAAAACTGAGAGCCTATGAAATTAACAGCAATAACTATTATACTGAGGATAGCAATGCCATTTAAATGAACAGTATGAAAGTCATCTAAGCTACCAAAGAAGATATTAAGAGGAAAACTTTCCACTGCATCTTGAAAATTAAAGCTGAAAGTGATTCGAAAGACAACGTTTTTTTGCTTTGTAAGGCTCTATTCACTGTTGTGCGACTACAAAGTTGTGCAGTTTTCATTGCAACTTTGGATGGGTGCAACTTTGTTTGTTGACTTTGGCTTTGACTGTTGCACAACTGTTGCATTGATAACTTTTTAGGATGCAACTTTCATGCAACTTTTGATGGTTTACATTGCAATCTGTGGCACTCAGGTCGCATGAAAGTTGGAACATTGTACAGCAACCTTTTTAATGTTGCTGCAATTTTAAGTCGCATATATTTGAATGGTCATCATTAGAAAACATGGGGTGTGACTTGTCATGCCACTATAGTGTCCAAAGTTGCATGACAAGTTGCACAAGTGTGAATAGAGCCTTAAAATAAAAAAAATAAGTTATACTTACTTGCTCTGTGCAATGAAATTAAATAGAGCAGTCTCTTAACTTGTCTTCTAGAGTACTCCACTTGCATTGTCTGCTCCTCCGAATGCCCCCTCAGCAAGCAGGCTGCTAAGGGGGTATGCACGTGGGCACACTCCTGAGCTAGGCTGTGTGGGTCCTTAGACACACATAGCGTGGCCTGGCCATGCAGAGAGTGGGGCTGCAGCCGGGGACAACGCTGGATCAGTGACAGTGGTTTTTTTTTGTAGAGGTGGAGAAGAACAGGTAGTGGGTATTGAGCACTGCAGCACAACTGACTCCATGTGCTGCTTCTCTTGCTCATAGGTTGAGCTCTGGTGCTTAGGGGATTACTCGAGGCAAATGCAGATACAGTGTTCAGCAGAAAGAAGTTCACCCCTTTTGAAAAGTAATATTTAATCAACATCTCAATGAAGACAAGAACAATGTCCAAAATTTTGCCAAAATTGAGTTTTATAGAACATTTGTTTCGCTCATTACATGAAAGTAAGGTTAATAATGAAAGTAAGGTTAATAATATAACTTAGATTACAAAATCTTCAGTTTTTCTCAAATTAGTTGATGCAAAAATGAATACACCCCATAACAAAAACTACTCCATCTAGTATTTTGTATGACCTCCATGATTTGGAAGGATAGCACCAAGTCTTCCTGGCATTGGTGACATATTGCAATTTCTATCTTTACCCATCCTTCAAGAACAACCTCTTTTAGAGCCTGGATTCTGGATGGAGAGTGATGCTCAACTTGTCTCTTCAGAATTCCCTATAGGTGTTCGATTGGGTTCAGATCAGGAGATATACTTGTCCACTGAATCACTTTCCCTGTTCGTCTTCAGAAATGCAGCAGTGGCCTTAGATGTGTGTTTTGGATCCTTGTCATGTTGGAAAAGTGCACGACAACCAAGGGTACAGAGTGATGGTAGCATCTTCTCTTTCAAAATGGATCAGTACACCTGTGAATTCATGATACCATCCATGAAATGCAGCTCCCCGACACCAGCATACCCCACAGAAGGACACTGCCACCACCAGGTTACACTGTAGGCACCATGTATTTTTATTTGTACTCCTCACCTTTGCGATGCCATACAGTTTTGAAGCAATCAGTTCCAAAAACATTTATCTTGGTTTCATCACTCCAGAGTACAGAGTCCTAATAGTCTTCCTGTTTTTCAGCATGGGCGCTGGCAAATTCTAGGCGGGCTTTTTTGTGCATGGGCTTTAGGAGAGTCTTCCTTCATGGGCGACATTCATGCATGCCATTCCTATGCAGTGTAAGCCATATTGTGTCATGGGAAACAATCACCCCAGTTTGGCTTTCCACTTCTTTAGCTAACTGCAGTGAACTTGCATGGTGATTTTCTTCAACCCTTCTCATCAGACGACGCGCCTGTCGAGCTGTTAACTTCTGTGGACGGCCTGGACATCTCTCTGAGATGGTTGCAGTTTCATCTTTGTTAAATTTTTGTATCACTTTTGCTACAGTATACTTACCGATAAGTAAAGCTTTGCTGATCTTCTTGTAGCCTTCACCTTTCTTGTTTTTTAAAGAAAGGCTTTGTGACATTTCTCTTCCATGTGGTGCCATTGCTGACAGCATGAAATGGGAAGGGGTTTTCTTTGTTAAGTAACATCCTTTTATAATCAACTGTTTGCTAGATACCATTTTAATGAATAATTAGACTCACTTGTTGTTGAATTTTTGTTAATTAGGATTTTGTTGTCTAAAATTTAGCTTTGCACCTAAGATTTTCATTGGGGTGTGTTCATTTTTGCAACATGGTCTTGAATGAATTTGTTAGAAAAAATACTTTTATCTGTGTGCAAATTAACAAATCTTGTTTGCAATTATTGGCCTATATTTGTGGGAGTATTTTGCAGTATAGTGTCCCATAGAAAATTTTCATTCTGGAAAAAAAAAGATATATTAATAGCTACAAGGCTGTACTAATTTGTGGTGTTTATATCTGCCTAGAGGTCAGCTTTTTAGGCCTTGTCCACACAAACATACTTAAGCATGCGGCTGTGTGAGGGCCCTGTTCACCAACACGGGGATGCACAGGTGTTTATTCATCATCATGCAGGCAGTCCTATTTATGTCAATTTGGATGCAGCGGCTGCATAGACACAACCCAAAAGACACACTGCATTTGGGGATCCGCATCCACATGACTGTCAAGTTGGGTGCAGCTGCTGTGTTATAAATGGGTCTGCCTACATGCAGATGCATGAACATTTGCGGGCAAACACAACCCTTGCACAGGCGTACACTTGGGTCTCATTCACACATGACATTTTTTTCCCTCTTCTGGATGTCTTTGCTCCAGGGGATGAAAAAGCAGTTTTAAAAATGCGCTTAAAGCTGCATTTTGCAAACATGTGTAGGCATATCAAGTGTCTGGGCATTCATTCATTCAATTGGCCAGAATATTCATTAATTTTGGCCATTGGAATGAATAGAAAAGTTAAACACACCTAGAGGTTAGGTGCATTTAGGCGCATTGGGCTTTAGGAGAAGATTCCTCTCGTGAATGTGCAAGTGATCTTTTATTTTTTTTTCTGCCTCTAAACGCTCCTGTCTCTAAATGCCTGTAAACACTGGAGTGTGTAAGGACACATAGGCTATAATGAAGCGAGTCATTTAGAGGCAGAAAAAAAAAGTCAAACACCCTTAAAAGTGGCATTTTTGATGCCCAGCGTGCATGGAGCCTTAATTGTCACTTTGTTGAGGTCTTCTCAGCTGGGGCAAGCAGAGGAGTGGTGCTAGAAAAGATGACCAGAAATTCAAATATCCACACCAGGGGCGGACTGACCATTTGGAAACTCAGGAACTGCCCGAGGGCCCGGGGTCAGTAGGGGGCCCCATGAGATGTCCCTGGTACCTTTTTCATAGGCTTTTTTGAGTTTGGGCAAGGACACAGGGGCCCCATGATCCCCTATTGCCCGGGGGCCCCATGAATTGTCAGTCCGCCCCTGATCTGCACATGTCTGGCTGTCATATAGGGGTTATTTACAAAGACTGGAGAGTGCAGAATCTGGAGCATCTGTGAACAAAAACCAATCAGCTTCTAGGTTTTATTGTCACACGGGGTGGACCCTGTTTAGTGTATCCACTTGCTCAGCAGAGGATCTCTCTGCTGATCTCCACTGAGCAAGCGGATGACAGCTCTGTGCCCCCTCCACTGCTGCAGAGCAGACACAGAGCTGCTCGCTCTCCTCAATGGGCGGTCGGATGAAAATGGACTGCCTGTCTGTTTTCATCTGATCTGACGGGCGGAAGGTGAATGGGATCCCCATCCGTCCCTTTTTCGGATCGGATGTTGGACACACCCACCGCTCTATAGAGGAGAATGGAGGTTCCGATTGGGTCCGCCTAATTGAACAAGATGAAGTTAGAAGCTGATTGGCTACCATGCACAGCTGCATTAGAATGTGCACTCTCCACTTTTAGTAAATCAAGCCCAGAGATTCTCTTTTGTGAGTCAGGAACATAGAGGAGATACAAAAGCACAAAGGTACAGTATTTTACATGTCAGTTTTCTGTGATCTTTAGCATTCCACTAGTAGGTATACACACAATATACACACGTATACTTTCTTAGTGTGAATTGTCACCCACACAAGCAGAGACATAAAGCAACTCTCTATTAGGAGGTGAAGGTGTAATTAGAGTTATAATATCTCCAATATATTCCTCTCACAATGGACTCATTGATACAGTAAGAATATAGAGAAATTCCCAGTGCTTTTTTTCCTTACATATTGTTCAGCTGCCTTGTCACAATCCGCTTTCTTCCCCAGCATAATAGCTACTGAATTATACCAGTAATTCCCCTCTGTCAAAGTTTTCTTTGTTCAAGCAAGCCATATTCTTTATCCCTTTCTCCCATTTCGCTTTGTAAGTGAGATAAAGGGAAATTATTAACAGTATGTGTTGGGGCTGGGTGTCACTTAAGTAGAATTATAGGATCTGCCTCATTTACTATAGAGGGGCTGTGCCCACCAGTGATAGGGTGCCTTCTTTCTTTGTAAAATAGTCAACCTTTAGCTCTACAGTTAATGTACAAGAAGCCCCAGAATGCTCCACACCCAGTAGGGTTGTTTAAATACATTCTGTCATTCATTGCTGTACAGGAGAAAGTATAGGAACAAACAGTTCTGTAAGATGGAGCAAAGCCTCACTGCTGCAACGCAAATCACCATCATGGCTGCTAACTTTCTGAGAGGGCGCACACTTGGGCACCAGAGTTTTAAGGTATAAAGTTTGTTCCTGGCATATCTCTTGTTTTTTTTCCTATGATTCAGAGGGACCTACTGCACAAGAATACATCTCATGCATTTATGTATACATGCAGGTAAGTGTAGTTCTAATAGCGCCAACATATTACATAGCACATTAAACTGGAGCTCCACCCAAAAGGGGACGTTCCGCTTTAAGAAGTGGTCCCCTGCTCCCCGTGAGGAATTGGCACCTTTGGGGAGCGTTGGGGGGAGGGGAAACAGGTACCCGATTTTGACAGGTAGCCACTCCCACTTCCACTGCGATAGTCTTCTGGGACATGTGACAGGTCACAGAAGACTATGGGACCAGGGGCAGACTGACAACTCATGAGGCCCCCCGGGCAATAGGGATTCATGGGGCCCCTGTGTCCTTGCCCAAACTCAAAAAAGCCTATGAAAAAGGTACCAGGGGCATCTCATGGGACCCCCTACTGACCCCAGGCCCTCAGGCAGTGCCTGAGTTTCCAAATGGTCAGTCCGCCCCTGTACGGGACCATTCACAAAGTGCAGTGCTACTCGCACATGCAAAGTGGACACCCGGCTGTGAAGCCAAAAGCTGTTACAGGCAGGTGCCCGCACTTAGGATGCCAGCGCCAAGGAGCAAGGATGGCTGTTGAGCCCGGCTGCAGTGCATGAGGGTATACCAGCCATTCTCAGCCAGGGTTCCTCCAGAGGTTGCCAGGGCTTCCTTGAGCTTTGGCTGATTGACTTCCCATCAAATAGTGTCTCAATGGTTTTGGGGCCAGCGCCACTTGCCAGAGCCAGCTGTAGGACATCAGTGATTTTCATTGTCCTTAAAGGTGGCATTCTGACCACCACTTGCCCCCAATGTAAGGGGCATTTTTTGTCACTGACCTGTGGAGGGGTGACATGGATGTTATTGAAGTCCAACCTGGATAAAGCTTATATGCACTGGCTATTTTTATAAGCTGCAGAAGTACCTAATGTCCGCACTGAATAATCTACAAATTGGTTCCCGTTTCCTAATGCTGATTAAGCAGAGCGTACTCCCGGATGTGTGCTATGGGTCTATTGGTGTCTTGAATACACAGAAGTAAGAACAGCTTCTATTCTTGCTACAAGACCAAAATACCTGGATCTTTATTTTGTCATTTGAAAAGTACTTCAAGAAACAGAGAGCAGAGGAATGTAATCCATTGTTCAGCTTAATTGACTTGTGTGTTGCATGGAGTTCCCCTTTAATAGGGCTCACACCATACTACTGCACAGAGACTTTCTGCAGTCCGTGCCTTTAACAAAGCTGCTCTGATGGTGCCTGCTGTTATTTGTGGTTCTTCGTGTTCCAGAAGGCCTCAAATGGACAAGTCTACAGTGAACGATGTCTCGTACGTCCCCAGAACGAGGTTGATTGCATTATACCAGTTCTGTCACATCACTGGGGACATCCTTTGTAGCCATGGCAGCCAGTGATGTGAGGGGTCCATATGGCAGCTCTGGCAGCAGCTGCTGGCTCTTGCGAAGGTCAGGACATGTGGTGAAAAAGCAATCTAGCTGTTTTCTTGTTAGGTGAAGCTGGGAAGAGCCTGTCTGGTCCCTGGAGGATCCCAGATTCTTTTCATTTTCTCCACTGAACACATGGAATTTCCTGCCTCAACAACACATACACACAATTCCCTTCCATAAAGGGGGAATCCAGTTTCATTTTAATAAATGGAAAAGGTTCAAATTAGGTTTTGCGGAACAGTCCATTAACGACTTGTCACTGCACACGATCATGTGTTTTTTTTGTTTTTGTTTTATGGAGGATTTTCCTAATCATGATAGGGCATTGTTGTACTTGTGCTCTTATAATATTGGGATAATATTGCATCACCTGCAGAACAGACTAAGGTCATCTTCGTTGTGCTGGCAATTTGCATTGTTTTTGCTAAAACCTGTTCAATATAATTAAGTCTTTTAAAATAATAAACAAACGGCATTAATTATCTGCTCCTCTACAGTATGTTTCTTTTATGTAACCCAATGGCTCCTTCTCTGTGACTACATAAAGCATACATAAGTGTGGAAGAATTGTATTTGCTGTGCTGGTCTCCAGTCTTCATTGGAGGTGAGCAAAACAATGGCAACACCCCAATTAAAAGGAGTTTAACATTACATTGTACATTAGCAGTACAACAAGTACTGAAAATCATTTAAAAACATTGTTGCAAAGATTAGTTGCACTGTTGTTGGCCAGTTTAATTAGACATCAAATCTCCCATTTCACCAAAGGTATTCTATTGGATTGAGACCTGATGACTGTGGAGGCCATCGGAGTCCAGTGAGCTCATTGTCATGTTCAAGAAAACAATTTGAGATGAATTGAGCTTTGTGACATGGTGAATTATCCTGCTGGAATTAGCCATCAGAAGATGGGTACACTGGCACCCGATGTGGTCTGCTGCTGCTGTAGCCTATCTGCTTCAAGGTTCGACGTGTTGTGTATTCAGAGATGGCATTCTGCATACCTTAGTTGTAATGAGTGGTTATTTGAGTTACTGATGCCTTTCTATCATCTCGAACTAGTGTGCCCATTCTCCTCTGACATCAACAAGGCATTTTCATTCACACAACTGCCACTCACTGGATGTTCTTTCTTTTTTGGACCATTCTCTGTAAACCCTACAGGTGGTTGTGTGTGAAAATCCCAGTAGATCTGCATTTTTTGAAATACTCAGACCAGATCTGGCATCAACAACCATGCCACGTTCAAAGTCACTTAAATCCCCTTTCTTCCCGATTCTGATGCTCGGTTTAAACTTCAGCATGTCATCTTCACCGCATCTACATGCCTAAATGAATTGAGTTTCTGCCATGTGATTGGCTGATTAGCAATTTGTGTTACCAAGCAATTGAACAAGTAGTTCAGTTGTTAATTGGAGGCATGATAGGATATTCTGAAAAGATGAGTTTTCAGGGATTGCCTAAAGGTGGCCAGAGTGGGAGATAGCCAGATAGATTGAGGTAGAGCATTCCAGAGGATGGGAGAGGCTCTGGAGAAGTTTGGAGATGAGCATGGGAAAGCTTGAGAGCCAGAGGAGTGAAGAGGACTGTTTGGGTGATATTTAGAGACAAGGTTGATGATGCAGCTCAGGGCAGCTGGCTTTGTATGTTGTTGTACATATTTTAATTGTATATTTAAGCATTTGTATGGAATTTGACATTAATGAGCAACTAAACTTGAACTTTAAATAATAGTAAATAGGTGGAATTTTATGGTAAAAGAGGCTACATTGGTATATTCTGCCAAAAATATTTTTTTTTCTTCCTGCTAATAATCATTGTAAAATTTGTACGATGACTTCAGCATATGTGCAGTACACCGGTCAATCCCAGCCTATTCCTGGCTTTTGTGACACCTGGATGCCAGGATGATATTATTTTCATGCACATGCATGGGAGTTTTGTGATCCATGGCCAACCAACAATGGAAGACAAAAGACTTCAGTTCCTATAGGAAGACAGGGAGAATAAGACTGCGATGGGGAGGGTGGACTGTGAATCGCTGGAGATCATGCTAGGAGGTAAGTATGCCAAAATGTGAAAGCCTGCTGTGCAATTCCTGCCATTATAGCATATGCTCTGGGAGCCAGCATTGGACACAGTTATCATTTAAGTATTTGAATTGCAAATCTCTGCAATCTGTAATTGTGTATTTTGCAAAAAAAAAATAAATGGAAATTGCACTATTGCTCATGTGGTGATGCTGTGTGTTGCTGTAAGAAAACATTTACTGACAAAAATCTGTGCTCATGAAACTGTAGAACCCCTCATGCTCCTTCATCTTTTATTAATTTTAAGCCTGCTGTTGATCACTTTCTATTTTATCTTTCAGAATGAGACCTCTAGTTTTTACGCAACCATCTAAGAAGGCAGCAATGGAACAGGTAACTGTCAGATTGCATTTTACTACCAGAAAGGTCAATGTAACTTGCAGCTTCATGATAAAAGACAGTCATGACTCGTTTGTGAAATCTTCTCGGACGTCTGTTTACAGGTATCGGGGCACAGATTGTATCAAAATGCTATCTGTACAAATCAATCTACAACTTTTATTAAGGAATTAGGGCATTCTCTGAGGATGGCTGCATTTCCATATATATCCATACTGGTGGGAGACAGGCATATAACCCCCCGTGGTGGGGGATTTCACATATGGATACACAGATGCCAGTCTCAGGTCAGTTATGAAGAATACCTGCTGTTTGATTAGTCTGGCAGCACTGAAAGAACCCATAACTGCTTGTCCTAGTGACAGATGCTTACAGCAAGATATGACATTCAGGATTTAATTCATGCACAGCGCAGAATCATGCACCTTTGTTGGTTGTATAAAAAATGTTTGTATGTATGTATATATATATATGTGTATATATATATATATATGTGTATATATATATATGTGTGTGTGTGTGTGTGTGTATATATATATATATATATATATATGTGTGTATATACACACACATACATACATACATACATACGTATATATGTATGTATATGTAAAGCCGTCAAGGATCTCAGAATGCAACTGTACTTCTAGTTTTATTTAAATTGATGTTTCAGTGGAATGCAGCCCACGATCGGTGACACACTGAAATATTGGTCTAAGTAAAGCAGTAATCATTTCTTATGCAATTCCAATGAGTGCCTCTTACCTTCGCTTATATTTTCATTATGCAAGTGCTCTGAGGCCCCTACTCTTCAGCCTGAGTGTCCACATCCCCTTTAACATGACTGAGTCCTTTAATTGGGCTCTCATAATCTCGTTTAGGGTTGAATATATTTTTATTAAGATCTACAGGATTTACAAAAAGAAAACGGCACATACAGCCATGTGTTGTACCATAAACGTAAAAATATGTTCAAATGGCAAAAGACAATAGACATGATGAAAAAAAGCAAAAAAGTCAATGACTGGTCAACAACGAACAATAGTCAAATAAGACACATTAATAGGAAATAAATGCAATAATTGTTATCATACCTAGTGTAAGGCATAAGTATGATGGGTACTCATAATCTGGTTTTAGAACCTATGTGAAAAAAGATCATATTGGTCATATTTAGGCACAAATTCTGAAAATTCCAAAGGGTTAAAAGAAAAAAATTAAAGCACCCATGTATAACACCCAATCCTCTGCAGTCTCCAGAAATGATTGTTTTTCTAAAAAGTGCCTTCAAATTGTTTGCCATTTAAAAATTTATTTTTTTTAAATCAAGAGGACCAGAGGTAAAACTTGTACAGAAATGCAGATGGATTTAATTTGAATTTTTCTGCAGAGTGTTTAAGCAGTGGCACAGTTAAACTAATAGGAGGCATGGCCTTATTTCCTTCCATAGGACGGCATATACAGAATGTATAAAGTGAATGTGATGGGTATACATTTATGATCAAATATGTTTTCCTTCATTTTCTGTTCTCTGTGTACCTCACAGTAGCTATATTCTTCCCTTTTATAGCAATAATTCTATGAGAGCAGAATCTGAATACTTAGGGCAACTTAGACACCTTGGGCATCTATCATTTGTTCAGTGCTGACCCACAGTTACCAACTACAAACCTTCTCAAGAAAATGACAATGGAAGAACAAGAACTGGTGGCTGTGGGCAGCTCAGAACTAGCAATCATTTCAGTGCATTTTAGAAATTTATTGGAGATGGGAGTCACGGACTGCAGTTCCTAAAGTAGAAAATGCAGCGTCCGCTTCAGAGCACCAATGCCAAACATTGCATTAAAATATCGAAAAAATAACAAAGTAGAAAAAAAATTAGGAAATGTATTTGCCTTCTGCCTGCAGTAGCACAGCAGGGATGAGATCACAATCCTTCTGACCAGATCCTGGTCACATGGGAGATCCCCTGTGCCAAACAATCTTCTTACAAGATCTGGGATTTTCATACAGTTAGGTCCATATATATTTGGACACAGGCACAAGTTTAGTTTTTTTCAGGTATTTACCAAAACATATTCAAGCGATAGTTATATGATGGATATGGGACCAAAAGTAATTGGACAATTGAATATAATCATAAATAAAATGTTCATTTTAAATATTTTGTGGAGAATCCTTTACTGGCAATGACTGCCTGAAGTCTGGAACCCATGGACATTCCCAAAGACTGGGTTTCCTCCTTTCTGATGCTTTGCCAGGCTCTAACTGCAGCTGTCTTCAGTTTTTCTTTGTTTGTGGGGTTTTGCTTTCAGCAAGTGAAATGCATGCTCAATAGGGTTGAGATCAGGTGACTGACTCGGCCATTGCAGAATATTACATTTATTTTCCTTCAAAAGCTCCTGGGTTGCTTTTGCAGTGTGTTTTGGATCATTGTCCATCTGTACTATGAAGTGCTGTCCAATCAACTTTGCTGCATTTGGCTGAATCTGGGCTGACAATATATCTCTAAACACTGCAGAATTCATCCAGCTGCTTCTGTCTTTTGTCACATCATCAATAAATACCAATGACCCAGTGCCATTGGAAGCCATGCATGCCCATGCCATCTTACTGCCTCCATCATGTTTTACAGATGGCGTGTGTGCTTTGGATCATGAGCTGTTCCAAGCCTTCTCCACACTTTTTTCTTCCCATCATTCTGGTACAGATTAATCTTAGTTTCATCCATCCAAAGAATGCTTTTCCAGAACTGGTCTGGCGCTTTTAGATGTTTTTTGGCAAAGTATAATCTGACTTTTCTATTCTTCATTCTTATGAATGGTTTGCACCTTGTGGTGAACCCTTTCTATTTGCTCTCGTGAAGTCTTCTCTTGATTGTAGACGTTGACAATGATACGTCCACCTCCTGGAGAGTGTCCTTTACTTGTCTGGATGTTGTGAATGGGTTTTTCTTTACCATAGAGAGGATCCTGTGATCATCCACCACTGTTGCCTTCCGTGGACGTCCATGCCTTTTTATGTTTCTGAGCTCACAAGTGCATTCTTCTTTCCTCAGAATATACCAAACTGTTGATTTGGCCACTCTTAATGTAGCTGTGATCTCTCTGATGGATTTGTTTCGTTTTTGAAGGCTTTCACTTCCATGGACAGCTCCTTTGAACGCATGATGTAGGTTCACAGCAATAGGTTCCAAATGCAAATACCAAACTTAGAATCAACTCCAGACCTTTTACCTGTTTAATTGATGAAGAAATAACGAAGGAGTAGCCCACACCTGGCCATGAAACAGCTTTTTATTCAACTGTCCAATTACTTTTGGTCCCTTGAAAAGGGGGGATGGCTACTCTTAAGAGCTGTAATTCCTAAATCCTTCCTCCAATTTGGATGTACATACCCTCAACTTAGACCTGAGCATTTGCACTTTGAGCCCATATCCATTATAGAACTATAGCTTGAATATGTTTTGGTAAATACCTGAAAAAATCTAAAATTGTGCCTGTGTCCAAATATACAGTATATGGACCTAACTGTAGTTCTTAGGATCTCATTGGAAGGATCGTGACATGACACTGTGCAATCTGAAGGTATGATCAATATGTTTTTTTTCTAATTATTTATTATTATTATTACAGGTACTTATATAGCACTGTCAATTTTTATGGTGCTTTTACATATATATTGTACATTAACCTCAGTCCCTGTCCTCAAGGAGCTCTAACTCGCATTCATACATACACATACTATTATTATACAGTATTTATAAAGCGCCAACAGTTCGCTCTGCGCTGTACATTACAAAGGGAGACAGAACATGCAACAGTACAATAACAATACAATGTGATACACGAGGGGTTCGAGGGCCCTGCTCCTTGGATTTTACAATCTAGGAGGGAGGGGATAGTGGTACAGGAGGATATAGCTGTGGGGGATGGAGTGGTAGGAAGAGTGGAGGAGGTTGGCAATTAGCAGGGGGTGGGGTAGGCTTCCCTGAAGAGGTGGGTTTTCAGGGTGCGCCTAAAGGAGAGGAGAGTAGGTGATAGTCTGATGGGTTGGGGATAGGGAGTTCCAGAGGATGGGTGACACCCTGGAGAAATCCTGGAGGCGGGCATGGGAAGAGGAGACCAGGGAACTAGAGAGAAGGAGGTCTTGTGAGGAGCGGAATGTGCGTGTTGTGTGGCTTGGATATTGGGGCAGTATGGTGGACAGCTTTGTACATCAGTGTTAGGATTTTGAATTTGATAAAGCATAAAATATACTGTAATTTTAAGGTGAGGGTAGGATATCAGTTGGAGGATCATTGGTTAACAGTCTGTTTTGAAACCACTGAATATATTGAAAACATTGTACTATTGATTGTTGGGTATTTGTAGGCATTGCATTAATTTCAAGAATGGAATTCCGTCCCATCGAGAGTATGAATTTTTGAGCCAGGCAAGAAGGTCTTCCTTAACTGTACACAGCATGGACAGAAAGTTAACTGCAAAGATCTGATAGATTGTCAGTGTAATTTTTACTCCCAGGTACGTTAAGTGAGAGGATTCCCATGGAAATGACAACCAGAGAGATTGGGCTCTTTTGTTGGGTAGAGTAATGTTAAGCATCTCAGACTTGTGCAGATTGATCTTAGCGCTACACTCTATCTGTTTTTCTACTTTACATTGTTCATTTTGTCCGTCACTAACATCTGAGGCTTCTTCATGTGCTGTATAAACTGTATGTAGCGGAGGCAACATACAGTATACAGTACTGTGTTCTGGCTCGAGCCGAGACATTCCTGTCTCAGACCCGGAATACAATAGAGTCTGCCGGAGCGGCACTCAGCCATTCAGAGAAAGCGATGTCTTCTATCAATGAATAAAAAGCTTCCTTTGATTGGCTAAGTCAGAGAGGCAGGCTGATGTCACAACCTATGACTCACCCAATTAGAGGAAGCTTTGTACTCATTGATATAACACACCGCTTTCTTTGAAGGCGTGAGTGCCGCTCCAGCAGACTCTATTGTCTGCCGGGTCTGAGACAGGAAGTTCTCGGCTTGGACCAGAACACAGTGCTGTATACTGTATGTAGCCTCCTCTACATACAGTTTATACAGTATATGCAGTGGCCTCCGATGTTAGTGAGGGACATAGTTTGTAAAGTAGAATAAAAGATGGAGTTCAGCTTTAAAATATGACAAGGCACTATCATCTACAGGACTCACTAAGAAGGTTAGGAAGAGTAACCTCTGAGATCTGCTACAACTCTTCAATTAATTATTGACTCCTGAGAAATTTCGGGTAGATTTGTGAACTGAAGTTCCTTCCTACAGGAAGAAAAATGTATAGTCCATAGCAGCCAATCAGATGCCTCTGCTCATTCTACACTGTATTGTAAGATAGCCAATAATCTAACTGGGTGCTGTAAGCGGAATGTTTCCCTTTTGGACATGTTTTTATTCATGAGGTTCAATGTTAGCAGTTACAGCGAATGTGTACCACACCTTCTGTACAGATCTACTTTGGAATTTCCGTATATTCTGAGACAACAGACTCGAAAGTACACAATTTGAACTTGGTAACTAGTGCCGCTAGGAAACAAATCCTTTAAAATGTGAAATGAAGTAAAAAAATCCAAGTAATCATCATCTTCTGATCTCAGGAAGGACAGTGTTTGGCACCCATAGGGGTTAAGTATTCAAAGTCTTCCTACAGAACCAATCCAAAAAAATGGGATTAAGTGCCACTGATGGAAACTTTGTTCCTTGGGACGCTTCATGCTGAGAATTTCCATCCAGCATGTGAGTGGTGTGGAACCAAGTATAAGCTGCTCATTGACTCGTGCAGACTGCAGAAGTAAAGAAATCACCTAATTAAAATATGACCTCTTCCTAATTATCTTGCCCATCTCCATCCTGCTGCACATCTAAAACTGTGCCATTTTTGTAATGAGCAAGAATAAAAGTCATAATGCTTGTCCCTAGGCAGCGTATTGAGCAGTTTGACAAGTTTAATACTTTTCATATCATTGTCATTCTGTTCAAAATGCAAAATACTGGAGTTATATAATCATCCTCTAGCTCTGGCAGAAATAAGGCAATTTATCAATCTGCTGCAGAAGTGTGGAAAGGACAGTAAATTAAAGTTCCCTGGGGTGGATAAGCAAATGTGTTATCAGTGCTGGCTAAAGATTTGACACAAGATTGGTCTTTTATTGTTTGCACTTAAAAGCAAGGTCCACTTATTTAATTAGGACCTTCACTACTATGCAAAAAGAAACAGGCAACTAATGCAGGCCACAGACGGGTCGTTTATTGGCCGAATTTTCGTCCGACCGAAAAATTGGCCAATATTCACACCGTTAGTGGGGCAATGCCGTCGGCCGTTTTTTACAGATCTTCTCGTTTCTTTTTATCGGTCATGCTGGAAAATCTACAAAAAACGGACGTTTTTCGTAAGCATTGGTGGCAGCATCCATGGCGGCAACGACCGATTTTTTGTTTATCGGACGATAAACGGCCGTCTATGGCCTGCATTAGTGGCTAAATGTTTATCACTTCCGCCTAGCAGCACTAGGGTTGTCAGTTCAAATCCCAACCACGGTACACCCTGCACAGAGTTTGCATGTTCTCCCTGTGCCTGCGTGGGTTTCCTCCAAATACTACAGTTTCCTCCTACACTCCAAAGACATGCTGGTAGGTTAATTAGCATTGCCTAAACTGGCCTTCATCATATCACGACTCAATTACTGCAACTCCCTCCTTACTGGCCTGCCTCGGCACAGGCTATCCCCGCTTCAGTCGATCCTGAATACGGCAGCCAGACTCATTCACCTTACCAACCGCTCCATTTCCGCCACCCCCCTCTGCCAATCCCTTTACTGGCTTCCGATTGCACAAATTTTACTGGTATGTGACCAGCCTTTGTTGGGGATGCAAAAAGGAGAGGAGGGTACCATCCTTCATATCTTCTGGACTTGTAAAAAACTAGATATTTTCTGGTCCCAAGTCTAGGAAACCATTAAAAATCTGCCTGATTTCAACTCGGGTAGAAACCCAGCCAAATACCTATTGCATCTATTTCCCACAACACCAGTATAAATGCTCTACGTCAATCTACTAAACACCACAAAGGCCTGTATCCCATCCCTCTGGGAAGAAGAAAATTTCATAAGTGGTTTACTTGGAGGCTCTTCACATGTACACGTGAAAATGGCACAGTCCCTGATGCAGAGGGGTGAGAGAGAAACTTTATTACCTCTTTTCCCCAGACTCTGCCTAGTCCCCCCCCTTTCTTTTTTTTCCTTCTATTTCTTCTTTCTGGAACCTCTTACGTGGCCCCACAATTTGGGGAACACATTTTTTTTTTTGGTTTAGTATTTTTATACATTATGGGTTCAGATGGGTATCTTCCGTATATACCAGGTGAGGCCCAATATGGTCTCTTATATTGTTATCCTGCATTATCTGACAGATTTGTAATCCTATTGGGTGTATCTGCCATTCACAACACTGTATCCTTCCTGCATTCCTGTCTGTTTGAAAAAACTGTAAACATTGTTAAAAAAAGAAAGTAAAGTTGTGGCAGGGACTGGAACATGTTCATCTAAAATGTCTTTGGTCCTAGGGTGCAAATAGTTTCATACAAATATTCAGAGCTACATGTTGAGTTGAGCTGAGCTTGTTTGGTTGCTGTCTTGCATGTGACCTCATCCAGTATGGTGGCACATGACCTGTTTAGTTTTGACTTGGCAGTAAATCTTCATTAGCTGAATGTTCAGGTATGCCTGCAGAGGTTATAGTAACCCTGTATCTGTTGTGTTAACTGATTTTTTTTTCCAGCAACCTACCCGAATCACTGAGAGTCAGCCTAATGTGGTGGTGGAGACTGGACCTGTCTCATACAACCATGAGGATGAAGAGGAGGAGGAGGAAGAAGAGGAGGAGCACTGCGTAAGCGCACTTCAGTTATTGGGAGGGAACGGTAAGTACCGGTTTAGAAATTTCTTATCCAGCTTCATGATAACATTTTTTAGTGCCCATAAGTGGGCAGAGCGGTGGGACCTCTGTCCTTCCTCAGACATCTTGTGCTTTGGTAATACAGCAAATTTCTTCCTGATTTGACCCACTGATGAAAGCAAATCGTGCACAATGACTCTTAGCTTAGTTCTCTCAATGGAAAGGGTAATGATGGAATTATTTTGTTCTGTATCTGTTTATTGAGGGCTCACATAACCACTCAATCCCTACATGGCTTGTTTGGATCGGTCATACAGGTTGTTTTCACTAAATTGCATGTGGCTAGCCTCTTGGATTTATATGACCTTCACTTTTATTTTAGCATTTACACACTGTTTGTAACTTGCACAAAACATAGGGCCTGCTTTTTTGTTTTTATGAAGTGATCAACTGTAGTTGATCTCTGATCATGTTCAGTCTATGTGGGAATAACCACTGATCCTTGAGGTTGAGAGATATCGTATCTTAAAATATGGCTGTAAAGAAGTCCCTTTGCCAGGTTTATGCAGATCTTGTACAACTTCTTCAACTGATCCCAGATGATATGGACATTCAATGCCCATATCAAATATATATATATCTGTCTATATATATATATATATATATATATGTGGCCTTCTTAGATCAGACCCAAAATATAATAGAAATGTAAGTTGACCTGAGCCTTAGAAAAAACTTCCAAAAACACCAATAAGGATGGAGTGTATTCCTTAGGTACACCATATGGGTTAAAGTGGTACTGCAAGAACTCCTGACTGGTCATGGATAAACAACATGGATAAAGTAAGTTGCTAGCACACAGTTTGTTTCAAGTGCAATGCTTTTTAGTCTTATATGATCACATAGAAATCCCCAGGCGTGTACACACATGCCAGAAGAAGGGTCTCTGCATGGACCCGAAACACTGCTTTTTTATGTGATTATACAAGAATGAAGAGCTTTGCACTTTAAAACACGCTTATTGGTGTGCTGGTGACTAATAATACTCTACAACATAATGTTACATTCATGGAAGGAGTGTTTGAGCCAACGTCTTACTGTTTTGTGGCAGGCACCTTTTATTATGCATTGTTGGAAAAAACAATTGCTTTTATCTATTTTTCTCTTATAATTTCTTGAAGGCAATTTGTAATTTTTACACGTTTTTCCAAGGAGGGTTATATTATTTTGCAATAAACTACGGTACATCTTGTAAAGAGCTGGCTGGGTAATTCAATTTGTCTATTTGCTGTGGATGTACATGAAATAAAAAAAGCAACTTCGCTTAAAATTCACAGAAATCCAGCACGGCCTTGCAATAATTTCAATTTATTAAACTGAAGGGCACAGGCACACTTGGGATTGGACTGTGTTTTGGAAGTGTTTTGTTTACCTTGTCTGTGAAAGTTCTCATTTATCCAAGTCATGGCATATCAAGTAGCAGTTAGTCACAATCAACTGGACTTGTTCTAGAAATTTGAAGACATTTTGTATCTTCTCCAATTCACCTTTCACCCAGATGTTTTCCGACAATGACACTTGCAGTGCACCCTTCCACACGGCCGTATACATTTGTTTTCCTCCCTTATGGAACTAAAAGATAACTCAATGAAAACATAACCATCTATAAGTGTTATTACAACCTCACATACAGTGTTCAAAAACAACACCCGTTATGCAAAGACCCATTTATAGAAACCAAGCAACAGATCTCTTTCAGTATGTTATGTTTTAGCACCAGGAGCATGATGATGTCATTTTTGGCAATGAAAACAGGTTACAAAGCCAATATTTTCATATTTGATACAAACTTAGAAAATGTCCCCAACAAAATAAAGGAAAGTACATAAAGCCTAAAGCCAGTTATTTTTTTTAGTGGGGGGGGGGGATACTTATTGCCTGGCTGTCATGCTGCTCCAATTTATTTGGTTGAGTGACTGGCCTTGAGAAAGTTAAGAAAGTCTAACTTTCCTGATCTGTATGCTTGTTTTAGATCAGTGTCTTAAACTATCACAACCAAGCATTCTTGAATTTATGGTGGACAATATGCCTGTTTTAAGAAACCACTGCTGTACTTTTCTAACCTGCGCTACAAAAATAAAAAAGAGAATTTGGTTGCTCAAGTTGACATGGCTACTATCCTATTAGTCCCTTTTCATCAATGAGAAGCTGTGTCTCCCAGTTTATTAACAGCTAAATGTATTTTCCATCTCCTAATTTTGCTACTCAAAATGCAATAAGATAAAAAAAAATGCAGAAAATTTATGGCACTTCATAAACCATCGCTAGCTGCAGGTCTTAATATTGGCTGGTCGTTCTGACTGTGTCTGTTTACTGCATCGTAAGAATTAATCAGAGCATAAATTCTTGCATTAACATGGCAACACAATTATTTTTTTTTTCTTTCCCATCATCTTGGAATTGCAGTATATTAAACTCAACATTTTGATTCATTTCAGATTATGGCTGCGACCTGGATGACGATGACGGCTATTGACCGTTGCGACATGACAAATTACGGTGCTTGTTCCCCAATGATCTTGTAATATATGGACTTGTATCAATGCTGTTCTGTGATCAGCGTAATTATACATAGTAGCTGGCATTTTGTAATGAAATGGACATTACAAAATGTTACTTTTGGTCAGTTGTCAATGGCCTTTGACTCATAACTGCTATTTATTGGGTTTATAGTACTTGAAACTTTTGTTACTTTTTTTTCCTTTAATGTTATTATTCTGTAATGTTCTGTATGTTTTGATACATTTGTTCTTAGAATTAAACCCAGTGAGCATGGAGTAAAACAAAATTGTATTGTTACACTTCTGCTTCCCTCAAGTAGACGTCCAGTCAAAAGCAAAATATGCTCAAAACTGCTCCTAGCCCCATTCTAAGCCCTATGCTAACTACCCTGTAGAGGAAAGATGTGGAAACGTACCTAATCTAAGGGCTCAAAGTCAGTCATGTAAACAGCTCCCAGCACCAGCTTCAGTGTACAGGAGTGCACTTAGATCAAGAGCACGTTCGGTCAAAAGTGAAATATGCTTAAACCTGCTCCCACCCTATTCTCAACCCCGTGTGAACCACCCTGTAAAGGAAATATGTGTACACTTACCTAATCTAAGTACTCTTCAGTCCACTCTTGTGATCTCCCCAGCGGCTGGCTTAAAAATTGACGAGGGTACTTAGCATAGTGCTTAGAATGGAGTGGAAGCAGGTTTAGGCTTCGATAGCTTTTGACTGGACTTCTACATCTCATTACTAACACCCATAATACATACTTACTAGACTCTTCTACCTGGCAAACATATCACAATGCACAATGAAACGAGGAGCACGAGATTAGCACACCAAAAGGTATCTAAACCTAAACATAATTGTAATATACAGTTGCAAGAAAAAGTATGTGAACCCCTTGGGATTACGTGGAGTTTTGCAGGAATTGGGCATAAAATGTGCTCTGAACGTCATCTAAGTCACAACAATAGAAGAACACAGTCTGCTGAACATAATACTACACAAACATTAGATGTTGCCATGGTTTAATTGCACATAACATGTAAACATTCAAAGCGCAGGGAGGAAAAAGTATGTGAGGCCCTAGCTTAATGACTTCTCCCAGAGCTAATTGGAGCCAAGAGTGAGCCAACCTTGACTCCAATCAGTGTGATGATATTGGATGTGTTGTTGACAGCGGTCCTGCCCTTAAAAAACACACACCTGTTTTGGTTTACTGGTTTCAAGAAGCACTGTCTGATGTGAACCATGGCTCGCAGAAAAGAAAAGAGCTCTCAGAAGACCTACGATCAAGAATTGTTGACTTGCATGAAGCTGGAAAGGGTTACAAAAGTATCTCCAAAAGCCTTGATGTTCATGTGTCCACGGTAAGACAGACTGTCTACAAATGGAGAAAGTTTAGCACTGTTGCTACTCTCCCTAGGTCGTCCTGTAAAAATGACTGCAAGAGCACAGCGCAGAATGCTGCATGAGGTAAAGAAGAATCCCAGAGTGTCCGCTAAAGACCTACAGAAATCTCTAGCACATGCTAACATTTTTGTTGACACATCTACAATAAGGAAAACATTAAACAAGAATGGAGTACATGGGAGGACATCACGGAGGAAGCCATTGCTGTCCAAAAAGAATATTGCAGCACGTTTAAAGTTTGCAAAGAGCACCTGGATGTTCCACAACACTACTGGCAAAATATACTGTGGACAGATGAAACCAAGATTGAGTTGTTTGGGAAGAACACACAACACTATGTGTGGAGAAAAAAAGGCACAGCACACCAACATCAAAACCTCATCCCCACTGTAAAACATGGCGAAGGGAGCATCATGGTTTGGGGCTGTGTTGCTGCCTCAGGTCCTGGACGGATTGTTGTCATTGATGGGAAAATGAATTCCAGAGTTTATCAAGACATTTTGCAGGAAAACGTGCGACCATCTGTCCGCCAACTGAAGCTCCGCAGAGGATGGGTGATGCAACAGGACAATGAGCCAAAGCATACAAGTAATTCAACAAAACAATGGCTGCAACAGCACAGAATACGCCTTCTGGAGTGGCCCAGTCAGAGTCCTGACCTCAACCCGATTGAAATGCTGTGGCATGACCTTAAGAGAACGATTCACACCAGACATCCCAAGAATATTGCTACACTGAAACAGTTTTGTGAAGAGGAGTGGTCCAAAATTACTCCAGATCGTTGTGCAGGTCTGATCTGCAACTACAGGAAACGTTTGGTTGAGGTTATTGCTGCCAAAGGAGGGTCAACCAGTTATTAAGTCCAAAGGTTCACATACTTTTTCCTCCCTGCACTGTGAATGTTTACATGTTATGTGCCCAATTCATGCAAAACTCCACATAATCCCAAGGGGTTCACATACTTTTTCTTGCAACTGTATTTCAGCTTACCAGTCCTTAAATGCCTTCCTTTACAGTATTTTAGGCTTTTTTTCCCTTTTATTTTCACCTGGTGATCCTGCTTTTTACACATATGTCTTGTTCCTTTGTGTCTACACTCATTTTTCCATTGTATCTATGAAGAGAGCCATTCATGTCACCCAGTTACAGCAAACATTTGTGCCTTTGTTCATCTCTATTACAAGGGGGGTGGTGGCATTTGTGGTTTACACAAATAAGGTCGCATTGTTTTATGCTCACAGGATGCAACAAGGTTTCTGGCAAGATCAACAGGTATTTTCTGTATTTTGCTGAAATCCTCTTAGAAGTAGCACATCGCACCGTCTTTTGCGGACCGCTTTCGGGGGGTTGCTAACTTAACATACACACCCACAGCGGTTCGCATGAACGGGGTGTGATTCTGATGTGGTGCGGAATTCGCACAGAAAATGGTGCGAATTCCACACCGCATCAGTGTGAACCCAGCCTAAAAGTAACTAAAAATGTTTATGCCTGGAGTTCAGTTTTAAAATAAACACCATAGGAATAATGCAAAAAAAAAAATGCTCATAGAAAAATTTCTTGGTGCCCATATCAACCAATCAGCTTTCAAAATATTTGAAAATAAAATAAGAATTCTGATTGGTTGTTATGTGAAAGAAGAAATGTTCTTATTCCAGCATACTCTTCACACATTAGCCCCATTTGTGTATAGTGGTGTTTATTTGATTGATTGTGCTGGTTGAGCCAAAAAAAAAAGGGTTACAACCAGGAATTCAGCCTGCAACGGATTTCCCATGTGATGTACTAACCATTCAGTCTAGACAATTGCATATTCCTGATGACATTAATTCCCACACAGCTGCTGGAAGCTCACTGTTAACCTTTTGTATGTCATGTGAACAAAGTACCCATCACTTAACCAACATAACTATACAGGTGATTATTACCCTGCTTGGAGTTCTCCTTTAATATGGCTGCAGCAATGATGAACACAAGCAGAACAAACACTCTGGATCTGCAGAAGCCTTCACTTTAATTGCATTGTGTCATGCAAAGCTTTCTGTGACCTGTCACATTTAATAAACATCTTTCAATATAAATGTACTTTATAGGCATATTTTTAGCAGATCCTGCTTCTCACAGCAACAAAACGATAAAAAGATGAACGATATTGGTTCAAGGTGTACAAAAAAAGAGAAATCAAAAGTCAAATGACCGGAGAAGGGGTGCCAACAATAAAACATTTATGTAATAAGCTGAAACGCATTGTATAAAATGCAGTAACCTGTAGTAATTCATCTGATCTCCTTTATTACCAGGCCACAGAATCTAATTGGTTTACATATTATGTATGTAATTACATATGTAATTCAAAAGCATTGGCCTTTGCACTAATAAAGATAGCTAAGTCCCACTGATTATGCAATGGGGAATCATAGCTATTAAAACAAGCTCTCCAGCCTGTGCAGTTACTCATTCCCCCCCCCAACCTGCAGGGATTGGGGGCAATCCATAAACATGAGATAATCACCCGTCTGACCCAGATCAGATGACTGTCATCTCCTGTGTGCCCTGATCACACAGGTGGACTGCAATATGCTGTGTTTTATTAAACTTCTGCTTTTCACAGCTGGATGTGTTTTTCTGTGATAATACATAGCAGAACTTAGCTGTTTTGGACATATTGTTTCTGCTACATCACAAAAAAACTTTCTTAAAAACATACGAATCTGCTAAATTACAAGAAAACACATACCGTATTTGCCGGAGTATAAGACGACTTTTTATACTTAAAAATATACCCCAAAAATCAGGGGTCTTCTTATACGCGGGGCATATAATGTGAGCCTTCAGTTCGTTTGGGCCAAGCTGGCTCAAAACGAATGTCCCTAATCTGTCAGCCCTCTGGATGTGCGGTAATACTGTATGTAAGGTAGCTCCAGCTACATACAGTATACTTCGCGAGCCAATCATGGTGAGTGATGTATTCTGTTAATGAATACAAAGCCTGCTTGGATTGGCAGAGGTTGTGACATCATCAGCCCGCCTCTCTGACTCCAAATCATTAATAGAATACATCACTCGCAGTGATTGGCTCAGTGCGGTGTACTGTATGTAGCTGAAGCTACCTTACATACAGTATTACTGCACATCCAGCCGGCTGACAGATGAGTGGGTGCATTTAAACAAAATGGCTGGTAGACAAGACCCCATCATGGCTCCAGCAAGAAGAAGGAGATATGAAGCCAGGTTCAAACTGAAAGTTGTAAAGTTTGCCAAGGAACATAATAAATGGTGTTGCCTCGGAAAGGAGGTAGTCTTATATGGCGAGCATAGCCCAAATTCTTTGTTTTAACTGGAAAATTAGGGGGTCGTCTTATACACCCAGTCACCTTATACGCCGGCAAATCCAGGACTTACTTACAGTAAACAGAGCCAGGTACAGAAGCTGGAACAATAACAACCGCTTAACCACAACCCTCCTCAAAAAAGCCCAAAGCCACGTAACTCCTAAAAATGTTTATACCCAAGATAGAACTTTGATTCTATATGTAAGATGTTTGCCTAAAACCATTATATTTTACATTATCCTACATTCAAATCTGAAATTCCTAATACACAATCAACGTTTAAGATTTAAGAGTCAAAAACAAGGCCCGCGGGCCAAATCTGCCCCTCCAGGCCATTTCATCGCACCTCTCCTGCAGCTGTGGCACCGTTCTCATCTCCACCCCCACCTTGTCTCAGCACTTGAGGACGGAACTCCTCCACCAGATCCTGCACTTGTCTATGAAGCCACTGAGAGATTTGTCTCTGTCCTGTCATCTCAGCAGTCGACCACAGAACTCCTCCTACAGATCCTGTGCCTCTCTGTTCAACTGCAGAACCCCCTTGTCTCTGCCTCCCCTGGTCTCGTCATTCAGCAGACTCCAGCAGCTGACTCCAGCTTTCATCTGGTCCTCCTCCAGATCCTGCACTTTCTGCTTCCCAAATCTGCCCCAGCTTATTCCCAGCAGCAGTACAAAGTAAGGGGGTGCTCTGTGATGTAAGGGAGGATGGGGGGACTCTTTACTTCTGATGGCGGGAGGGGAGGCTCTTGACTTCTGATGGTGGGAGGGGGAGACTCTTGACTTCTGATGGTGGGAGGGTGGGGGGCTCTTGACTTCTGATGGTGGAAGGGGGAGACTCTTGACTTCTGATGGTGGAAGGGGGAGACTCTTGACTTCTGATGGTGGAAGGGGGAGACTCTTAACTTCTGATGGTGGAAGGGGGAGACTCTTGACTTCTGATGGTGGAAGGGGGAGACTCTTAACTTCTGATGGTGGAAGGGGGAGACTCTTGACTTCTGATGGTGGAAGGGGGAGACTCTTAACTTCTGGTGGTGGAAGGGGGAGACTCTTAACTTCTGATGGTGGAAGGGGGAGACTCTTGACTTCTGATGGTGGGAGGGGGGCTCTTGACATCTGATGTAAGCGGGAGTGGGATGCAATAGTTGTACACTTGAATATCTGCTTGTTATTTTTCCTAGACTTCCACTCTCAGAGCTAGTTTTCACTATAACCAGTAGTAATCGAATGCAGAGGCAATTATTTAATAGGATAAAGAGTAGATACATTTATATGTCTTACAGATACATCCCATGCTTTGAGGGCAACCATAATGCAGATGCGCCCCGCAATGAAATTGAGTTTGACACCCTGATCTAGAGGAATGCATTTGTAAAGTTGTTCACCTTCTTTTGAGAATACTTCCTTTCTTTTCTGGCTCCTTCTGGGGTCATAGATGTACAAAAACATAGCAGGTCCTGAATCCGTGTTCTGGCATTATTCCGTACCGGAGAGAATTGTAACCGTTGTTCTGAGCAAGCAGATGCAGGTGAGAAAAGTATTAAATACCGCACTGAGGACACAGCAGTAAGCCATTAGCTGAACAGCCAGCAAATAACAGACTTCACACCAAGACAAGAGAGCTGGTCTAAATGATTGTAAGGTCAATGCCAGGAGAGTACATTAGGAGCTGTCGAGTGTCACTGTGTGTGTTTCTCTTTTATTCAAGGAAATCTCATTGTTTCAATGGAAAACTTCAGGCTGGGTTCACACTTCTGCGGTGCGATATATCGCATGTGATTTGCACCGAACTGCACCACATTCTTGCACAAACCACATGCAATTTGTGTGCGGTGCAATTGGAGCCATACATTTTGTATGGCTCAAAACGCACCGCATCCACACCAAAAAGGTGCAGGACCCTTTTTTGGTCCGCACTAGAATCGGATCGCATGGTCATCCACAACCACGCGATGTAATTCTGCACGTAGCGCCGAGTTTTGCAGACCGATTTCAGGGTGTTGTTGTTTTGTTGTTAACCGCAGCGGTTCACATGAACGGGGTGCGATTGTGATGCGGTGTGGAATTTGCACAGAAAATGCAAATTCCGCACCGCATCAGTGTGAACCCAGGCTGATTGACCGATAATACTGACCAGGATAAACATCCCTAAAATCCTTACGTTTCAGGCGAACGAGTGGCCCACACCTTGCAGAAGAACAATATTGCTTGTGCCTGTCCAAGTTAACATTTAGTCTAGGCTCACACCTAATGTTTTGCAGAAACGCACAGCAGTCCATTTAACATGATTTCCTATGGGACACGTTCACATCTCCGCGTCTTGACCCGGGTGCATTTTTTGGAAAGGGTCAGGGACTCTTTTTAAATGCAAAATATTGCTTTTTGGGTCTGTAGACTTCAATGGAAACGCTGCAGAAAAGCATGTAGTGCATTTTTGACACGTTTTGCATTTTAATCTGCCTAGCAACAAGAATTAAAAAAAAAAAAACGCACTGCAGAAATGGATCAAACATAGGTATGAACCTCCCCTAAACAAGCTGTCTTGTGCTTTATAACCCCATCACACATTCTTATGTAATCCTAAAGGGATGAAACAATGAGGAATATTTTTTTTTTTTTATTTGAACAAGATGTAAAAAAAAAAACCTGAGCATGCGTTTGTGTTTGCTAGCCGAAAATTCACAGAGGAGCCCATAGGTCTGTTTACATGAAGTCTTTCTGGACTTGAGTTCTTGGTGTGCCAAGTCTGGGACGACCATCTCATTCTGGACACTATGATATTAAGCTTTGGAACAAAAACCAGCATATTTCTGCAGCTGTGTGTAGATCTAATGCAGGCCATAGATGGGGAGAAAACCGGCCAATTTTTCTTTAAAAAAAACGAAAAATCGGTCGTTCAAGCGGCCGACGTTACCAGGAATGGTAAAAAAAAAATCGGCCGATTTTCATCCCGTCTACAGCCAGCAAAAAGTGTCCCTGCAGAGAGCTCCGCTATTTCTTTGACAGTTCTTTGACATTTATAGCGGCTGCAACATTGTATCTATTTGTATCCATTTTGGATACAGATGTTTTTATTCAGAAACAAATAGATACATTGTTGTAACCGCTATAAATGTCAAGGAACTGTCAAAGAAATAGCGGAGCTCTCTGCAGGGACACTTTTTGCCGGACTGGAATTCTTCTTCATCCTCTTCTTCTTCTTCATCCTCTTCTTCTTCTTCATCCTCTTCTTCTTCCTCCTCTTCTTCTTCCTCCTCTTCCTCTTTTTCTCCTTTTTTTCTTCCTCTTGCAGGTCACTGCTCATGCGCAGATTTTTTTATTGGTAAAAAGTTCGGCCGATTTGCCCATAATTGCCGCAAAAATGGGCCGATTTTTTTCCAACTTTACCGATAAAAAAAAATCTGCCAAAATGCCGAACAATTAGCCCACTAACGATCCGAAAATCGGCCGATTTTATTTTTGGCCGAAAAATCGGCCGATTTTCGACCCATCTATGGCCTGCATAAGTCTATGGATGAGCCGCATGTGTAGTATTAAATGGGATCTGTGAGGTCATGGGAGCCACCATACCTGGCTTGGTTTTTAAAGGTGACAGTTCTGAAGCTTTCACTGTTTATCTATTTAGTCACTTGCTAGAACAAGCTTGCAGGATGAGATTCAGACTTAAACGGTAAGTTCACAAAAATGAAAAGATGAACAATACTCCTCACTCTCCCCGTCTACGCTGCACTTAGGTGCTGCAAAGGTCTGCACTAGCCAGTATAAAGTTCCGTACTCTACACGTTGCTGGAGGCTGTGCAGCGTCATTTATTTCTTTATTTCAGGTACTTCTATAGCACCATCCATTTATGCAGCGCTTTACATATATATTGTACATTCACATCAGTCCCTGCCCGTAAGGGGTGTACAATCATTCATACATACACATACTAGGGCCAATTTAGACAGGATCCAATTAACCTACCAGCATGTCTTTGAAGTGTGGGAGGAAACCAGAGAACACTCACGCAGGCACAGGGAGAACATGCAAACTCCAGGTAGGTGGTGCCATGGTTGGGATTTGAACCAACGACCCTACTACTGCCAGGCCAAACTGCTAACCATTTAGCTACTAATGTTTGCAATGCCTAGCAGTCATTGGTCAGCACTGTTATGTGACCTCACTAATTAATCTCTTCTGAGCCTTCTTTTTTCCATCTTTCTTTCCATCCCAGAAAAGGAAGAGATTATGATGAGCACGCACTGCCTTGTGACAACACTGACAAATGACTGCTAGCCATTCCAAGCATGGGCTGTGTAGTGTACGGGTCATTATTCCAGCTAGCACAGACCTACATGCAGCAGGAACAGGGGGCTGGGAAGGGTGTTGGTTCACCTTTTTAAATTTTTGTGAAATAACTTACTCTTTAACTATCCTTAAAGTGTTACTAAACCCACAACAGTAAAATCAGTCTGTATATGCAGTAAAACATGCTTGTTATACTCACTGTGGAACCTAAGGGGTTAATCCTCTGCATTGTATAAAAAAGAATGTTTGATCCTGTCTTCTCTGATCCTCCCCTTCTTTCACAGTCCCAAATCCATCTCCTGATAGAACAGAGCCTTGGGGGCAAGCTGCACATGCTCAGTTTAGTGTGTATTGCTAGAGAGGTTTTTTTTTTTTCTCTTGAGAGGGTGCATGTGAATAGCGCAAGCCCAATCAGTGCTGTCCATACAGAGGGTCAGGGGTTATGCAGCCTCATAGGACAATTGAGAGAAAGAAAACTCCTACAAGCTTTGACCACTGCCCAGTTGGATATTGCTAGAAGTCATGTGACTAGTATATACTGCTGATGAGGAAAAGTATTTAGCAGTTTATATTTACTAAAATAATTTCATTTCCATATTCTGCATAATGTGGGAGAACAGATATAGTGGTCCTGGGTTTAGGAACACTGCAAACAATGGACTTGAAACAAGTGGTGAACCAGTAATGTTAATGATTACATCAGAGGATCTAGGCCAATTTCAAATGAGAGAAAATAATACAAGGCATTCTGTGAATTGGGGGGTGGGCAAGGAAGCAGCAAATCCCTTCGGTCATTGCGCAGTAGGGCAGTTGTTTGGCACAGGACCTGGAAGATCACAGCTATCACTGTAGTAATGATGACTATTACAGCGATTGTCAATGTCTAAAGGAAGGGCTCTGGTTTAAGATATGTATCCTTACATTGTGCCAAGCTGGAGGTATGCAATTAAATTATACCTGGAGTTCAGCTTTAAGTAACTCAGAGGGGGAGGAAGATTTGTTAATGCTTCAGTTCAGCTTTCATTTATCCAAGGTAAATTGTGATAATGGCCTGGTACCCATCTTTGGCCTAAAATAGAGTGGGTAAGGGTTGGAACCTCTGAGTTACCAACAAGGACCCAGGCTGAAGTAAAACTGGCAGGACTTCTAACCCTTCCATAGTCTATATAGTACAAAAAAAGAAAATAAATGGAATAATGAAATTCACATATATTATTATTATTATTATTATACAGGATTTATATAGCGCCAACAGTTTGCTCAGCACTTTACAAAATAACGGGAGACAATACAGCAACAATACAGTTCAATACAAGAGGGTTAGGAGGGCCTGATCCTTGGAGCTTACAATCTAGGATATATATCAATTTAAGGTTCATGTTCAGTCTCAATGGTCACACTGAGATGGGGCATATTGTTGACACATATTGGTCTGGCTCCCAAAATGTCTGGTTTCAGTAAGTCTAAGGCTTGGTCATACGTGAAAAATATAAATAAACAGCGCAAAATTAGACTTCTAAATCCACTCATAAGAAATATTATTATATAAAGTGTAAAAATGAATAGTGCATATCCTTAATTATATTGTTATCAGACACCAAAAAGTCCATGTGTGATCAGAAAATTCCAAATAAACTTCCACCTTCCACCCATGCAGAAACCAACATCAAATGCACTCACCAGAACTTGGTGAGTGAAAAGCCTTTAAGGACTTTTACAGGGATCCTAAACCCTCTTTCGCATTTCACTCTATAGAGATCTTCAACATCCACGTGGGCTCCACCCTTTAACCAGGAAAAAAAATCTCACATAGTGTGATATTGCCACATAATATTAGAAATTTCAAAGTATAGATTAAGGCCACTCACATATCATTGACTTGTAAAAGGCACATTTATTTATATATAGTAGACTCCAGGTAAGACATGAACATTTCCACAGCCTTTCTTATTCCAGGGATCTCACATCAGCCATAGAACAGAGCAGAGACTCCAGACAGACCAAACAGGTTCCCAAAGATGGCCGCTGGAACGCACCGCTCAGCGTGCGCTCCACTCACCGGAAGTGACGTCAGACGTACGGGTTATGGACCGGAAATGCGTAAACGCGTTTCGCCCCTCCCATCAGGCATTCTCAAGACCTTGTCTGTGGAAATGTTCATGTCTTACCTGGAGTCTACTATATATAAATAAATGTGCCTTTTACAAGTCGATGAAATGTGAGTGGCCTTAACCACTTGCCTACCAGGCACTTATACCCCCTTCCTTACAGGCCAATTTTCAGCTTTCAGCGCTGCCGCATTTTGATTGACAATTGCGCGGTCATGCAACATTGTACCCATATGAAATTTTGATCATTTTTTTCTCACAAATAGAGCTTTCTTTTGGTGGTATTTAATCGCCACTGGGCGCTTTACTTTTTGCGCTATAAATAAAAAAGTGCAAAAAATATGAAAAAAAAAAAAAGTTTCTTTGTTTCTATTATAAAATTTTTCAAACAGGCATTTTTTCTCCTTCACTGATGTGCGTTGATGAGGCAGCACTGATGGGCACTGATTGGCGGCACTGATGGGCACTGATAGGCAGCACTAAAGGGCACTGATAGGCAGTACTAATGAGGTGGCACGGATAGGCGGCACTGATAGACAGCACTAATGAGGTGGCACGGATAGGCGGCACTAATATGCAGCACTGATAGGCGGCACTGATGATGGGTACTGATAGACGGCACTGACTGGCATCACTGCTGGGCACTGACTGGCGGCACTGACTGGCACAACCCCTGGGCACTGACTGGCACAACCCCTGGGCACTGACTGGCGGCACTGCTGGGCTGCACTGGTGGGTGGGCACAGGTGGGTGGCACTGGTGGGCACAGGTGGGTGGCACTGCTGGGCACATGTAGGTGGCACTTCTGGGCACAGGTAGGTGGCACTGCAGAGTGGCACAGGTGGGTGCACTGCTGGGCACAGGTGGGTTATCTGCTGGGCACAGGTGGGCGGAGCTAGTGGGCGCACTGCTGGGCACAGGTGGGCGGAACTTGCGGGTGGCACTGCTGGGCACCGATCATCAGGGCACTGATCATCAGTGCCCTGATGATCGGTGCCGATCCCCGCTCTGACAACTGCCGGTTCTCGGCAGTACTTTCCTCATGATCTGACAGCGTGAGGAAAGTGCAGCCGAGAACCGGCACTTGCATTTCCCTCTGATCAGCGTGTCATTGGACACCGCTGATCAGGTGGTAAAAGGCCGCTGTGATTGGCCTTTTACCACCTCACGTGATCAGCTGTGTCCGTAGGACACAGCGATCACGGAGATCGCCGGGTGTGCGCCATGACGTCCACCCAGAACTGGCCGGCCGCAGTGAAGCCGTCATTCGGCTATCTGCAGTCGGCAGGTAGTTAATCTATACTTTGAAATTTCTTATATTATGTGGATTTTTTTCCTGGTTAAACGGTGGAGCCCACGTGGATGTTGAAGATCTCTATAGAGTGAAATGCGAAAGAGGGTTTAGGATCCCTGTAAAAGTCCTTAAAGGCTTTTCACTCACCAAGTTCTGGTGAGTGCATTTGATGTTGGTTTCTGCATGGGTGGAAGGTGGAAGTTTATTTGGAATTTTCTGATCACACATGGACTTTTTGGTGTCTGATAACAATATAATTAAGGATATGCACTATTCATTTTTACACTTTATATAATAATATTTCTTATGAGTGGATTTAGAAGTCTAATTTTGTGCTGTTTATTTATATTTTTATGGTTTGTGTTTTCACAATGTGCACAGCAGCAGTTTAGATTTAGATTGAGATTGTGCAGTTTTTGGCGCAGGACTAAGTTTTATTATATTTATTGGTCATACATGGTTCAGGTTTTTCGTTCAGCCGGTGGGCTGAACAAAAAAAACAACCAATTTCTCCATTAACACATTTGAGATTAATGGGGGGAATCATCCCCGCTTTACCATTGTATTCTGAAAGTGGAGTGACTCCCTAAGCTGTCAGAATACAGAGATCAGCATTGCAGCCATTGGCTGCATGCACTGACTGAGTGGCTAAAAGCTGATCGATAGAACAACTTCTGTTCAACTGCAGTGGCCACACATGGGTCAGAATTTGTCCAGTCCCTACTGAACCGGCTAAATTTCAATCTATGGCCAGCTTAAAAGTTGGGTATACTTTAGTTTCAGAAAAAAAACGATCACTTTGTTTTACTCCTATGTACTTGCCTCCCTCCTTAACTGACAGGCCTTGTTTGCTTCTTTGATCTCTGCTCGGTACATGTCAGGCCTGAAACTATCCATTAACCAAAATCGCGTGTCGTGCATATTCAATCACGTTTGATTGTTCCTTTCCATTGCTCCGGGTTGTCAAGCCCGCTTGTCACAAAACCATTATACAGATCGCTATTTATAAAACAACTGTCAGGGATGGCCATGCAGGCAGTAAATGGCTGTTTACAAAATTGTTGAAACAGCAACATACAAAAAGAATCTGGATTCGGCTGCCAAGCTTTATGTTTTGAAGTTGGAGGTGAACAAAATTACTGTACTATTTCAAAGGGAGGGCAAAGGCTAAAATAAAAATCACAGAACAAAATGTACACATTGGTGGCAGGCTATTGGTACATACAGTGGTTGTAAGATATTGGCTATAGACTGTGAAGTAGCGCTTGTTTTTCATACATTAGAGATAAAAGTTCTTGTGAAAGTTCCTGATAAAGAAAGGTTGTTTGTTTGACCTAATGTATAGATTGATTAGGTACCTGGATTTTCCTACCTCATTATTACATGGTCAGATGTTGCTTTGGATGAGATGGTATAAAAGAGGAAAAATCACTGCTTTTCTCCCTTGAACAATCCAAAAGTTCACTGCAACTTACAGAATGTGGACAGAACTGGTATGGCTTAGCCATATCACTGTTCAAGACTTGGCCCCATCACAGACAGTCTAAGGCAGGGGTGGGCAAACTTTTTGACTTGAGTGCCGCAATGGGTTCATATATTGGACCCGGGGGCCGGACCAACAGTAGATGAATGATGTGTATGTGTCATCCATAGTAAGTATAGTAATATTCCCCCATAGTAAGCATAGTAATTCATCCCCCATATAGTAATTCATCCCCCATATAGTAATTCATCCCCCATATAGTAATTCATCCCCCATAGTAATTCATCCCCCATATAGTAATTCATCCCCCATAGTAATTCATCCCCCATATAGTAATTCATCCCCCATAGTAATTCATCCCCCCTATAGTAATTCATCCCCCATAGTAATTCATCCCCCATATAGTAATTAATTCCCCATATTAATTCATCCCCCATATTAAGTCCCCCCTGTGTCAAGTCACTTACCTTTGCTCCGCGCGTTCCTCTCGCCGTGTTCCCGCGCCGTTCCGGTGTAGCATGAAAATCTGTCTCCTATGAGGATCTGTCCCCCTCGACGTATCTGCGCATGTGCCAGTTTCAGGCATTAGCAGCCGATCGGCGATCTCCGGCACATGCGCAGATACGTCGAGGGGGACAGATCCTCATAGGAGACAGATTTTCATGCTACACCGGTCTTCAGGGCGGACTGTGAGAGGAGCCTAGCTCGTGGGCCGGATTAAAAGGTCCGCTGGGCCGTATACGGCCCGTGGGCCGTAGTTTGCCCATTGCTGGTCTAAGGTCTGTGTATGGCCAACTAAAGTGTACATTGGAACAGAAGAAGATTAAGTACATTTCTACAATATATGCACATTCCCCATGTTTGATCCCTTTAAATTGGAAGGCCAGCCTTGATCTAACTAAGCTGAAAACTGCTCATGCACTAACTACCCTGTAGAACAGCCTGTCTCAACTTTTTCAACATAGAGGAACCCTTGAAATAACTCTCCATTCTCAGGGAACCCTGCTAAAAATTACTATAGCTACGACTCATGATATATTTGATGGTCAGTGAGAAGAATGCTCCTTACACATGTGGTCATTGGGAAGAATTACCCCCTTTTAGATAGTTGAAAAGATTGATGGTGTTTCTGGGAACTTATCAGAGAGGCAGAAATTGCTCATTGCTCAAAGAATCCCTGGTAACCTCTGGAGGATCGCTAGGGTTCCATGGAACCCTGGTTGAGAAACCCTGCTGTAGAAGGAAGATTCTTATACTTACCTATTATGAGAGCGCTCTGGTCCGGTCCCATGCTCTACCCAGTGGTCAGCTTCAGGGAGAGGAAAAAGCACTGACAATGGATGGAATGCCTGGGCGGTGACATCACCTATAGGGGCATCCATTGTCATCTGTCCCTCCTCCTTCTGAAGCCAATCACTGGGAGCTGATCACGTGACCGGACAGGAGCAGAGAACAAGTATATGCATCTTCCTTCTACAGGGTAGTTAGAATAGGAGTTAGGAGGTGGTGGGAGCCGTTGTAAGCTTAGCTAGATCTAGTCTGGTCTTCCAGTTTAAAAATGCTGCAAGTACAAAACAAAATCCGGTGGTAATTGAGTGTGCTCCTAGTTTCTTGCCTGGACTAATAACACACTGCCTTTGCTGTACCAAAATTTCAACTCATTGCTAGCTCTACAGAACCCTACCTCCTTCTCAACTGCTTCCATCCCTCTTCATATGTATACATTGATTTTTCTCTTTGGAAAATAATTGTCAGGGACTCCGTTGCCGTGCAGCGGTGCGACGGCGACAGATCCCATTGAGCCACGGTGGTGCGAGGGCGCGGTAGCATGCCGCCGTGCATGCTCGGTAGCGCGGAAGGCTCACGCATGCACAGTAGCGTACATGTTACGTCTGGCGGGCTATTTAAACCTGCTGTAAATGGAAATCATTGCCTTCTGGTCTAAACACGTTCCTGCACATATTTCCTGATTTGATCCTGATACCTGCATTCTGTATACCTGCCTGTGAACGAACTCCACCTGCACCGACCCCGGTTGTCCCTGACCATTCTCCTGCCTGCTCCTTGTGTACTCTGCCTGCTTGTTACCGACCCGGCTTGCCTGACTCTGCTGTATTGCTCTGCCTGCACCTGCACCTGACCTGCATCTTGTCAGCCACCAGATCCACTTACCGCTGCACTCACGGCTCTGCATCTGGCCTGCATCCAGACCACCGCTATACCCGTCAGCCACCGCATCCACGCACTGGTGCTCGGTCCCGAGACCTGCACCCTGACTGCCGCTACTATTGCTTGCTGCTGCACCTACGCCCCTGCATCCGCACCTGGCTTGTGTCCGGGCCTCCTGGGTCCCCAGCTACCTTCTGACTGCCGCAAGATCCACACGGCACTCCTGCCCCTCCTGGCTCTGCGCCCATTTCCCCTTTCAGGAGCTCCAAGCGGGAGTTGTAAGAGGACGCTCTCCACTTCAGGCTCCCCAATCCGGTACGTGATAGTCACATTGTACCCTGTTTCCGCTAGCGGTCTCCTCTACCTCAGCTGGGTGTACCTAGGGGCTGTGACCTGGTCCCAGCCTGCTCCAAGTCCATCCCAACCATCAGGGGCTCTAGTGAACAAGCAGACTGGGGCTTAGACTCACCACCCTGGGGAGCCCCAAGCTGCGGATCTGTAGAGCTATCCGCCATAGTCGTGACAATAATGTTGTTGCTTTGACTCCCAAGAGACTTCCCACACACTTTATGTAGGGAAAGAGCTCTTAGAAGATGTAGTTCTGGGGACTTGTTTACATCAATAGGAACTGACCACCCAGCTGTTTCCCCTGCAAGAAGTTTAAATACGTGGTCATAATCTCTCTGAGAGTAAACAAAATAAAGAGCTGTTTCTTGCCATAGAAACAAGGTAAAAGAACATATTGCTGGGACATGCTCTAGATGGGGACAAGGGAGGTTTGTAGGGTATACTCTGGTAATGCCTGGACATAAACTTTATAGTAAACGTAGTCAATTTGGCCTTAATAAACTGGCATCAGATTGCAATAGCAAGGGCTTCAGAAATATGGCTTCAGGTGAAGTTTGGGAGGTACGTTTTGAAGGTAAGCCCCCTTGAATCCCCACTGGACAATTTCCGCTCACCCCCTGCTCAGTAGCATATTACATTTCCTTTTGCTTTCTGTCCTAGGGACTAGTCAGCAGGACCAACAGAAAGGGTGAATCTCTATAGTGGGGACATGGACAGCAATAAACACTTGACAGGAATGCTAACCATCCATACAAAACATGGGAGCTGGCTTCAAGGACTGATGTCAGTTAGCTTCTGGCTTTCCCATTGTGATGAAGGGAATTACCATTATTTTCTATGCCCAGACACTATCCTAAGGATGATTATATATATATGTAGGGAGGGAAAGAAAGAAGGAAGGAGGGAAAGAGAGAGAGAGAAATAAAGGGACGTATAGAAGGAGGGAAAGAAAGAAAAGGAGGGAGGGAAACAGGAGAGAGAAAGAGACGTATAGAAGAAGGGAAAGAAAGGAAGGAGAGAAAGAAGGAAGGAAGGAGGGAAACGGGAGAGAGAGAGGAGTAAAGAGACATATAGAAGGAGGGAAAGAAAGGAGAGAAACAGGAGACAGAGAGAGGAGGGAAAGAAAAAAGTAGGGAGGGAAATAGGAGACAGAGAGAGAAATAGAGAGACCTATAGAAGAAGGGAAAGAAAAAGGAAGGAGGGAAAAAAAAGAAGGAAGGAGGGAAACAGGAGAGAAAGAGAGAGAGAAATAGAGACGTATAGAAGGAGGGAAAGAAAGGAGAGAAACAGGAGACATAGAGAGAGAAAGAGACAGAGAAAGAAGGAAGGAGGGGAAAAAAAGAAAGGAAAGAGGCAAAAAAGGAAGGAGGGGAAGAAATGGGGAAGGAAAGAGAGAAGGAAAAGAGGAGAAAGAGAAAGAAAGGAGAGAAACGGGAGACAGAAAAAAAGGAGAGAAACAAGAGACAGAGAGAGAAAAAGAAAGAGAAGTATAAAAAAGAAAGCGCGAAAGAAAAAAAATGAGAGCAACGGGAGACAGAGAGAAGTAAAGAAAGAAAGGAGAGAAAGAAAGAAGGGGGAAAGAAGACACAAGGCTGGCGGGGAGTGTGGGCGGGGCAGACATAGGAGGAGGAGGGGCAGCTTTCTCTCTCCTCTCCCATCTGTAGTGCTCCTGGGGATGAGGGAGGGCTGGCCGCAGGGAGGCATACAGGAGCCCAGGGCATGCAGCCTGCTGGAGATGGATAGGAGAGGCGACCGGGCGGAACATAGAGGAACCAAGAAATGCATGGTCCTCTACGTTCCGCCCGGTCGCCTGTCCTGTCCAGGCGGCCCCGGCCCACCGGGCAAGTGCCGGGGGTGCCCTATGGCCAGCCCAGGCCTGTATGTATATTATATATGTGTGTGTGTGTGTATATATAGATATATAGATATACACATACACACTGTACTGTGCAAAAGTTTTAGGCAGGTGTGAAAAACATGCTATAAAAAAAAATACTTTCAGAAATAGAAGTGTTAATAGTTTATTTTTTACAAGATGGAAAGTAAAGGAACAGAAGAGAAATCCAAATCAAATCAAAACAATATTTTGCCTTCAAATCAGCATCAATTCTTCTAGGTACACACGGGGATTGTGCACACAGTTTTTGAAGGAACTCAGCAGGTAGCTTGTTCCAAACATCTTAAGAGAACTAAACAGATTTCTGTGGATGTAAGCAGCTTCAAATACTTCTGTCTCCATGTAATCCCAGGCAGACTCGATAAGGTTACAGGCAGATACTTATCCTTCATACCATCAGGGAGGTGTGTGACTGGCCCCAACTGTATTCTGCAGCAGGACAATGACCCCAAACATACAGCCAATGTCATTAAGAACTATCTTCATTGTAAAGAAGAACAAGGAATCCTGGAAGTGATGGTTTGGCCCCCACAGAGCCCTGACTTCAACATCATGGAGAACATCCACAGAATATCTGTGGTTAGTTCTCCAAGCTGTTTGGAACAACCTACCTGCGGCGTGCACAAGCTCTGTGTCTACCTAGAAGAATTGATACTGGTTTGAAGCCAAAGGGTAGTCACACCAAATACTGATTAGATTTAGATTTTCTTCTGTTCGCTCACTATGCATTTTGTAAATTGAAAAACAAACAATAAAAATATATATTTTTTGAAAGCATTTTTATTTTGCAGCATTTCTTCACACCTTCCTAAAATTTTTGCACAGTACTGTGAAAATATGTGCAAGGGCTAACGACACCGTTGGCAAAAGTCAGGTACGCAACCAATTGAGTCCACGGAGACCACCAAAAAAAAAGTGGGATTGCAGCACATAAGAGCGCAGTTTGTTGCTCAAACAAAAATAAAATCACCTTTCTCAAGCCTTTCTCTTCCTTTAAACATGTGAATAGCCCCCTGGATTTTTTACATGTGGCACTGATGTAACAAACAGTGCAGTGTTTTCATATAGAGCTCAGCAATGATCGATGAGCAGCTCGGGTACCAATAAACATGGGGGCTTCACATTACTGGGCTAGGAAGTCGTCATACAATCTGTCCTCTCTGGTGGTGAAGCATTGTCTCTTGGGCTGGAACTTGCTATCTTTGACAAGCTAAACACTTACAGCTGTTACGTAGTTCTGAACTGCCAAGATGCCTTCTCACATCCTCCGCATCCCTGCAAGTAAGACATGAGGGATGATATGTCAAAAAAGGAGGAGAAAGAAAGAAAAAAAAAAGCTGTGTTCACCGTGATCAATGGCTTCTGGAGATGCAAACTGCATCTCAGGATAAAATTCTGCATTGCCTTTATTGCTCAGTTAGTTCAGTAAGCATACCGGTGGGCATCGTAACGTAATGGCTATTCCTTCACCAGGCGGTATGAGAAGTCTCTGATCTGTTGGTGAACATCCTACACAGGTACAGTAATGGCCAGTCCATGTCTGAGACAGTTTATGAGAAGGCGCAGGATAATAAGGCATGGAAGCCATGGACTTTTTTTAGCCATTAACCACTTACCCTCCAGAGGATTTACCCCCCTTCCTGACCAGGCCATTTTTTGTGTTACAGCGCTGTGTTACTTTACCTGACATCTGACTGGCGGTCATGCAATGCTGAACCCAAATTAAATGTACGTCCTTTTATTTCCGCACAAATAGATCTTTCTTTTGGTGGTATTTGATTGCTGGTGCGGTTTTTATGTTTTGCGCTATAAAAAAAAAAAAGAAAATTTTGAGAAAAAAAAAACTATGTTTTTGACTTTCTGCTATTAAACATGTCCAATAAAAAAAAATCAAATTTAGGCCAAAATGTATTCTGCTACATGTCTTTGCTTAAAAAAATCCCAATACGTGTAAATTAATTGGTTTACATGAAAGTTTTAGCGTATACATATGGCGGTGTAGTTCCTTAGCTTTTTTTTTTTACTAGTAATGGTGGAGATCAACGACTTATAGTGGGACTGCGGTGGGCATTCTGACACTGGGGGGAAATGACTTTGTGTCACTGACATCTCCAGTGACACCAATACATTGAATAGTGCTATAAAAAGTACTAACACTGTACTAATAGCACTGGGCATGAAGGGGTTAACATCGGGGGCAATCAAAGGGTTAACTGTGTGCCGTTTTACAGTATGTTCTGTGTGTGCTTCACTGTAAGCACGATGTTTGGGATGGCTGTGCTGTGCACAGCCATCCAAAACAATGTGCAGAAGCTGACAGGGAGGATAACTGTTTTGTTTCCCCCCCCCCCCCATCGGAGATCCTTGGCAATCACTGGGCACCAGCGAGTAATCACTGGCCGGGCCCAGTGATTGACAGCCGTGAACAGTGGCGCGGGTAGGGCGTGCGTGCCTATTTTTTGCACTTACAATATAAGGAAATGATACAGCACCAGTGAATATTACAAGAAAAAAAAATACCAAAAACAAGTAAATGGTGTTCAATGTGCCAAAGGTAAAGTCACTCTTAAATCATATATATTCAGTGAGGAACAGAAGTATTTGAACACCCTGCAATTTTGCAAGTTCTCCCACTTAGAAATCATGGAGGGGTCTGAAATTCACATTGTAGGTGCATTCCCACTCTGAGAGACAGAATTAAAAAAAAAATTCAGGAAATCACATTGTATGATTTTTAAAGAATTTATTTGTCTTGCACTGCTGAACATAAGTATTTGAACACCTGAGAAAATCAGTGTTAATATTTGGTACAGAAGCCTTTGTTTGCAATTACAGAAGTCAAATGTTTCCTGTAGTTCTTGACCAGGTTTGCACACACTGCAACAGGGATTTTGGCCCACTCCTCCACACAGATCTTCTCTAGATCTGTCAGGTTTCGGGGCTGTCGCTGAGCAACACGGAGTTTCAGCTCCCTTCTAAGATGTTCTATTGTATTTAGGTCTGTAGACTGGCTAGGCCACTCCAGAACCTTGATATGCTTCTTACGGAGACACTCCTTGGTTATCCTGGCTGTGTGCTTTGGGTCGTTGTCATGTTGGAAGACCCAGCCACGACCCATCTTCAATGCTCTGACTGAGGGACGTAGGTTGTTGCTCAAAATCTCACAATAAATGGCCTCATTCATCCTCTCCTTAATACAGTGCAGTCATCCTGTCCCCTTCGCAGAAAAGAACCCCCACAGCATGATGTTACCACCCCCATGCTTCACAGTAGGGATGGTGTTCTTGGGATGCAACTCATCCTTCTTTTTCCTCCAAACACGACGAGTGAAGTTTAGACCAAAAAGTTCTACTTTGGTCTCATCTGACCACATGACTTTCTCCCATGCCTCCTCTGGATCATCCAGATGGTCATTGGCAAACTTCAGATGGGCCTGGACATGTGATGACTTGAGCAGAGGAACCTTCCGTGCAATACATGATTTGAAACCATGACGGCGTAGTGTTCTACCGACAGTGACCTTTGAAACTGTGGTCCCAGCTCTCTTCATGTCATTGACCAGCTCCTACCTTGTAGTTCTCGGCTGATTCCTCACCTTTCTTATCATCAGTGATACCCCGAGGTGAGATCTTGCATGAAGCCCCAGTCTGAGGGAGACTGACTGTCGTCTTTAGCCTCTTCCATTTTCTCACAATTGCTCCAACAGTTGATCTAGTTTCACCAAGCTGCTTGGCAATTGCCCCGTAGCCCTTTCCAGCCTTGTGGAGGTCCACAATTTTGTCTCTGGTGTCTTTTGACATCTCTTTGGTCTTGCCCATGGTAGTAGTTAACGTCTAACTGACTGTGGGGTGGACAGGTGTCTTTAAAGAGCTCAGACAGGTGCTACTAAGTTAGATTAATGAGTGGAGTAGAGGTGGACTTTTTAAAGGCACAGTAACGGGTCTTTGAGAGCCACAATTCTTGCTGTCTCTTAGGTGTTCAAATACTTATGTTCAGCAGTGCAAGACAAATAAATTCTTTAAAAATCATACAATGTGATTTCCTGAATTTTTTTTTTTAATTCCTGTCTCTCAGAGTGGGAATGCACCTACAACGTGAATTTCAGACCCCTCCATGATTTCTAAGTGGGAGAACTTGCAAAATCGAAGGGCGTTCAAATACTTCTGTTCCTCACTGTATATACACACACACATCCATATACAGTATATATTCAGATATTTTTATCTTTTTTTTTCGTATGTTTTTGTTATATTCACCAGTGCTGCATCATTTCACAATATTGTACAGGGGATATAAAAAGTCTACATACCCCTGTTAAAATGTCAAGTTTCTGTGATGTGCAAAAATGAGACAAAGATAAATCATTTGATAACTTTTTCCACCTTTAAAGTGACCTATAAACTGTACAACTCAATTGAAAAACAAACTGAAATCTTTTTTTTTGGGGGGGGGGGAGTAAACATAAAAAAATAAAATAATGTGGTTGCCTAAGTGTACACACCCTCTTATAACTGGAGATGTAGCTGTGTTCAGAGTGAAGCAATCACATTCACAATCATGTTAAATAGGAGTCAGTACACACCTGCCATCATTTAACGCGCCTCTGATTAACCCCAAATAAAGTTCAGCTGTTCTAGTAGGTCTTTCCTGACATTTTCTTAGTCATATCCTACAGCAAAAGCCATGGTCCACAGAGAGCTTCCAAAGCATCAGAGGGATCTCATTGTTAAAAGGTATCAGTAAGGAGAAGGGTACAAATGAATTTCCATTAGATATACCATGGAACAAAATGAAGACAGTCATCATCAAGTGGAGAAAATATGGCGCAACAGTGACATTACTAAGAACTGGACGTCACTCCAAAATTGATGAAAAGGCGAGAAGAAAACTGGTCTGGGAGGCTGCCAAGAGGCCTACAGCAGGAATATCTGGCAAGTACAAGCTGTGTGGTACATGTGACAACAATCTGGGCTATGGGGTAGAGTATCAAGATGGAAGCCTTTTCTTACAAAGAAAATATCCAAGCCTGGCTACATTTTGCAAAATCACAACTAAAGTCTTCCAAAAGCATGTGGGAAAGTGTGTTCTGGTCTGATTAAACCAAGGTTGAACTTTGGCGCAAAAACAACACTGCACATCACTAAAAGAACACCATACCCACAGTGAAGCATGGTGGTGGCAGCATCATGCTTTGGAGCTGTTTTTCTTCAGCTGGAAATGGGGCCTTAGTCAAGGTAGAGGGAATTATGAACAGTTCCAAATACCAGTCAATATTGGCACAAAACCTTCAGGCTTCTTCTAGAAAGCTGAACATGAAGAGGAACTTCATCTTTCAGCATGACAACAATCCAAAGCATACATCCAAATCAACAAAGCAATGGCTTCACCAGAAGAAGATTACAGTTTTGGAATATCCCAGACAGAGCCCAGACCTGAATATGATCAAAAATCTGTGGGGTGATCTGCAGAGGGTTATGCACAGGAGATGTCCTCGCAATCTGACAGATTTGAAGTGTTTTTGCAAGGAAGAGTGGGCAAATATTGCCAAGTCAAGATGTGCCATGCTGATAGACTCCTACCCAAAAAGACTGAGTGCTGAAATAAAATCAAAAAGGTGCTTCAACAAAGTGTTAGTTGCCACTGGATTCCTCTTCCACTCCTCCATGATGACATCATGGAGCTGGTGGATGTTAGAGACCTTGCGCTCTTCCACCTTCCATTGGAGGATGCCCCACAGATACTCAGTAGGGTTTAGGTCTGGAGACATGTTTGGCCAGCCCATCACCTTTACCCGCAGCATCTTTCGCAAGGCAGTGGTTGTCTTGGAGCTGTGTTTGGGGTTGTTATCATGTTGGAATATTGCCTTGCAGCCCAGTCTCCGAAGGGAGGGGATTGTGCCCTGCTTCAGTATGTCACAGTACATGTTGGCATTAATGGTTCCCTCAATGAACTGTAGCTCCCCAGTGCCGGCACCCATTCACACCCAAGAAACACCATTTACACCATTCACACTAACGAGTCACATGACATCGGGGAGGGAAAATGTCTAATTGGGCCCAATTTGGACATTTTCACTTAGAGGTGTACTCACTTGTATGGCAATCGGTTTAGACATTAAATGGCTGTATGTTGAGTTATTTTGAGAGGACAGAAAATTTATACAAGCTGTACACTTACTACTTTACATTGTAGCAAAGTGTAATTTCTTCAGTATTGTCACATGAAAAGATAGAATCAAATATTTACAAAAATGTGAGGGGTATACTCACTTCTGTTCGCAAACTGAAGCATAGTAAACACAGTTTGCTATGAGTGATCTTTCTCCATGAATGATCGATTCACTGTGTTTATTCAGGAAAGGGAGGGGCAAGTAAATTACATATTTACCTGCCCCTTCTGCTGTTCTCAATTCTGAAGCATTCCCCACAGCAGCTGGCGGGAGAGGAGAGGAGGGGAAGCCGGTAGTGCTGTTGGGGATGCAGCAGGATGGAGAACGGTGGAAGAGGACCAGGGAGCAGAAAAAAAGAGGAAGAGGGACAGGAGGGGCAATGGGGGTGGCATATACTGCTACCAATCCCATGTATTTTCTTCTTGTGGCAGCTGAATGCCTGTGAGAGGGATAGGAGAAGCAGGCTTTCAGCTACTGCATGAGGAAAATACAGATTGGTTCCCCCAGATTAGGGTGTGTCCAAGCACACCCCATGTACATGCCTATGGTTTACATAAATTTAAATATGAATCAGCCAAGCTTGATAGGTAGGCAGGAATGCCAATGCACCAGTTCTGCATCCGGGTCTGTGCACCCATCCCTGCAAATCTGTCAAACACAACTGTATGAGCGAATTTATATAGCCAATGTATAACGTTAACATTGTATCTCTCTCCTTGCAGTGAGGAAAAAAAAACAACTGTGGAAAAAATAAGATAAATATTAAGAAATAAAATAAGAAGAAAAATACCTAGATCAAGGTTTGATCTAGTTCAGTGCCAGGGTAAGCGTTTAAGTCAAGGTAAGGGTCAAAGGCCAAGGTCAAATGTCAGGTGTTTGGGTTTTTTTTTATTGGTATCAGTGTCAGTATCAGTGTGTTTTAGGTAAAAATACAATTTGCACTGTCGTTTCTGGGCTTTACTACAGCTACAAACAAGAAATAACATTATTATTATTATACAGGATTTATATAGCGCCAACAGTTTGCTCAGCACTTTACAATATAAAGGGAGACAATACAGCAACAATACAGTTCAATACAAGAGGGTTAGGAGGGCCCTGCTCCTTGGGGCTTACACATACTGTATATGGTATCGCTGCGATCGACAAGCATTGTTCTTTGGTGATAGGTTATAGTAGTAATAAGAAAAACACAGCTAAATTTTAAAAAATATATTGTTTTACTATTTTAGGGCAATTTTCCTTGGATAATAACAAAAAAATCAAGGGATATACATTACCATTTACCACCAAATAAAAGCACAGTTTGTCCTAAAAAAAAAACAAGGTATAATTCACATGGATGTACAAAGTAGGTATGATGATATGTACGGTTTTACTAACACATGTCAAAGTTGTAAAATTTTACTTAGGCTTTAAGTTTTGTTTTACCCTTAGGTGTGAAAGGGTTAAGTAAAAAAAAAAGCAGCAATTATAGTTTCCCTTTAACTGCCGAACCACCTTTCACATGATGCTATGGGGAAGTTGTAGGCCCAAAACCCATATCAAGTGCTACTGGTGACACCATGAGCCAGGCAAAATGTTTCTGCAGAATAATGACGTCACCCAGAAAATGGACTCTTTTGGCCAATAATGTACATAAGAATATTCCACAACCTGTCTTAGACTGAAGAACGAGATGTCTCCAAAGTGACAGATCCTTGTCAACTCAATGTTTCTAAAATGAAATGTAACTTTTTTTTTTTTTAATTGAGCTATAGGAATTCTTTAAGGTGTCATTTTGTAAAATCTGCTCCCACACACTTAAACGTTTGTGAAATTTACACTGGAGACTTGCCAGGAACAATGTATATTACAACACTCTACTTTGTAGCATTGTAATACTGCATTTCTCCAGAAATGAATAATAAAACTTTTTTCTTCATCAGAGAATTTGCTGGAAATATTCTAAGCTAAATGAAATTCCTGTGACCAATTTTCTCTCGTCTGTGAGCTGCGCATCACGCTGGAACCCATATAGGCTCCGTTCTGGCCATGTACTGGCTGCTAAAAGGTTTGCGGAATAACTGCTGGCAATGAACAGTTTAATGCGGCATGACAGACTTGATAGAAGGGAAGCTTTACTTTCTCACCCACAAGCAACAACTTCTTATCAGTGTTAGTCACAGTTTAAATGACCTACATTCTGAAAGTGGGTTTACCAGAACATCTAGAGGGAACAAAAACAGTTACTTTTTTGCGCTCCATTAACCATTGTTTGTATCTAAAAAGGCCTTGTAACTATCCATTTAATTGTGGGAAACCCCAATCCCTTCCGGGAACACGGTAACATTTTTATGGCATCCTTACACTTGTAACTTTCTGACTCATGAGCACAAATGCAAAATGTAGCTTTTAGTTCAAACCTTTACTTTCCCAATATACAAATAAATAAATAAATAATAAAGAAAGTGCTTTTATTGCTTATTTTGTCCCCATTAGTGAGATTCTGCTCAGTTCTTGCCTTGGCAACCATGGGCATTGAGAGAATATCCTTGCACTGGTGGCCCAGACAGCAACAGTTGACAGAGGTTCTTACTTTATAAAACACGCACAAAAAAAAGAGAAAACAGTTCTGCCTGGTTTTAAAGGGCAACTTTACTTTTAGTGAAGTTGATCTTTGAATCTTCCCTTGCACCCCTTATAAAAGCCATTACAAAAATATTTAGCTTAGTCCTCACTCCCGAAACCTTCAATGACACCACAGCAAATGTAAATAAAAAGTCCCAACCACATTCACCTCTTACTGCACAAGGGCCCCACTCATTCAAATCACTATTCATATTATTATTATTATTATACAGTATTTATAAAGCGCCAATAGTTCGCTCAGCTCTGTACATTACAATGGGGGACAGAACAATAACAATACAATACAATGCAAAACATGAGGGAATCGAGGGCCCTGCTCTTTCAAGCTTACAATCTAGGAGGGAGGGGATAGTGGCACAGGAGGAGATAGCTGTGGGGGATGGAGTGGTAGGAAGAGTGGAGGAGGTCGGCAAGTTAGCAGGGGGTGGGGTAGGCTTCCCTGAAGAGATGGGTTTTCAGGGTGCGCCTAAAGGAGAGGAGAGTAGGTGATAATCTGATGGGTTGGGGCAGGGAGTTCCAGAGGATGGGTGACACCCTGGAGAAGTCCTGGAGGCGAGCATGGGAGGAGGAGACCAGGGAACTAGAGAGAAGGAGGTCTTGTGAGGAGCGGAGTGTGCGTGTTGGGTGGTACTTGGATATTAGGTCAGTGATGTAGTTCGGGGCAGTATGGTGGACGGCTTTGTACGTGAGTGTTAGGATTTTGAATTTGATCCATTGCGCAATCGGAAGCCAGTGGAGGGATTGGCAGAGGGGGGTGTCGTAAACGAAGCAATTGGAAAGGTGAATGAGTCTGGCAGCCGTATTCAGGATGGACTGAAGCGGGGATAGCCAGCGGCAAAGCAGGCCAGTAAGTAGGGAGTTGCAGTAATCGAGTCGTGATATGATGAGGGAGTGGATGAGCTGTTTAGTGGTTTCTGGGGTTAGGAACGTGCATATTTTGGCGATGTTGCAGAGGTGGAGTCTGCACGAGTTTGTTAAAGATTGGAGTTGGGGCTGGAAGGATAGGTTGGAGTCCAGAATGACACCAAGTAGCCGTGCACTTGGCACCCTTAACTATCTATAGAAGCACGGCCCCAGCTATAGGAATGACTGCAGCAAGTGGCGCTCATGTGCTGTGTAGCACACAGACCCCTTGCTGGGCCCGCTGTTTGTCCCAAAATCTATTCCCGAGTGGGAGCCAGCAGCCAGGCATTTCACAACTTCCCAGTTTTTTTAAGCCAAAGCCAGACAAGAAGTGTCTTTTTAGGATATATTGCTTGGAGAATGGAATGGGGTATAGGGTGAGCCTTGGGGTACTCCAAATCTAGTGCAAGCTTTAAGAGAGGACACTCTCTGATAGTAGATAACCTCTTCTGGGTAGGACTCTTGTACAAGAGAACATGGACATACAGCTCAAGGGACTCCCACCCTGGAAGCAGCCCTGTGCCAACAACTCTGGAACAGTTTCTCAAAAAGAGGTTAAGCAGCCTTTGTACATGGATGCCTCCTTCCAGCATCAGCCATACCCTGTACTGTGAGCCTCCAAGCCAGATTCTCAGCAGACCTTCTCCCAACTGTTCTCAGCAGCTTTAGCAATACCCCCCCCCCCCCCAGCTTTCCCTGAGTTTGGACCTCGATGAACCTCCTGCAGTTTTCAAATAATCTGCCCAGGTTGACAGACAGCCCCTCCAGGCTGGGTTTCTTTCCACCAGGACAAAGACCCTGCTGTTCTAGGCCCCAGACTATTTATGAACACCTCACCCCCCTGCTGGTCAGCCTCTTCACCAGGGATTGGCTGAGGCTATATGAATATTAAGCCCAAGGTCTGCCTCTTCCAACCCACTATAAACTAGAATGTACCAGAATACAGGGGGAAGTATTTGAGCCCACAGCTAGCACAACCCAGAACAGCCAATAATTAAATCCTGCTCCACTGGCTACAGTGGAGCCCAAAACTAAAATTTGCCTAATCCTATTAGCAGCCTAACTAGGAGGGTGCTACAGACAGAAGAGTCGAACATGGCCAGGACTTTTTTGTGCACAAGCTGTGTTGCAGCAGGCAGGGCCACACCATGAAGATCTCAGAAGTGAAGCTGATGGCATTTAATTTTGTGGCTTCCACACAGGAATGTAGGGGGCTCTAAAGGACACCTTTAAAAACTTTACAAGATAAACTTTACTACAAGTCAAGTTGCCCTTTAAGAAATGGGACTCTCTTACCCTAGGTTCACACCTAAGTGTTTTCTGCAGCATTTTTCAGAAACGCAGTACAGTCCATTTAACATGATTTCCTATGGGACAGGTTCACATCTCAACATTTTCACCCGGTGCATTTTTTGGAAGGGGTCAGGAACTTTTTTGAATGCAAAACGTTGTGTTTCTGGTTCTATAGACTTCGATGGGAACGCTGCAGAAAAGCATGTATTGCGTTTTTCATGTGTTTTACGTTTAAAATCTGCCTAGCAACAAGAAACATTTTAAAAATGAAAAATGAAAAAAAAAGTCCAAGAAAGCAAAATACAATGCAAAAATGCATCAAACTCAACCTGCTTAGGTGTGAACCTAGGGATAATCCTTTTTCTCAATAAGCTGTCACCATTAAATAATAGGAGATGAGAACTGGGGAGTTGCACGTCTGCATATTAGCTGATTTCCCTCAGCTAAGAAAGAAAATATAATTATTAACCTGGACGTTTCAAAAGTTTGCCTTTAAATGCAATTACTTACATATTAGTCAGACTCAATTTCTATACAGGGCCCTCCTAACCAGGGGCGGACTGACAACTCATGGGGCCCCCGGACAATAGGGGATCATGGGGCCCCTATGTCCTTGCCCACACTCAAACCATACCCAAAAAAGCCTTTGAAAGGTACCAGGAGCATCTCAGGGGGCCCCCTACTGACCCTGGGCCCTCGGGCAGTGCCCAAGTGCCTGAATGGTCGGTTCGCCCCTGCTCCTAACCCTCTTGTATTGAACTGTATTGTTGCTGTATTGTCTCCCTTTATATTGTAAAGCGCTGAGCAAACTGTTGGCGCTATATAAGTCCTGTATAATAATAATATAATACATGGATGGAAACAAAATTGAAAAAAAAAGCAAGAAAAAGTAAAAGAAAATATTGCCAAGTGATTTCCTGCAAAAAAAGCTGCCATTGCTGATCGGCTTCTGAAAATGCCAGTTTCCTAGTTATTATTCTGATCCTCTTCTTGACTCACAGACGCATAATAAGCATGCAGATCAGGAACTGTCAAATATGAACTGTTCAGCTTCTAAACAAGTCACTGGTGCATATTCAGTGAACAAAACCTCTGCTGCAGCCTGACCCTCGAATCCCTGTTATTCTATGACTGAGTGCATCCATCTTGCACAGTATAGAGAAGGTGAAGTCTGGCTGTCAATCACAACCCTCATGTCGGAGACATCTCTGTTCATCCTGTCCAAGTCATGTATCACTGCTCTCTATGTATGTCATCAGCAGCCAGGGTTGTGGTTAGAGATGGAAGGAAAAGCTTTGTGCTAAGAGTACTGATCAACCCACTTAGAGAATAAAATGACTGCATTTATTCACTTTAATGTGCAATATGCCTCCATGGCTTATGGATGGCGAATACATTTTTAAAGAGCAACTTCACCCAAAACTGAAATTGGAAGCATCATGCTGCATCATTCACCTTTTAAATCTCTAGGGATGAAATTGCTACTATACATTTCTAAGGCCCACCTAGCTGCCATAACTATTAGAAGTGGGATGACGCCCACTGCTTGACTCACCGTATTGCTTTCTCCACCTTATAAAATGAATAGGGTAGTAGAGTCATGATCACTTATGGGGAGATCTCACGAATAGTAGACTGAACAAACTTACTGAAATGTCATACTGACCTTTGATAGCATAAGGCTGACAGTTGTGGGCAGCAAAGGGTAGCATGCTGCTTGATGCTCATAAACAATGCCAGGACATAGAGACGTGCAGGAAACACCTGACTCTCAGCCTTTGTCTGGAAATTGGCCAGCTAATGACTCTGAAGCACAACATCACGGGTTATTTACCAAACTGCAGCTTATATGATTTGTGCACAAATAGGATCCAGCCAGGAACTTCCTCCTCATGCAGCTGTTCTTTGTATTACAGCAGTGCAGTGTACTCTGCAATAATAATGTCTAGAGCTGACCACACACTTTAGATCAGGGTTTCTCAACTAGGGTTCCTCCAGCAACGATCAATATCCGCCTCTCAGGTTCTCGTTGACACCATTGATATTTTTAGCTATCTATAAGGGGGGTAATTCTTCTCAATGACCACAAGTGTAAGGAACATTCTTCCCACTGACCATCACACAAATGTATCATGAGCTGTAGATGCAGGGGTTCCCCAAGACCAAAAAGTCATTTCAAGGGTTCCTCTGTGTTGAAAAGGTTGAGTAAAGCTGCTTTAGATCAGTGTTTCTCGACCTTTTTTCAGTCAAGGCACCCTTTAAAATTTTGGACAGCCCTGAGGCACCCTTTAAAATTCTAAATTCTAAAATGAGGTGCCTCAAGACTGTCCATAATTTTAAAAGGGCACCCCATTCTAAAATGTAAAAAACTATTCTAACAGCAACATCCACACATGTAGGGTACTCAATATTAGAGGTGATTTATTCTTCTAAAGCAAATACACTTTTGCACACTGGTACTGACTATTATTCCAAATATTTCTCTTCCTCCTCTGTTTTTCTCCATCACTGAACTAATGTGACCCCATTACTGATGGATAGGGGCAGGGGAGGGTCAAACTAGGATACTGTGCAGGCAGCTGACATCCTTCTTATCAACTGATGACATCATTGGTTGTCAGGACGGTGGCTGCTAGAAGGACGTAATGGTGCACAATGAAAACCTTTGGCTTTGTGTAACTAAAAGGCAGGCTTGCTCCACCCGCTGGCTTGTATACATGTTTTGGGCAATTTTTAGACATTTTGCCAACACACCCCTGAAAAAACCTCAAGGCACCCTGGTTGAGAAAGGCTGCTTTAGATGGTGGGATTGTGTAGATAGGCAAATACAGTGTGCCTTCAGGTTTTTCCATTTTTGAGTCTTAAGATGCTTCAGAGTTCCTTCAGAGGTTCTCCAGATCTACAACTGACCTCTTTATATCCTGCACCTGACCCCCCCATAAGCTGTATCAAGCTTCTTCAAGTTGAATTCCTATTGACTGATAGAGAGAGAGAGAGAAGCGGTCATGAGTAGAAGAAAAGCCGTGTAGGTGGGTACTTAGACTTCATGAGCCTGATAAGCCGAAATGATAAAACATATCTGACTGCAATTTTTCCCAAGACTAGTTGGTCTACAGTAGGGTTTCTCAACTAGGGTTCCTCCAGAGGTTGTTGGGGTATTCTTTGTGCAAAAAGACACTTCTGTCTCTTAGATGAGTAAACACTGACATCATTGATCTTTTTAGCGATCTGTAAGAGGGGGATTCGTCCCAATAAATACAAATTTAAGGAGCATTCTTCCCACTGACCATTTCCCTAATGTACTGTGAGCTGTAAATATAATAAGTATCAGCAGGAGTTCCCTCAAACCAAATTGTAAAAAATTTCAAGGGTTCCTCCGTTAAAAAGGTTGAGAAAGGCTGGTCTACAGAGTTGGGTCGCAGACATGAATCATGAGTATTGCCACCTAACTATAGCAAGGTCTGCCCTGTTGGGTTACAAACATCAAATGTCTATGGCCACATTAATTGTAGGCCAAGATAAGGTAATTAAAGCCATACAGGAAGCTAAATTTAGAGTGCTCGCTATATTAGTTGATGGTTAAGCTACACCTTCCACTCCTTGACCTCAGCAAGTAATGGTTCACTAGGAAAAATGCTCAGAAATAAATTAAAATAAAGTTGTTATTGTTGGGACAACATTTTCCAGTACATTAAAGACTTCCTGTTCAAGAATCCTACTAACAGAGGAGTCAACCTCTCCCTGGCCTAAAATAGTTGATGATATAATACAAAATAATAAGTTCACAGTTGTAAAAGCCTTAAAGAAAATCCGAAAACAGAGATAGATTGGAGACTAGATAGATCAGGGTCCACACACTACTAAGGTTATTAAAAGTACTGCAAAAAGCAATATTGTGCAAAAAGTGCAAAAGGCAGTACCAAATACTAGTTTTCATTTGATATATGTAGCACTACCCTCTCGAGGGCCGCAAGGGTCCCCCCTAAGCTATGCACAGCCAGGCAACACACATTTTCTACACTTTCATTCAAAGTCAGTAAAACAGTTCTTGATCTTAGTTTTTATTGTTTTATGAGGGGATTTAACTTGGATGGGGTATACGGGATGCCCAATGGAACTGTACAATTTTGGAAGACAAACTTCTTAGCAAAAAGGACAAAAATCAGCACAGTCTTCACAAGGAGCACTTGGTCCCCTTAGTGAACCTCCTCAGACCCCAGATGAAAATCTCATCCACCTAGCTGTCTTGAGAGTGTTCCTTACTAAGGGATTCTGAGACACACAAATTAGGTAGTCCCAGGGAGAACTAGTTGGGTATTGCACTTGACCATCCTCTCCCTTCTTTGTCCCATGGGGTGTAGAAGTACTCACACTGTCCTGTTCCTGTAGCTTAATGGGTTGCAGCTGCTTTAGGACTTTTGCTGGGCTGGCTCCTTCCCTGCTGACAGGCTGTCTTTCCTAGGTAGACTATGGGACAATGGAGGTCCTTCTGTCCAGCTTCAGCCTTTAGGCAGGGCACCTTCCCAGGCTCCACACCAGCAGCACCTTCCTCACTCCATCTTCTACTTGACTCCAACTCTCATGCTGATTAGGCTCTCTCATATTTAAGGGTTGTCCAACCCACCATGCCAGGCCTCCTGTTTGGGGATTGGCCAGGTTCCCTCAAACATGCAAATCCAGGCATCCTCCCCTCCACCTCTTCTAGAAAGTGCCAGTAGTTCCTAGAAGGGTGGAAGAGCTCTAGAAGCCCTGACCTGTAGAGCCTGCCAGCCTTACCTGAAGTGACCTCACTAACTCACTCCCAGGCTGACCTATACCCAGGCTTCTAGCAAACCTCTACCTAATTACAAAAATCCTACCTAAACTAGAGGGTGCTACATCTAGATGTCAGGGAAATCCTGTAAGATGGTTGACACTTAGGTATGCACATGCGCGCGGCATTTCCTGCAGAATGACGACCAGGTGTGCGCATGTGCACAAGTGCGCCCACAGTGCCTTTTGGCACCAGACTGCCTCTTTAACCACTTCCAGTCCAGACACTTTTACCCCCTTCCTGACCAGGGCAATTTTCAGCTTGCAGTGCTATCACACTTTGCATGACAATTGCGCGGTCATGCAACACTGCACCCATATGAATTTTTTACCATTTTTTTGAGACAGATAAAACTTTATTTTGGTGGTATTTATTCACCGCTGGGATTTTTATTTGGTTTGCTATGTAAATGAAAATGTCCAAAAATTTTGAAAAAAAGTGTTTTTCTTATAAAATTTTGCAGATAAATAATATTTCATCATAAATCTTGGCCAAAATTTATTCCGTTACCTTTTTAGTGAAAAAAAAATAAAATAAGTTAAATTAGTTCATAACCAAAAATTATAATTTTTAAACATTTTTTTTACATTTTAATTTTTTTCTATATTATATTTTATTTTATTTTTTTTTACATACTGTCACCCTAGCAGTACAGTGTCACCATGGTGACACTGTACTACTTTTGGGGGGGTGATGAAGATTTTTTTTTTTTTACACACTGATTGCTTTTACACCCATATAGGATGTAAAAGCAATCATTTCTCTTTCTCTCTGTCTGCATTCTTGCAGCCATTGAGAAATACTGTGAGAGCTGTGATTGGTCACAGCTTGTCACATGGTACAAGGCCACTGACCCTGCAGTGCCACCGTCCGGCCGTGTATATACAACGGCCAGTCGGGAAGTGGTTAAGGATGCTACTGTCTGTGTTCAGGTGCTGACTGGTCTTTCAGCTGTGCCCTTTGCAGGGGCGGACTGACCATTTGGAAACTTGGGCACTGCCCGAGGGCCCGGGGTCAGTAGGGGGCCCCATGAGATGCAATAGATAAAGGCAGTTTTTTGGAGGTTGCAAAATAAATTACCGTATCACCCAATGGATGGCTTCCATTCAGTAGCCAAAAAACATGCAGAAAGAAAGAAGTTTGTGAAAAGAGATTCACAGAAAAGCGGCTACATTATGAACAGAATGTGATACTCAGAAAAATTTCCAAAAAATATGCTTTATTAAACATGAATATTTGACATATGGGCAATCGCCCTGGTTTACCATCACCTCAGTATGAGACAATACACACAGACCTAAAACCATATAAAATCACACCAAGACCGGTCTGGATAAATGTGCTACAAAGACTATGACTGCTATAGTCTAAAAGTCCTTGCAGCACTGGCACATAGGTAACACTTCCTAAAGGAGGTGTATACAAAAATTATACTATAGGTATACAATGTCACATGCTATATATATATAGACATATGTCATAACCATATAGGTTATACCCCATATAGGGGGGATTTCCAAATATTATACCGAGGGTATATCATATCACATGCATGCAGTACAGCGAGCACAGTAATCGTCAAAAGAGAGGCATGACCATAAGCCTATGATAGGCAATGGATGAGTATAACATAAATAATGCAGTACAACCCTATACCGGCACAAGTGGTTGGGGCCCATTAATCTGTGATAAACGTGACTGATTGAGAGGATTCTTATAATGAAAAGAGTCCCTGTTGTTGCCTTGATGGAAAGATAGATGCCAGTAGCAGAAATCTGCTTTAAATGGTCCCATGAGATGCCCCTGGTACCTTTTTCATAGGCTTTTTTGAGTTTGGGCAAGGACAGAGGGGCCCCATGATCCCCTATTGCCCGGGGGCAGCATGAGTTGTCAGTCTGCCCCTGGCCCTGTGCCTTGCTCTTATCCTGAAAGTTCACTTGTTGCTGACCTGGCTTTATTCTGACCTGAACTTGGATCCTGCTTCTGCCTTGTCGCCAGTTCCTGACCCCGGCTCTGTTCCTCACTACATCTCTGCCTACAACTGTACCTAGCTGCCTGTCCACTGCTGACCTCAGCTATTCCTGTGACCACCCTTCTGCTCCTGATTCTGTTCTCACGTCCTGTTCAAGTGCCTACCTGGCTGTCTTCCATACCAGCTCTGCTCACTGCAGTGTGTATCTGCCTCATGTCTGCTGGGAGCTCCTACAAGCCACACACCCAGGACCTGCAGCGTACATGGAGTGCCCCTTTAACCATGGCTATATCATTGTGTACGACTACCGTTCCTGAGCCAAAGTTCTGCCAGCCTGCCTGGGATTGCATCTCCCGCTGCAAGTTCTCCTATCAACACCTGCTGCCACTCATGTTCCTCTTGTCCATCAGTATCCTCTGTACCACCTTCTGTGGGGCCTGGGCTGGAGATACAAGAGAGGCCAGCCTTGTAATTTCAGTCTATTATCAGGTATGTTACAATAGATCAGTGAAATATGAATTCTGGTTGCTGTGTGCTGCTAAACTTCCCCATCCTAATGTGAACCTGTGTTTGAGAAACTGTACAAGACACAATACTGTACAATAGCAGCAGTGAAGAACTGGAAACCTTCGACCTGGGTTTAAACACAACCAACTAGCCATTTTCTGGTACAGAAAGACTTCTGTGAGCTAAGGAAAACATACCATGCAAAGTGCGTCATGGGGCCTTTTTGAATGATGAATATGTTGAAAGGCGGAGTGTTCATAAAGAACATGGTTTATCATGGTACACCTTTTCACACCTGCAAGCACCAACTTTCTTTGCAGCTCTCTTTACAGTTCCATGACATCCTAGTATCACATAGACATTCTATACTAGAAGGCCCCCCTTGGCTGTGAAGGCAAGTTTTAACAGGGAGTAGGTAGCCATATAAAACCCAGCATGTGTCACTCACTGTGGGTCTCACTCTGATCAATGCCTGAAAGATAAAGTATCTCAGGCCACCAACCTACCTGCCTAACACATAATAGCCTGGGAGCAAGGAGTAGATGGCCCCCAGTTCGGTCCTCAGTCATTAGGAGTCAGCTTGTCTAAAGTCAACTCCAGTGTACCCCAAGTGGTATGCAAATGATGACTTTGCTGTAAGTCATGACACCCTCCTTCTGCTTCCTGCATATAGACCCCTTTGATAAGTCTGTGAGCTGCTTGCCTTGTGTCGTGGGATGCAAAGACTGCTATACTGTTTCCTGCTTGCATCCTCCAGGTGTACGTTAGAGCTGAATTTAGACGGACTACGTATTGACACCTAAAATTTGCTATGAAGATCAGTTCATCATTTTCTCATGGCAGGTTTTACTTTAAATAAGCCCAATCATTTCTAATTATTTTTGTTATTACATTCTGAGCCACAAAAATGTTTTATTTCAGTATGTGTGTAAATGGTGTAATTGCAATACATTTACTTAGTGTTTAAGTGTAATTCTAAGTGGCAGGCCTGCATGCAAAGGCACTAAAAACAACATGGAAACAAAACATCATTTTAATTGTCTACTTAGAAAGACAGATCTACCTTAAAGCTACAATTTTTGTTAACTGGAGTCTGTGAAAATTACATCCACTTGTCTTTTAGATGCCAACTTAATACCATTATTCTTGTCGAATTTGTGCCATAAGGCACCCAAGTGACAGCATGAGCTCTGTAAACATTTATTCTTTAGAAACTGCGTATTTTATTATAACTCAGAGTAATCCCCCAATGGATTGTGTGTACGGGTTTTGTGCCTACAAAAGGCACTTTTGTCACCACTTGACAAGAGCCATTCCGATTTGTAAGCCTTAATACAAGCTAGTTACTAATTATAATTCAGGCTATGATCATCTCGGTCATGGAGAGATTAGCTGATAATTCATCTTGGAGTTTGTCAAACCAAGAACAGACCAGTGTAATTATTCTAATCAAGATATATTTTCCACTTCTGGGGCACTGCTCCCTCAAAGTTTCTAGGCCTGAAAGGATTTTAACATATTGCCCTCTTTCTATCTTAAAGACAAACAGCGTTGATGGCAAGAAAATTACATTATTGTAGAGCTGGCAGCTGAGTGCTGCCAAATAATGGTATTGAGAAGCGGCTTCCTACAAAAAAGAAAATGCTAATAAATAATGTTTTCTTGTAGCACTGGAGAAATGGCAAACAGCTTCTACTTGATTCTGCCTGTCTCTCGAGCTCCGCGCCTGTGTGGTTTTATCAAATGTTTCTGACAAAGAGAGATATATTAAGACTGGGGGTTGTGTATCAATGTAAAGTTTGCAGAGATCAAGGAGCGATGTGTTTAAAAGGGGTAAAAAGTTGAGCAGTTTGTGTCAGTATGCTTTTACATTTTGCTTTAATCCCCAATTACACAAGGATTCCATGTATGGATATTTTATACATAGTTACATTGGTCCAGCTTGGAACAATGTAACTATGTATATACCATACCTAGCCGATGTCCCTGGAAACTGGAAATCATTGAAGTAGACAGCAGTGATCTCCACTTGCTTCCAGGTCCGCTGCCGAGTGGCTGGCCTGTTGCATTCTGAACACAGGAGATAACTCGAATGCAAATGATCTCTGATTGGATGAGGTTGAGAGGTGGGGTGGTGACTGTATGGTATGGTATGGACCATATGAGCCTGGTATGGTATATAAACAGTTGCATTGGTCCATGCTGGACCAATGTAACGATGTATAAAAATTATCCATACCTGAAATTCTTCTTTAAAGTTTCAACTTAAATGGGCTAAATTATTATTATTATTATACAGGATTTATATAGCGCCAACAGTTTCCACAGCACTTTACAAAATGAAGGTAGTCATTACAGTTACAATACAATTTGATATAAGAGGAAACAGAGGGCCCTGCTCATTAGAGCTTACAATCTAGGAGGAAGGGTTGAGTGATACAAAAGGTAATAGCTGTGGGGGGGATGAGCTGATGGAGGAAATAAATGGTGGTTTACAAGGTAGAAGCAGGATAGGCTTATTTAAAAATAAAGGTTTTCAGGGATTGTCTAAAGGTGGATAGATTAGGAGACAGCCGGACAGATTGGGGTAGGGAGTTCCATAGGTTGGGAGAAGCTCAGGAGAAGTCCTGGAGGTGAGCATGGGAGGAGGTGACATAGGAACTAGAGAGCAGAAGGTCTTGGGAGGATCGAAGAGAGTGATTTGGTTGTTATTTTGAGATCAGGTTGGTGAATTAGCTGGGGTCAGAGTTGTGGATGGCTTTGTAAATTGTTAGTGTTTTGAATTTTATTCGTTGAGCAAGTGGAAGGATTGGCAGAGAGGGGTAACAGACACTGGTAAGGTGGATGAGCCTGGCAGCAGCATTCAAGTATTCATTCAAGATAAAAAAAAAAAATTTCCGGCATTGGCATGTAAAACAATAAACATATACAGTATGTATTTCAGCTATGTATTTGGTGGTTTTCCCGAAGTTCTTTTTTAAAGGGTAAGTGCATTTTCAAGCTCCTCCTTGCCCCCTAAGCAGAAAATGAAATAGCAATTCAGACTTTATATTTTGGGACTGGCTCCACCTACTTTCTTGCTGCCACTGTCTATCTGCTACCCAGCAGCGTATTCAGCCTCTCCTGAAGCAAGCTCCACGTGCTACTCTGATTGTACAACAACAACCCAATAGGAATCGGTGAAATTCTCAATTACAGTAAGTGAAGGGTTATCTGAATGTATTCAAACATTATCTAGGGAGCAGAGGAATCAACTTTGCAAAGTGAAGATTTTTCACGTAGTGGCAAAGGCCTCCAGCAACAAAACGGTATGCCTCCCAATTTTCTAGGATAAGAAAAGGGGTTCCGATAAGCACAAAGAAGGTAGGCACTCCCCCAGTTATGTGGATCACGAATCTTCAAAAAAGGGTTGCTTAAATGCACACTCGGTTTATTTCATTATTACTTTTTCTTAAAGCCCAACTCCAGAACAATAAAAATTGTCCCTTGTAGTGGGGCTGCACCTGCACTGCAATGGTCAACTGCTTTTTAGTCAAGGGAAGAGGAGAAACCATTTTACCTACCTGTTCCCCTTCACCTGGTAGATGGCCCTCTCCCATGCTCCAGTGGTGGACTGCCCCTTGGCATCATCACATCCAATGCAGGGCTTTGACATCTGGACATTGGACCACTGGAGCATGGGGCAGAAGATGCTGTGGGGAGCGGTCTAGTAAGGTGGTGGAGCAGGTAAGTAGATCTTCTTTTCTATGTACCCTAGACCTAAAAAGCAATGAAACCTTGTAGCGTAGCCCCATTGCATGGGATAATTTTTATGTTTCCCAGAGTTCAGCTCCAGTAGCAGTTTTTCAACAAACCAAATGCAGTAAAAGGAGGTTAGATGAACGTTTAGCATAGTATAGCACATTTAATGCATTCATTGAGATGTAGACATTGGTTTGAAGACAGTCTTTTCTAATGAAGGATAGCTGGGAGTTATGGCATAGCCTTACTTACACATCGATCGTTACATAGAAACATATATGCTGTACATATTAATACTGCGAAGGGGAATACACAATTACAGTGGGCTCTATGGTCAGAGTTCACTAAAAGCAATTTCATTGTCTCTCACAACATTGGCATGAAAGCAGTTCTTCGGAAAAAAAAGGTATTTCTAAAAATGGGGTTGTAGGTTTTATAATGGTGATAATTTTTTCATTACTATTTTTGTGTGCTCTGAATAACAGGCTAACAAATACTGCAAAGTAACAGCTGCTGTGTTATATTTAGGAGCAAGATACCTAGATCCTAAATATAACAGGGAACGGGAAATGTATTTCATTTCTTGCATGCAAAAATAAATCTGAGTGATCTGCATATTTTATTTATGAATCAGTATTTCTGAAAAATGACACAAGCACGTTTATTCTGAGCGCTTACAAAAGTGTAGCCATAAGTCATCACAAGGCCAGGATAGTGATAAGGAAGACAATGCTCCAAGCCAGGGTTGAGCTGACAGGTCTAAGCCATAGGAGCAGTTTATAGTAACAGTGCAATCTAAAAGAGCCATGAGTGATTATGGAAACTGATGATGAAAGAAGGTGTTATGGAAGAAGTTTAAGGCAGGCCATAGAATATGCGATATTCTTTCCTGGAATCACAGGTTGCAGGAAAGAAAATTGCTCAATTCCCCCATCAATACAGCCAGTGTTGATGGGAGAAGCCCTCCTGCAGAGCCATTGTGGTCTCCTGGATGGGAGCCATCCCTGGTGGGAGAACACAATGATTACTGCTAGTGGCTATAGCCTCAGGCAATATTCATATGCTAAAAATCCGACATGGAGGCTGTACCCAAGTGGATCGATGGGTCAACTTGGGTATAATCAGCCTGCCCATAGATTGATTGAATCTAGGCTGGTCCCTGCTGAACCAGCTGAAATTCGATTGATCTATGGGCGGATTTAGCCTAAGGGTTGGGGGGGGGGGTCACTTTATGTTTCTACTTGTTTTTATCACTGAAAGCACTGCGCCAAGATCCAAAGTGCCAAACCTTAAACTGGGCTTACATTTCCATTTGAGGGCCAATTCACACTTATGTGGTACAACACATGACAATACATATGTTGAGGCTCCCCAGTGATCCAAGTGATCCCCTCCAGCACTGCCCCATAAGAATATTTGCCGGTCGCAGCGCTGCCATCTTTTCCTTCCCATGCAATACACCACCACTCAAAAAACAGTATCAGGGAAAAGGTTCATTGCGCAGCTTCCTGAAGACATCCAATTACAGACGAAACTAGTTGGAGCATTGTTCCCCAACCGATACATCGCACCCCATTCCTGGAGCGCAAGACAGATTCTGGTCTCGGCGTGGCGGCAGCCATCTTAACCACAAGTGCTGTATGTACCTGGTGCCGGTCCTTCAGCACATATACACGTGAGTGCGATGTTATTGTTAGGTTTTATATGATTGAATAAGAACCTTTTCCCTGATACTGGGTTTTTGAGTGGCGGTGTATTGCATAGGAGGGAATCGCATTCCTGGTACATATGAATGGTCAAGTTGGTGACAAGACACATGGAGAGTCCAACAAAAAAAGTGCAGTGAGACCTATCTAGTAATAGAAGGTCTATCCATTGTGGTGAGTGTAAATCCGTGTGTGGTTACCTGGAGCACATGGAAGTGGTCACCTGATTGTTCTGTTACTAATGGCACCAGCACCTGTTCACCGATCTTTTGCTTTTCAAGCGGCTATCATTTGAATGGAACTTACTGATACATTGGACATTATTTGTATTTTCTGGTGTTGTTTATTTTATTTATTTTTTGCATTTTCACATGTAATTTCAATTCACAATTTTTGCCAGTGAAGTCTATATTCACTTTTATAGGACTCACTTTTATGTGGACGTTAGACACATTTTGAAGACTGCAGCAGCCATAATCACATTCATCTTGCATCCTTATTTTTATTTTTTCCTGTGGCGCAGCATTTTCATTGTTATTCATCTTTTCTCGGTTTTCCTTCCAGGTTCCGATTCTTTGGCCGCTTGGTTGGTCAGGCAGTGATAATGTCACTCCCGTGCATGTGTGCAGGAGTGACATCCATCATTGCAGCAAAGGGCAAAGCCAAACATGTACACTGAGCTGTGCATACATGGTTCAATCTACATAAGCACGGATAGGCAGGAAGGAGAGTTTTAGGGTCAGCAATTTTGTTGTTTTTTTTTTTTTAAAGTTTAATTCAACTTTAAAGAGACTCTGCAGAATTTGGAAAGCTAGAATGAATTAGCAAAATCACTCCAAAACAAATCATCTCAACATTTTTCACTTGGTGCATTGATGTCAGTGCTTCAAGTCATATGATCGATGATGAAAATTTCTTCACTCACCTTGATCTAAGCAAGACAGAAAGAATTACAACAGCTAATGGGCAGTATATGGGCTCAGAAGGTACAGGAGAGAGGTCAACTACATTGCCCTCTATCTCCACAGTCACCAGAAGATACTCATCAATGATGTACTGTATGTTCCTACTCATAAACGGAAACTTCAGTCAGTGAAGAAACTCACCAAGCAAAGAAATGTAGTAACATTCAGGGGTAACAATTGTATTTTTAGAAAAGGAAGTCACATATTTGTAACAAAGTGGTTAACACTGTCTAAGAGGAAAAATATTCCATCTTCATATTTCAATTGTCATCTTAGACACAGGAATCCTGGAACTATAAAGAAACTAGCAGAAGATCCGCATGCCAGTGGCATAACAATTGACCCATGCAGTCAAACAATGAAGTGTTCCAGTTGCACAAAGGAAAAATAACTAGGAACTATACTAAGAAAAGTAGAAACAGCAGAGACCAACAGCCCCTGAACTTCATTCACTCAGATCTATATGTTCCTATGAACAGTCAGACCTTGGGAAACAAAAACATACTTTCTGCCATTCATTCAAAACTTCTCAAGGTATATTATGTTCTACCGGTTACACAACAAAGATAAACTTGAACAATATCTGCCCCAAGTAAGCAACAAATTTGGAAATTCGGATTTATCTGCAACAGTAACAAATGTAATCAAATCCGAAATAAACAATAACAAAATAATGAAAATTATTAGTTTTGTTTGTATGTTGGAGGCATCTGAATGAAAAGAATGATTCCAATTCATTCAATAATAGCTGGTTGTTAAGGAGCAGGGTGGCCTGAACAGCCATGACACATCTGCTGTCAGCAGGATCCCCAGCTAACAGCAGAATATAAACAAACTAGTACCAACATTAAATTTAACCTCTTTCCTGCTGCCCTATAGCACAAAGACTGCTACAAGGTGTCAGGGCTGCACAAAGTCATATATATATATATATATATATATATATATATATATATTCGTGATTTGCATTTGCAGTTAGGGTCGTCAATCATCGGGTCCCAGCCAGGGGTGGACTGACACCTCATGGGGACCCTGGGCAATAGGGGATCATGGGGCCCCTCTGTCCATGCCCAAACTCAAAAAAGCCTATGAAAAAGGTACCAGGGGCATCTCAAGGGGCCCCCTACTGACCCCGGGCTCTCGGGCAGTGCCCGAGTTTCCAAATGGTCAGTCCGCCTCTGGTCCCAGCTGGAGATTCCCTGCTGGCACCCAGCAATCGTTGGGGAAAGCTGACAGGGGAGAGACCTGTGTGTAAACAATACAGGTCTCTTTCCTGCCAGCAAGAACATGCTGCTTTGTATTTCTCTGCACAGCAGAGAGATACAAAGCAGCATGTTGCCGTAGTAATCTTTCCCTGCTCTGAGACTTTTGGAGGAGGGCCTTGGAGGCAGTGGGTATATAAATATGCTTGATTTGCATTTGCGGCTAGGGTTGTCAATCATTGGGTCCCGGCTGGAGATTCCCTGCCGGCACCCGGCGATCGTCAGGGGAGAGACCTGTGTGTAAACAACACAGGTCTTTCTCCTGCCAGCAAGGACATGCTGATTTGTATTTCTTTGCACAGCAGAGAGATACAAAGTAGCATGTCTCCGTAGTAATTTCCCCCTGTTCTGAGGCTTTTGGACGAGGGCCTTGGAGACAGTGGGTGGATCTGAGTGGCTGGCTGCACTTTTGTGGTACCTCAGTCAATCTCCAACAGAAGGATTGGCAAGGGGCTGGGACACCCTTAAAAGTGTTGGAGCCTGCTCAGGTGGAAGAAGGAGTAGGAAGATGTGAGGCTGGAGGAGGAAGGCTGCCAGGAGGCCTAGTGGGATGGGGCCTGCCTGTAAGATTGGAGCTGGAGAGGCGGAAAACTTGGAGCTCACTGGCCCTCTGAGTGAGGACCACCTGTATGGCAGGGATGGAGCAGCCCAGCTGCTAGGCCTGGTAGCAGTAGCCAACCTGCAAGCGGTACAGAAGAGGATCTGAGTGAGCACATGCACCCCCTGGGTAAATAGGGGAAGGAGTACCCTGGAGGGAAACCAGATTAGCCCCCTACTAGTAACTGTTCACTTCATTTAAAGGGACAGGAGCAAGATCCCCTGTTCAGAAAAAGTCTCCAGATTGCTGGGTGAAGAGGAGTTCATCTAGGGCCTGGGGTGGTACAACAAGGAGATTCTGGCTGGCTTTCCAACAGAAGAGAGGCTTGTGATTAGTCGCTGAAGAGAGGCCTGTGATTAGTTCCAGGAAGTTGTCCTCAGTTATCGGTTCCCTTGGGCATCCTATACCCCCCTTACAGTAGCCCAGTTCCAAATACCCTCAATAAAATACAAACGCTCAAGGACTGATTCCTGACTTGGAATGCAAGCTTGTGTGGAAAATGCTGATTGCCTGGCTGTGCAGGACTATAAGGGGACCCAGATCAACTGCAACCCCTAAGGGGGTAGTACTACACTACAAAAAGTGTACAAAATGAGAACCTTGTGCTAAGCAATGTATATTTGTCAGATACAGCGAGTCTCAACACAGTTACAGAGATCATCATCTGGACACCAATAAGGTGATAATCAGCAAATGTGTAATTATTGATAAAACACCTATGTGTGGAAAGCCTCAGGAAATGATACAGTCAGCACTCTGAACATCCTGAGCAAGAAGCTGCACCAGTACTGCAGATGGAGGAATAGAAAATCACTGAAATTGAAATTGGCGTGAGTGATTTATCCTCTGAAAAGGAAGACGGTGAACCACCTGCAATCTTGGTCGGAAATGTGCAAAACCCAATAAAAGTATCCCCGCTAGACGCTTGTCATTGGAAGAAATGCCAAATCTACCTGTTCATGAGGAGCACATGTGGATTACAGCTGCAGATGAAGAGAAGTTCTCTCTCAAGAAGCTCCAAGCTTGGGAGTGTACATAACTACCTCAAGGCAGACATGAAATCAGAAGTCAATGAGTCTTTAAAGTAAAATATGGTTCTGACTGTAATGTCCATAAATAAAGAAAAGATCGGTTACAAAGAGATATTCACTAAAGCAGGGGTCTCCAAACTTTCCAAACAAAGGGCCAGTTTACTGTCCTTCAGACTTTAGGGGGCCAGACTGTGGATAGTGGAAGTAGAAATTGTCCTGGTATCTGTGGGAGTAAACAATGCTTCTTTGGTATTAGGGGGAGAAAAATCACCCCGTCATTGGTGTCAGTGGGAGGAACAGAGTCCTATGCTTGGGAATAGTGGAAGCAATAGTGCTCCATCGTTGGTGTCAGTGGAAACAATAGAGCCCCATCATTGGTAACAGTGGGAGGATTAGTGGCTCATCATTGATGTCAGTGGGAGGAATAGTGCCCCATCATTGGTGTCAGTGGGAGGAATAGTGCCCCATCATTGGTGTCAGTGGGAGGAATAGTGCCCCATCATTGGTGTCAATGGGAGGAATAGTGCCCCATCATTGGTAACAGTGGGAGGATTAGTGGCTCATCATTGATGTCAGTGGGAGGAATAGTGCCCCATCATTGGTGTCAGTGGGAGGAATAGTGCCCCATCATTGGTGTCAGTGGGAGGAATAGTGCCCCATCATTGGTGTCAATGGGAGGAATAGTGCCCCATTATTGGTGTCAGTGGGAGGAATAGTGCCCCATCATTGGTGTCAGTGGGAGAAATAGTGCCCCATCATTGGTGTCAGTGGGAGAAATAGTGCCCCATCATTGGTGTCAGTGGGAGAAATAGTGCCCCATCATTGGTGTCAGTGGGAGGAATAGTGCCTCATCATTGGTGTCAGTGGGAGGAATAGTGCCTCATCATTGGTGTCAGTGGGAGGAATAGTGCTCCATCATTGATGTCAGTGGGAGGAATAGTGTTCCATCATTAGTGTCAGTGCATATTTTCATGACAAACACGTTTGGGGTGCCAGTAGCAGTTACTCTGCATTTGAATCACTTTTCAGAGACTTTTGACAGGCAGTGCAGAGGTGATATGATGCCTCACTGCCTGTTTTAGCCTTGTAAATGCTGCACCGCATTCACTTGAATGGGTCACATTTGGTTGGTGGTGTTACTAACCAAACACGACAGGGGGGGCTTAATTTTTACCATAGATTTGAAGCCAAGCATTATGGTCTTGGCATGCGTACATCCCTTCCACTGCCTTTGCTGTTTAAAGGGGAGCTGTTGAGGGCAGTAAAAATGTGGCTAAACCAAGTTTTCTATCCAACGTCTAACCATGAATATAAACAAGCTCTAAAAGTGAACCTGTGATTTCAAAATGCACCTTCCTTCAATCAAAAGAAATGTTACTACTGTATATGCAATTGTAGTGGGCAGCAGTTAAAGTGTTACTGAACCCCAGACCCTGCATTCACTATATCTGGTCTCCCACAATACACAGAACATGGAAATGTAATTATTTTAGTAAATATAAACTGTTAAATACATTTTCTCAACATCAGAGCAGTCTTGTGACTTCTATCAATGTCCAGCTGAGCACTGGTTAAAGCTTGTAGGAGGAGTTTTCATTTTGCTCTAGGAGGATGCAGAACACCTGGCCTCTGTCTGGACAGCACTGATTGGCTCTGTGCTGATCACAAGAAAAAAAAACCTCTCTAGCAATAAACACCAAACTGAGCATGTACAGAGTGACTCCACGTGATATGGCTTACCAGGAGATAAGAGGGGGGCAATGGAAGAAGGGGAGGATCAGAGAAGACAGGATCAAACATCCTTTTTACACAATGCAGAGGATTAACCCCTTAGGTTCCACAGTGACCATAACAAGCATGCTTTACTGCACATACAGACTGATTTTACTGTTGTGGGTTTAGTAACACTTTAAGTAAAACCTTGCTTTGTTCTGCTTGGAAGCCATATGGTCACTATCTGTGGCCTTCCACCGTTGGGATGCCTAGTAGATGCCCACTCTGTAGGAGCAGATCCAGAACAGCCCAGCCAGGAGACTTCTGCAGCAGAAGGGCCCAGTGGGCCACACAGCAAACATCTGGCCGGGCAGGAGAGTATAAGCTCAAAAACCTCCACCTTCAGAAACAAGTCATCAATGGTGGCTTCCATATTTCAATCAGGAAATGTTCCTTTTTTGAAGATTTCAAAATTGCAGTCATAATGGGACCAAATAAATGAAAGCAGAACTACACTGCATCTGAGCTCCACAAACCAAAAATGCTATTTAATTCATTTTTTATAATAAAACAAAACTCCCCCATTCATCCATGTCTCCATGTTTTATTTTGCTGAGAAATCATTTTGAAAAACACCCTATGGGGTTTCTGGCCATGGCCATCATGAGTAAGGGCAGGTGATTCCTGTAGTATTTACTTCCTGTGATCCACCTATCCTTAGCTCAGGCAATTAGGCAGGAGCAGGGCTGCTGTTACAAACTACGGAGCCCCATACAACAACTCCTACAGAGTGACCCCCCCCCCCAAAAAAAAAAGAAAACATAGTTCTCTATTCTTCCGTTATGAATGAACACAGTAAGTGATCGGTACCAATGACTCATTGTGTTCATTGAGGAAAGGAAAGGGCTGGTAAATGTGACATTTAATGGATCCTTCCCCCACTCTCCATCCTGAAGGATCCTGCCAGTGGAAAGAAGAGGAGGGAAGCTGGCAGCACTGTGGAGGTGGGGGCACACTGGAGGTCCTGGGCAGCAGGGGGAATTTATTGGTTCAGGGAGGGTGATGGGTGCAGTGGGGGGCAAGTACTGGAACTGATCCCCTGTAAGGCTTTCTCTGCAGCAGCTGAAAGCCAGCAGGAGGCAAAGGAGAGGAAGCCAGCTTTCCAGCTGCTGCAGAGAAAGCCTCACAGGGCATCAGTTCCAGTACTTGCCCCATACCATGCCCATCAACCTCCCTGTCCACATGTGATTCACCCTGTACAGGAGGACTGGTGGTACCCCCTTATCCACGGCCCTGGGCAGGAGGGTGTCCTTAGCTAACCCCTCCTCCTCTCCTGAAGACTCCTGGGACATATGATATCATTTGCCTAGGCATGGAAACTGAAAAAATTAAAAAAAAAAAGTAAAACCAAAAAAAGTAAATCTGATATACTTTCCTATCTGTTTACTAAAACTAGCAGCATAGGGGTTACAAATAGCCAATGTTGACTGAGAGAGTGAAGTTCAGTTTTAAGATCTAAAATCCTTACCCTCTTATTCAGGACTTTTCTTTGAATACCTTGAATAATCTAGATCCCCTTTTCTCAGTAAACATGCGTCATATCAAATATTTCCAGTAAAGTGTATGTATTTAATTAGTGATCTGTGGGTATCTCAAGCGTTCGTGTTGGATCCCAGCAGGGGAGGCTCTGTGTGACAAGCCATATACACTTACACAGGCCTCCTGCGGGCTCCTCTACATTTCTTGGCATTTCTCTGCCTTTCTAAGGGAAATCAGCCATTTAATATGCCAGCTATATTTGTTGTCAGCCTCTGCAGCTCGTGGAGGAATAAGAAGAAGTAATTTCATTATAATTTAGAACTCAGAAGCAGCTCTGTAATGTTACTAAATATGGAGGATGCTGTATGTACACCCAGGATGAACGTTTGTATATTTGTACAGAAATCGAGGAAGAGCAAACAGGTCTTATATAGCTGGCCAGTAGACCTACAACAATGATTAAATTATTATTTTTTATATTAATTTACAAATTAACTTTTGATACAGGATGGCTTCATGACACTTTCTAATAAGGTCCAGCACTGCCTTCAGTGACTATAAACCGAGTAATCTTGATGGCAACTAAGCAGCTGCTAAGAGACAGGTTGACAATTTAGGAGAGCATTGGGGAGACAGCTGCCACCCCATAACAAGAAGTGCCTGAACATGAACCTTTATTGTAGGAGCACCAGTATTAATTCTACCCAAAGCTGCAATTTTAAAGATTGAAAGTAAGTAGTTAAATTCCATTAACATGTTATAGCCTATATGAGATTTTTAAGATTGAATACAATGGCCAAGTCCTTCTTCCATTTTGCCACTGATGCTGCCCCCAGTAGAGATTTCTCTTCTATCATCTTGTCTGTCTGGATTCTGACTCCAACTGTTATATAAGTGACTTATCTCTTGCTGAGTATCTTGTTTATGCTGAAGGCTGCGCTGGACTGACTGGATCAGTCACTAGTCATAGGTGGATGGTTGTATGGGTGGGTAGGGAGAAGTCCCTCCAGTCAGTTGTACCCAATGGTGGATATTGGCGGCAAACCCTCTTACTCTGGTTCACATATATGCAGCTGTGCGGGCCGCATTTTGCACGGGAACGAGAGCCCATTCATTTGAATGGACTCCTGTGCCCCGAACTACATCACCGACCTAATATCCAAGTACCACCCAGCACGCACACTCCGCTCCTCACAAGACCTCCTTCTCTCTAGTTCCCTGGTCTCCTCCTCCCATGCCCGCCTCCAGGACTTCTCCAGGGTGTCACCCATCCTCTGGCACTCCCTCACAACCCATCAGATTATCACCTACTCTCCTCTCCTTTAGGCGCACCCTGAAAACCCATCTCTTCAGGGAAGCCTACCCCACCCCCTGCTAACTTGCCGACCTCCTCCACTCTTCCTACCACTCCACCCCCCACAGCTTTCTCCTCCTGTGCCACCATCCCCTCCCTCCTAGATTGTAAGCTTGAAAGAGCAGGGCCCTCAATCCCCTCATGTTTTGCATTGTATTGTTATTGTGCTGTCACATGTTTTGTCCCCCTTTGTAATGTACAGCGCTGAGCGAACTATTGGCGCTTTATAAATACTGTATAATAATAATAATAATAATAATAATAATAATAATGACACGCTGAGAAGTCCCTGTACTTCTTCTGAAAACGAAGCCCGCACGGGAACCTCGGTTCCCAGTATGGTTGCGTTTTCCAGTGCGGGCGGCATGCCATTAGAACTAATGGCACCCCCCGTGGGTCCACATTCCTCTATGCGTGTAGTGTGGCTGCACGGATTTTCGAGCGGATCCGCAGCAGCACCACCCACACATATGTGAACCTAGGCTTAGGGTTTGGACTGCTGCCTTTCTGGTATGGCCTTGAGGTCGTTTCCACACGTATAGTTGCAATAGTATAAAAGAAGGAGCGCCCGACTATGAGGCATTTATGGAGAGTAACAACAAGTACATCAAGGCATCGCGTTTCGGGAAAAAAGACTCTCCCTTTTTCAGGGCTGTTCCTGCACACTATTAAATGGGAAAAATTCCCACGTCGGTTATATATTTTCCAGGTTTTGGAGGAAAAAAATGACAGTGACCGCTGTCATTTTAAGGGGCAGCAATGACAATTATTACAATTATCCCTTGCTGAGACCTCTATGCCTGGCCTGTATAAGCAAATACAATCACTGCGGACAGTCTTTATCAGATAGTTGAAATCACCAAACACCTGTTTTTTCTCTTCCATGGATCTTTATTGCAATGCAGAAGGTACAGCAGACAACAAGATGTAGCAGATGAATGAAAGGATTCGTAGGTCAAAACATGGTAATGTGTCCCCAAATGCAAGCAGATTATATGTGGCCTAGAGCAGTGTTTCTCAACCTTTTTTTCAATCAAGGCACCCTTTAAAATTATGGACAGCCCCAAGGCACCCTTTAAAATTATGAAAAGTCTTCAGCCATCCCATTTTAGAATGGGGTGCCTCAAGACTGTTCATAATTTTAAAGGGTGCCTCGGGACTATCCATAATTTCAAACTGGCACTCCATTCTAAAATGTGAAAAATTGTCCACACATGTAGGACACCCAATGTTAGGCGATTTGTTCTTCAAGAGCAAACATACATTTTCACACTGGTACTGTCTAGTATTCCAATGTTTCTTTTCCCCCTCAGTATATCTCCAACACTGAGCTAATGTGACCCCAGCACTGATGGAGAGGGGCAGGGAAGGGTCAAACTAGAATGCTGTGCAGGCAGCTGACCTCCTCCTTATCAACTGATGATGTCATTGGTTGTCAGGACACCGGTGGCTAGAAGGTCATAAATTGTGCGCAATGAAAACTTGCGACTTTGTGTAACTAAAAAACAGGCTTGTTCCACCCGCTGACCTGTATACATGTTTTGGGCAATTTTTAGACATTTTGCCAAGGCACCCCTGAAGAAACCTCAAGGCACCCCAGGGTGTCTGGGCATCCTGGTTGAGAAAGGCTGGCCTAGAGACAATTAGCCAAATTCATCCACAGAAGACAGTGAAGAAGGAAGAGGAAAGGCATCACTAGCTAGTGGGAGGGGATAGGATGAAAGACAGAAAAGGGAGGTGTAAAAACTAAAATGTCCACAAGATGGCAGTATATCAAGGTTAACCATAACTATGTATTGAATTATATTGTTACATAATAAATGTGACCGCACAGTCTGAGCCCTAAGTGATCTCACTTATTCCCATCTTGTCCAATCTCATATTATTAAGATGGTTCTAAAGGCAGAAGGGTTTTTTTTTACCTTAATGCATTCTCTTCATTAAAGCAGTTGTAAACTCTTTACAAACTGAAGTGACTGGCCCCAGATGATACACAGAGATTAAACAAATCCTCCTATATAAATTTTACATTTTTATCTGTAATCTTCTCTACATCTGTTCAAAGTCCAGAATTTATAAACCTTGTCTGAGCTGTCAGAAAAAGGAGGTAGAGAGCTGAAATTGCACAATGAGGAGAGATCTGAGAACTGATTGGAGGAAAGGGACACACCCCTCTTCACACAGCACACAGGAACAAAGCTGAGGCTGTGAATCTGCTGGAGGTCCCTCTTCTATCACATTTTTTTCTCTTGACATCAGGAAAACTTGTCAGAAGCGACGTGTGAAGATAGTAGAGAAATGGGGCAGCAGACAGAAATGACAGTCCTCTGGATTGAGACACGTACAGACTATAGAGGGATATGCTTTGTTCATATTTCATATCTGAGGTTTACAACCACTTTAAGGTAAAAAAAAAAACCTTACAATGTCTGTACTTCCCCACCCTAAATGCCTTCCTGACATCACTCTTAATCCATCGCTGTTTCCGCTGGCAGCCCCATTTTGCTCTCTTCCTGCATTCACAGGCTTTACTGAGAGCACGGGGATCCACTGAAGAGGGAGGAGGGGTGGGCAGGGCCAAGCCGTGCTGTGTATGTCTATGGATGCACACAGCCCAGCTCAGGACTGAACCCGCATGAGTGCCCCCATAGCAAGTGGCTTGGTATGGGGATGTTCAGAGTAGAGAGGGAGGGGACTGCACTGGTGCTGGAACCCCAGAAGAGAAGGTTCAGAGCCGCAATGTACAATACCATTGCACAGAGCAGGTAAGTATAACATGGTTGTTCTTTTAATTGAAAAAAAAAACCTTAGCTTTACAATCACTTTAACATATCCCCTCCCCATCCTCAGGCTACAGCCTCCTTTCCAGCACTTGCCTGCCAAGAGACAGAATTTGATTGATGAACCACTACTCTTGGGGTATTGGTTGTCCTCCTGACATCAGTCATGCCTCACTCTTGCTGACCCCACTTCTGTTACACAGCCACTGATTGCCGATTCCCTGCTCCTCCACACCCTGGTGCCAGGCAGTGGCAGCTTCTTCACCCCTGGTAATAATGGCTGGCCTGCTGCCAGGGTTATAGACTCAGACAGCCTAAAGGCTTTGAAAGGTTCACTGCCTGACCCCACACAGCGGTGCCTAAGGTGGTTGTCAGGACTGATGGAGATGGAAAGGAGACTGATGGAGTTAGCTGAGGGGTAGAAAGATAGATTTGGGTGTCATCAGTGTAGAAATGGTATTGAAAGCCATGGGAGGCTTTCATCCTGGATCAGCTGACCCAGAGAGGAGTAGATTGAGAATAGGAGACGTCCAAGAACAGAACCTTGGGGGACCCCTATGGAAAAAGGAAGAGGAGCGGAGGAGGCGGCAGAATTGTAGGTAACACTGAACATGCGGTGGTATAGGTAGAATGAAAACAATTCTTCTGGCAGTTGTGGCTGCAATCTTTCTTGGTCTACCTGTACTCAATCAAGTGATCCCTAAATTTTCCACTTCTTAAGAAGTGATTGAACAGTACAGACTGGCATATTCAAGACTTTGGACATCTTTGTACATCCTTTCCCATCTTGATACAGCTCCATTACCTTGTTATGCAGGTCTTTTGACATTTCTTTTCTGATCCTCGTGGTTCAGTATCTAGCCTGCTCAGTGCATCCATGTAAGAGATAACAAACTCTCTGACTATTTATACACAGTCACTAATTGCAATATAAAAAGCCACAGATGTATCAAGGCCAATCATTCCAGGGTATGTAAACTTTTGATCAGGGCCATTTGGGTGATTTCTGTTATTATTATGATTTAAAAAGGAGACAAACAACTATGTGATAATAAATGACTTAATATGGTCACTATTCATAAAGTGTTACTAAACACAGGACCCTGTATTCACTATATCTGGTCTCCCACTGTACACACAGCATGGAAATGTAATTATTTTAGTAAATATAAACTGCTAAATACCTTTTCTCCTCAGCAGTATATAACAGTCATGTGACCTCTATGGTTAAAGCTTGTAGGAGGAGTTTTCATTCTGCTCTGACTGTCCTATGAGGCTGCATAACCCCTGGCCCACTGGACAGTGCTGATTGGCCCTGTGCTGATCACATGCACCCTCCCAAAGAAAAAAAAAACTCTCTAGCAATACACACTAAACTGAGCATGTGCATAGTGACTCCTAGAGTTCTGTACTATCAGCAGATGGATTGGGGACAGTAGAAGAAGGGCGGGATCAGAAAAGACAGGCTCAAACAACCTTTTTACACAATATGGAGGATTAACCCCTTAGGTTCCACAGTGCATATAACAAACATGATTGACTGCATATACAGACTGATTTTACTCTTGTGGGTTTAGCAACACTTTAAATAAAATACAGGGGTTTTTTGCATGATCAGTCATATTTCAATAAAAATGCCAAAATTTCACGATTTCTGCTAGGGTATACAAACTTTTGGGCACAACTATACAGTGAAGATCTCATCACAAATTGTATCTTATTCTTTAAGTGATTTTGTACGATCTCCTGGGCAGTGAGTTTGTGGGTGGAGGCAATGAAGGATGAAGTAGAGAGAAAAGCCACACAGGACGTTAAAATAGAACTGCCCTAGAAGCTGACCTCCTGACAGCAGCGTTTTTGCAGAAAAAATGCATGAAGCTTGTAAAAGTATGTAACGCTTTTACAAGTGTATTAGGGTCCCTCTGGTGCCCCTCGAGATTGGAATTACTTTATATATAACAAGATACGACTAGGTTGTTATATACTTCATGTTTTACCTTGCAGATATTAAACATGCATCTACTCCTGAAGAAGTGAACTAAGAGGCACGAAACACGTCGAGTTTTTGGATGCAATTTTAATGTAATTATGTATTGACATCTGGATTGTATATCCAATTATGTATGAAATGCATTAATTATTTATTACAGATACTTATATAGTGCTGTCAATTTACGCAGTGGTTTACATTTATATTGTACATTCACATCAGTCCCTAACCCTCAAGGGGCGTACAATCTATGGTTCATACATACACATACTAGGGACAATTTAGACAGGATCCAATTAACCTACCAGCATGTCTTTGGAGTGTGTGAGGAAACCGGAGTAGCCCGGAGGAAACCCACGCAGGCACAGGGAGAACATGCAAACTCCAGGCAGGAGGTGCCGTGGCTGGGATTCGAACCAACGACCCTAGTACTGCCAGGCGGAAGTGCTAACCATTTAGCCACTGTGCTGCCCATTAATATGGATTTATTACAAATCCACTTGTTACCATTTTATCCTTTTTGTTAGCAATGAGAAGTTTATTCGTTTATTGAAAATTAATGCTGGAAACTACAGTAGTTATTCATTGTCGTGTGTGTTGTGCCTCATTTAAAGTCCCAGGACAAATGAATTGGTTGTATGGTTAAAAGCGTTTAGGTGCATTTACAAGCATCATGCATTTGGGTGCCAATTCATTTATTTGGCCAGAATGATAATTTGAAATGAATTCACGCTCAAGCACTAAACACTACTAGCATTTAGGCACATTTAGCAGCGTCAAGCATTTTTTCTGCCAAATTGCTGCTGCTCCTGGACTCACTGGCCTTGGGGTGTTTTTTCTGTTGGTAAACGCTACTGCTTCTAAACAGCACTCTATGTTATCCTATGTGTCCTTGCACACATAGACTTTTAGAGGCTTTTAGCAGCAGTAGCGTTTACCAGCAGAAAAAACACCCCAAGGCCAGTGAGTCCAGGAGCAGCAGCAATTTGGCAGAAAAAATGCTTGACGCTGCTAAATGTGCCTAAACGCTAGTAGTGTTTAGCGCTTGAGCGTGAATTCATTTCAAATTATCATTCTGGCCAAATAAATGAATTGGCGCCCAAGCGCAAAAATGCTGCAAAAATGTTCTGTGTGCATGAAACCTTAAAGGTAAAAAAGAGTTGACGGGGGCTGGATGAGAGGGTGTTAATGAGAGTGTTAGGTCTGCTAGTGCTAGGTGTAGATAGGGCAGATTTACATTGGTTGAAGTCTTCTGAGACTTACCCGTTTTCCGCAATGTTTTGCAGAAACGCAGTCGAGTCCATTTACCATGATTTCCTATAGGACAGCTTCACATCTCCCAGTGCATTTTTTGGAAAGGGTCAGAGACTTTTTTTTAACTCAAAACGTTGCATTTTTGGTTCTATAGACTTCAATGGGAGCGCTGCAGAAAAGCATGTATTGCGTTTTTTCCGTGTCTCTGGTGCATTTTAAATCTGCCTAGCAGCAAGAAAAAAAAACAAAATGCATACAAAAAACATAAAAACGGCAGCAAAAACGCAAGTACAATAATGCAAAACGCAATGCAAAACACTATGCAGAAACACCTCAAACGCAACCTGCATAGGTGTGAGCCTAGGGTAAGTCTTGTGCCACAGATGCTCAAGAGGGTGGCTACATTTTTTGAGACTGAGGATGACATCTATCAAGTTTGTAGTGGAAGCAAGTTTTGTGATTCTTAACCTTACTGAGTAAATGCGTTTGTATCTCTCATATATGCTGTGCTCAGAATTTGTGTATATTACTTATGTACTCTTAAAGAGTAACTCCACTTTTGTTGAGAAATAAACCCTCCCCTCTGAGTGATCTATGTACATTGCAGGGATTCTAATGCAGGCCATAGACGGGGAGAAAACCGGCCGAAAATTCGTCCAAAAAAGTAATCAGCCAATTTTCGGATCGTTAGTGGCTGAATTGGTCGGCTGGTTTTCTTGATTTTGCCACATTTTTTTAATCGTTCATGTTGGGAAAAAAAACGGTCGATTTTGTCCATTGGCCGATTTTCACGGCAGTGATGGGCAAATCAGATGATCTTTTTTCCCGATTAAAAAATGCGCATGAGCCGTGACCAAAGAAAAAGAACATCTGTATCTATTTGTATCCATACAAATAGATACAATGTTTGCAACCGCAATACTTAGAAATGTCAAATCTATTAGCGGTGTCCCTGCAGAGAGCTCCGCTATGATGTTTGACATTTAAAAGTATAAGGGGTGCAACATTGTATTTATTTGTATCCAAATAGAAACATCTGCATCCAAAATGGATACAAATAGATACAATGTTGCAACTTTTTCTTATTATTATTCACATTCTATTTCTTCTTCTTTTAAATGTCAAATATAGTGGAGCTCTCTGCAGGGACACCGCTATTATATTTATTGACGGCCGTAGACGGGACAGAAATCAGCCGACTTTTTTCTACCAATGGTGATAACGTCGGCTGATTGAATGACCGATTTTTTGTTTTTCTAAAAAAAAAACCAGCCGGTTTTCTCCCCGTCTATGGCCTGCATAACAAACTTTGTTGCAAATTCCTACCTTTTGTTATTCTGAAGAAAGAGCTGGTCTTTTATCCGTGTCCGTGTGAAAAATGAATTTAATGGGAGTGGTTCCATAATTATCAATCAGCTGCTGCACCTGCAGGGCTACAATGAGGAAAATTGCAGGGTCTGCATCCCTTTAGACGTGATTTCCTATTGGGTGTATCTCACCAGAAATTACATGTTTGTTGCAGGGGATGCCTGAAATTTGACTTGCATCTTAGTGCAGACTTCTGGGGAAATCAGTAAGCTGGAAATTACATTTCTGGGGGTTGTTCTGTATACCATTTGTGTACAAAACATCTCCAGGTAGTCATATTGCATTGCATTATACAGAAAATTACAGTGCTGCAGATTGAAAAGGAAAGGTAATTTTGACATTCAAGTACAATATGACTTGTGTCGCAATTGTATATGCTATATTGTTGTTTTTATTATTTGCTATTTTTTCCCCCACGAAAATGGAGTTACTGCTTTAACAATGGCTGCAAGAGAGGATGGGGATTCTGAGAGAGAAGGCAAATGGATACTGATTAAACATCCCTAGTGCTATCACCAATAGCAGCCCTCCTCTAAGATCCCAGATTTTTTGCCATTTGCCACTATGAACCTTTCGATCCTACTCACGCTCCTATTTACAGTTTTCTGTACTTGATTCCATAGTGGGCAGCACAGTGGCTAGCACTTCCGCCTGCCAATACTAGGATTGTTGGTTTGAATCCCAGCCACTGCACATCTTGCCATGTTCTCCCTGTGCCTGCGTGGGTTTCCTCCGGGTACTCCAGTTTGTTCCCACACTCCAAAAACATGCTGGTAGGTTAATTGGATCCTGTCTTAATTGGCCCTAGTATGTGTATGTAAGTTAGGAACCTTAGATTTTACACCCCTTGAGGGTGAGGTACTGATGTGAATGTACAATATATATACAGTGGGGATCGAAAGTTTGGGCACCCCAGCTAAAAATTTGTATTAATGTGCATAAAGAAGCCAAGGAAAGATGGAAAAATCTCCAAAAGGCATCAAATTACAGATTAGACATTCTTATAATATGTCAACAAAAGTTAGATTTTATTTCCATCATTTACACTTTCAAAATAACAGAAAACAAAAAAATGGCGTCTGCAAACGTTTGGGCACCCTGCAGAGTTAATATCTTGTACTGCCCCCTTTGGCAAGTATCACAGCTTGTAAATGCTTTTTGTAGCCAGCCAAGAGTCTTTCAATTCTTGTTTGAGGTATCTTTGCCCATTCTTCCTTACAAAAGTCTTCCAGTTCTTTGAGATTTCTGGGCTGTCTGTCCCGCACTGCTCTTTTAAGGCCTATCCATAGATTTTCAATTATGTTGAGGTCAGGAGATTGTGAAGGCCATGGCAAAACCTTCAGTTTACACCTCTTGATGTAATCCCCCGTGGATTTCGAGGTGTGTTTAGGATCATTATCCATTTGTAGAAGCCATCCTCTCTTTAACTTCAGCTTTTTCACAGATGGCATCCAGTTACCATCCACAATTTGCTGAAATTTTATTGAATCCATTTTTCCTTCTACTCGTGAGATGTTCCCTGTGCCACTGGCTGCAACACAACCTCAAAGCATGATTGATCCAACCCCATGCTTAACAGTTGGACAGAGGTTCTTTTCATTAAATTCTGTGCCCCTTCTTCTCCAAACGTACCTTTGCTCATTCCGGCCAAAAAGTTCAATTTTAACCTCATTGGTCCACAGAACTTGTTTCCAAAATGCATCAGGCTTGTCTATATGTTAATTTGCAAAGTTCAAACGATGATTTTTGTGGTGAGGACGTAGAAGAGGTTTTCTTCTGATGACTCTTCCATGAAGACCATATTTGTACACGTATCTCTTTATAGTGGAGTAGTGTACCACAACTCCAGTGTGTGCCAGATCTTTCTGGAGGGATCGTGCAGTCAAACGTGGGTTTTGAATTGTTTTTCTCACAATCCTGCGAGCTGTTCTGTCTGATATTTTTCTTGGTCTTCCAGATCTTGCTTTAACTTCCACTGTTCCTGATGACTGCCATTTCTTAATTACATTCCGAACAGAAGATATTGACATCTGAAAACGCTTGGCTATCTTCTTATAGCCTTCTCCAGTTTTGTGAGCGTCAACTATTTTCAGTTTCAGTTTTCTAGACAACTGCTGAGAAGAACCCATGGTGCTGATTGTTGGGGCAAGGTCAGATGAGTCTGGGCATTTAAAACCTTTGAGATTGACATCATCTGGTCTTCCCAGACGATGATTGAGAACAATCCATGACACTGGCAGGTCTCAGCTTTGCAAAGGGGGCAGTGCATGCTATAAATTCTGCAGGGTGCCCAAACTTTTGCAGACGCCATTTTTTTGTTTTCTGTTATTTTGAAAGTGTAACTGATGGAAATAAAATCTAACTTTTGTTGACATATTATAAGAATGTCTAATCTGTAATTTGATGCCTTTTGGAGATTTTTCTATCTTTCCTTGGCTTCTTAATGCACATTAATACAAATTTTTAGCTGGGGTGCCCAAACTTTCGATCCCCACTGTATGTAAAGCACTACGTAAATTGACGGTGCTGTATAAGTACCTGAAATAAATATATAAATAGGCCAGGGAGCAAAACCAACATCCTGTGAGACCTGTACTCCCCTCATCCCCATAAACTGAATGTTACATAAGCTAAAAATTCTACTCCATGTCCCTCCTCAGCATCAAAGCAATTAGACCCCACATGTACATATGGGTTGTACCCCTTGGCAACAGACAATGCCTGGAAGACACAGGTGCATTTGGGTGGGTGGGCTCTGGCTCCCAGTGATCCTGAACATCATATTTTCTTCATGACAATTTTTGCTGGTGAATAAATATCTCTGAGACCTGTCAGAGAACTACTGGGGAAAGCTGTAGCCATTGGTCTCCTTGGCCTCTACCCTGATGGACACCTCTGACCTTCGATACCACACAGTCCCCTGGCCCTTTGTCTGGCATTACCTTGGAGGACTCATTAACCCACGATGAACTCCTTGCAGCAATCACACAAGCTAATGCAAGAAAAAATCAAAGCCCTGACAGCTTTTCCCTCCAGTATCATAAAAGCTTGAGGCAAATCCTAGCACCTGAATACATAAAAGCTCTTAATAAGATGTAAAATGGAGAACAGCCCCAGCCATACTTGCTGGCAGCTTATTTAACAGTGATCCCAAAAGGGGGAAGACACACAATTTAAAAACTGTAGGCTGATCACACTGATGACTCTTGATATTAAATAGTATGCAAAAATTATTGTGAATTGCCTTCTGCCCTTACTGCCATCACGGGTCAACCTGGACCAAGTGGGTTTCACTTGGTATAATTTTTTTATTCAGAGTTTAGTGTCACTTTAATCTAATGGGCCACCAATACAATAACTAAGGGCTTCCTGCTACCCAATGATAATCATTATAATGAGATGGCATTCAACAGAGTGGCCTGGGACTACATGGAAGCAACATTCAGAAACCTCTGTCTGCTCTCTAAGATGCAGAATTAAATACTGGGCATACTGTATACATTAAAGTGTTTCTAAAGGCTCTACGTTTTTTTTTTGCCTTAATGCATTCTATGCATTAAGGTAACAAAAAACCTTCTGGGTGCAGCTCCCCCCAGCCCTCCCTTATACTTACCTGAGCTTCATCTTGATTCAGCAATGTGCACGAGAGTGGCAGCTCTCTGGAGTCTCTCTCTCCTCATTGGCTCACACAGTAGTGGCAGCCATTGGCTCAAGGGTGGGGCACGCAGAGAGTGGCTCGGGAGCGAGTCTGTTCAAGTACCCCCATAGCAAGAGGCTTGCTTTTGGGGGCACTAGGCAGGAGGGAGGAGCTAAGACTGCCAGTGGGGGACCCAAGAGAGGGGATTGGGCGGCTTTGTGCAAAACCACTGCACAGAGCAGGTAAGTGTAACATGTTTGTGATTTTTTTTATTTTTATTTTTTTAAACCTTTCATTTATAATTACTTTAACTTGCAAGCTAGAATGAAAGTGAACGGCTACCTATCCAATGCCTTCCACTTAAAAAATGGCATCAGGCAGGGATGCTCCATCTAATGTAATCTTTATACCAAGGTTGGAGCCTTTGTTGCAGAAATTCAAAAACATTCAGGGCCATACAGTACAAAATTGCACCATTTGCTGATGACATGCTCTTGTTTCTTACTGCACCACTGACTACTCCATTCAGTCTGATTGAAGCCATTAAAACCTTTGGTCTGCTCTCTAACCTTAAAATGATTCCAAATGTTCTGTCCCTAACAGGGGCAGACTGACAACTCATGGGGCCCCCGGGCAATAGGGGATCATGTGGCCCCTGTGTCTTTGCCCAAACTCAAAAAAGCCTACGAAAAGGTACCAGGGGCATCTCATGGGGCCCCCTACTGACCCCGGGCCCTCGGGCAGTGCCCGAGTTTTCAAATGGTCAGTCCGCCCCTGGTCCCTAATCTAGTGTAATCTGTTACACGATGCCATTAAGATTTTAATACTTCAATCCCATGGTGGATGTACCTCCGACTTAGACACTATACACACTGCAATACACCTTCTCCAAAGATCACACCAACTTTAGCATGCCTTTCACATCCTCTGAGAAATTTGCCTTAGTACTATGCCACCACAGTATCTTACTTCCATGATCTATAAACTCCGGTCTACCCACTGTCCTACTGATGTGGACATAGCAAGTAAATCATAGATCTTAGTTTGATGTTTACAAAGGATGACTGGGCACAGATACATTTCCTGACCCACCAAAGCTCTTTACAAATGTATGCCCAGGGAGTTGGCTACAAAATCCATACCATATGGTACCACCTCTGGTCAGATGTTCACCAAGTCACAACCTGCATTACTGCAACTTCACTTAACATCACCCCAACACACTTCCTTCTGTATCACACTTGTACCAACTTACAGTAGCTTGGTATTCAAAAAACACTCACAGTACACCTAATCAATGTTACATGGATGTGCATTCCCATACTTTGGTTGAGCAAACAACCCACCCCTCAGGGACCGGTTCTGCAGAATAAAGAGAACTTGAGAAGTGGAGAAAGTTATACACATGGCCATTGGTATGCGCAGCCTATTGCTTTAGGGTATGTACTCCAAAGCTCTAACACACATGCATGTAGGGCAGTGGACTTTGTCAGTATGGCAGAAGTTGGTGTCAGTAGGACAGTTGATGGTGTCAATCAATAGAGCAGTGGACAGTGTCAGTAGATCAGTGGATGATGCCAGTAGTTTTTTATTTATATTATTTTATTCTTTATTATTTTTAAATATCATTAGTATTTTTTTTTTACAACTGTTTAGGAGCCCTATTGGGGGGTTTTAGTGAAATATCTGATGTCTAAACAGGCCCTTGATGTTTCACTTTTGAGGCAGAGAAAGGCACTGAGGACAGAAATTCCCCTGTCCCTTTCTCTGCAGGCTCAGCTGCACTGGACAGTGAATGAATGGGAAATGCTTTGCGCTGAGCGGTGTCCTTTTCATTCACAAACTGAAGCATAATAAACACATTTTACTATGCTTTAATTTTGAATGAACACAGTGAGTGATTATACTATTCAAAAAAGGAAGGAGACAGTAAATGACATTGGGAGGTATTGGCATCAAGGGAATCTTCACTGCACAGGGTAATTAGGCACATCTGGCACACCCCGTGCACACGCTTATGCACATAGCCCAAGACAGAATCACTAAATATATCCATACTAGGGCTGGTTACCAGGGGTGGACTGACCATTTGGAAACTCGGGCACTGCCCGAGGGCCCAGGTTCAGTAAGGGGCCCCACGAGATGCCCCGGTACCTTTTTCATAGGCTTTTTTGAGTTTGGGCAAGGACACAAGGGCCCCATGATTCCCTATTGCCCGGGGGGACCCCATGAGTTGTCAGTCCGCCCCTGCTGGTTACATCGACTTTTGAACATTTTTAGGACTATAAAGGATTGTTTCTACTGATATCCCAAATTAGCACTGCTCCTCCTCTTGCCTACTTACTGTAGGTGATCTGATTTTAAACCCTGACAGAGGCTGGCCCACATGTCAGGGCCCTGTATCTCCTCCTGTGCCCCCCACCCCCCTCCACACTCCCCTCTTCAATTATGATCACTTTCCTGCCCTGAACATCCACCTCATATCCCTACAACCCCTTCACAATCCCTTTTCTTCTCTAGATTTTCAGAAAAGCTTTGGCTATACACACACTTTATTGAGTCCTCCAATCTCTTGGTAATGCAGTTCCATTATGCAGTTACTTAGCAGTGTCAGCTAACGCATATTCGGGGTATCCAGTCCCAGCTCCAGAAGTGAACCTGTCACCTGGGTTGCAGCATGACACAAAAATTTTAGTAATAGTTTCTGTAGCAGATTCTGTCCTCATTTTTTTTAAAGCTCCTACCAAAACCCTCGCCCCCCCCCTCCTTTTTTCTTGTATCGCTGGTCAGGATATTCAGATCTGAATTTAAGATTGGTCTTTTTTACTTCTCCGCTGCAGCAGACTGTGTGTACATATAAACAGATTCGTTTCTCTTCCATCTGTCAAAATAAATCCCATTCTACCTGCAGCACACACACAGACCTCTGTATAGAAAAGTGGGAGTTTTGTTTTTCTCTATCCAATCAGCCATACTGTCAGGGAAGGGATGTGTGTGTGTCTTGCGCTGATGAAAGTGCATTGGGGCGAATGATTCTCTTTGAATGATACAAATATTTGGAAATGGAGGTGTGATCATCCACTTCAATTCAGAACTGAGATAATGCGTGCAAATTAAACATGACACAGAGGAGGCCTGTGCTTCATTATACTCAGCGGATGAGCTGCTGCTGTATTCTATGACAGGCGACAAAGGTAAAAATGGTGCTGTTTATGAAGGAATTCTGCACACACTGACATGGAAGCGGTTGCTGCTGAATATGCTTGATGACTGGTTGCTTTTCTGATCCACAGGCTTCAATAATGTCTCAGTCACTGATCTGGAACAAGTATACACTCAAGAGTTCTGACTTTGCTTGCTACATGCTTGTTCTGTGTTAGGACCCCTTGCGGTTGGTTTACTAAAACTGGAGAGTGCAAATTCTGGTGAAGTTCTGCAAAGAAACCAATCAGCTTCCAGTTTTTATTGTCAAAGCTTAATTGAAGCTCTATTCCCCCACGAGTGGTTACATATATGTGAACTGCGGTGACATGGTCCATAGATTTATTCAGTGTACAAATCTGACAGCCGCTGCTGACAACTGCAGTTGTTTGCACATAGTGTATATAGATAGCATTTACAATTGCCGGCAAGAATCTACTGATTCTTGCTAGCAGTCGTTCCTGGCCGCTGCTATTCAGCCATCTAAATGTAGCGTTAGATGATATACAGGTATAACTCATGGCAGCCTCCAGTGGTCCTGTAGAGTACAGCTCTGCCTAATGTAATGAATGGTAGATGTTATTGCTCTTTAATTGTTGCCCCTCCTGTAGTGATGTAATGGGTGGCGATAGTGCCCCTTTATATGCCAGCTGAGTATGGGGCCCAATGCACTTGGGGTATGGGAGCAGGGCACCCCTAATCAGCAAAAAAGTGGTGCTGTGCTGGAACTACAATACAGAATCCTCTCCAGGACTGAATTACCAGGGTGGTGAGTGAGGACACTTGGGTACAGACAGAGAAACCTTGACCTCCTTGACCCTCACCTATTGGGTCCCAACGCTTGGTTTAGAGTGGCACCTGGGCTTGTGAAGTATCTACCTTGGGTGTGAGGAAGGAGCACCCTGTGTGCCTATGTGAAGAGACGTCAACATCTGGGGAAGATCGCTGTAATTATTTTGTGAGACGTTGAAGTGTTCTGCACTTGTGGGACCATTGCATGGGAAGTCATGAGAAGGAGAGAAGTGTTCTGCACTGTGGACTTCTGTCAGTGAGTCATGTACTGCTAAATGTATTGAAAAATGCATGTGGCCTTAAGAATTGTGCTGGAGTGACATCCTGTTGGAGGGATATGAGCCATAAAACGTTGAAAAGCCTTTTGAACTAGACATTCTTTTATTCTGTCTAATAGGCCTTAAGCTGAAAATGTGGTGAGGTGGGTTTCCGGCCAAGAAGTGCAGCACAATATGGCAGAGTATCTCCAAAGGACAGACAGTTGACTATCCCATTCAAGAAGAAGAGAGGCAGGTCCAGAGTCAGCATGGCAGGAACTTCCCACCAATGAGTGACCCTTACAACTGCAGCAGGCATGCACAGTTTGAAAAGGACCTGGTGAGGATATTTTGTGAAACAAGGTAATGTGGCTCTTAATGGGGCCACAGAGTGAGGATTGTTGGATTCAGAACAAAGGGGAATGTCAGACCAAGTGGGCTGCACTTGGTGGGACCATAGGTACAGCTGTTCTGTAAAACCAAATTAGTGAAGATTTGATGAGTTTTCAGAAGGCTTTTAGATGGCTTCATCTTTGCTTGCAGCAGTATTAAACCCAAAACCAACAATTTATTTTCCTTTATTGTTGCCTGGAGATCCAGCCAGTAACACACTTCCTGTCTTAGGGTGTCTCTACCCTGGATGGAGGACCATGGACCCCCCTCGGACAGCAGCATTGACTTTCTGGGGAGAGAATGGTTTTAAATTTGCACTGTGGGGGATATGGGTGCAGAGAGGGGATTTGTACTGGGAGGAGGTCATTTTTGGTTTTACTTTGTACATTAGCCTGTGCCTTACATATCTCTGACCTGGCACTTTCTGGGTTACATACTCCTAGGCCTTGCACTCTGACCCACACACTCCTGACCCCTGCACTCTTTATTATGCATTCTTGACCCCTGAAATCTGTATTATGCACTCTTGATCTCCGCACTCTATGCCTTACGCACTCCAAAGCCCTCAAGTCTGTACAATAAGCACTTCAAACCTTCAGGCTATGTGATGTACAACTTCTGAGCTCCTAACCCTTCTGTCAGGGAGGTCATGCCAGTATGCAGAATGGTGCACCTGGGTGAAAATCTGGGTACAGACTCCCGGCTAGTAGTAAGCATATGTGCATGTAGGTGCGTGTACGTGTGTGTGAGCAGGTGTGCAAGAATGTACACATGGGCCTGATGCTGGTGCCAAACTGGATTTTCAAACTGATAAGCTAAACATAGCCAGTACTGTCTTCTCTACAGCGTTACCCAGGAGTCTGTGATGTGTGACAGTGGGCCTGACTGTCCTTTATCAACCTGACTTTCCTTGACTTGTTCCTCATATCCACCTGTATGACTCCTGCTTGCACTCAGACTATGCTTCTGCCTGCTCATTCTGTTGTTTTTTTACCAACTCCGGCCTAAGCCCCGACCATGCTTCTGATTACATTTGTGTACTTGATCTGAATTCTAACTGCTGACCTGGCTTGCCTGACATTTCTGTGCCTGAAGTCTCTCAGACAACACACCTGCCCCAGGTCCGCTGATCCTTTGGTTGTCATTTGCTGCTGTGGAGTTCCTGCCTGATACTCCTCTGTCTCGTCTCCTGTCCCTTATCTCCTGTGGGGAAGCTATTCAGTGCTGACTGGTTCAGATACGCCTGTCTACCTCCATGCTCTTGCACCATTTATTCACTTCACCAGAGGCTCTGACTCGGAGGTGAAAGAGAAGCCATCCTCATTTCTTCAGGCCCCTCCACTAGGTACGTGACCACTCCTGAGCACTTCAGTCTGCGATACATTCCTGACCGTGCGCTCTGTGTGTTACGCATCCTGCACTGTGTGTTAAGCACTCTTGACCCCTGCACTCTGTGACTTATACACTCTTGACCCCTGCACTCTGTGACTTACACACTCTTGACCCCTGCACTCTGTGACTTACACACTCTTGACCCCTGCACTCTGTGACTTACACACTCTTGACCCCTGCACTCTGTGACTTACATACTCTTGACCTCTGCACTCTGTGACTTACACACTCTTGACCCCTGCACTCTGTGACTTACATACTCTTGACCTCTGCACTCTGTGACTTACACACTCTTGACCCCTGCACTCTGTGACTTACATACTCTTGACCTCTGCACTCTGTGACTTACACACTCTTGACCTCTGCACTCTGTGACTTACACACTCTTGACCTGTGCACTCTGTGACTTACACACTCCTGACCCCTGCACTCTGTGACTTACACACTCTTGACCTCTGCACTCTGTGACTTACATACTCTTGACCTCTGCACTCCTGAGGCCTGAAGGATTGACCCTGGGTTGTACAATAATATAACAAAATAAATGCAGCGCAATCCATGTCCCAGTGCATATAATCAATAAAAATTCATAACAGAGCTTACATGTAATGTGCCTGTATAATTATAACTTTTATATAACTTTTTTTTGGTTAATAGTATTTCAATTGTAAAAATGTATAAATTAAAAAATATATATATATATAATAATAATAATAATAAATCCAAGTCCATACACCTGCTTGTGACCAGTGTATTATTTGCTACTTCTTCTTGTGTCTTTCTATCCAAGTGAGTTCCACCACCATTCACTCAAAGTGCTCACCTGGATCGTTATAATAGGTCACCATGCACTTATCTCTATACCAAGGAACTGTCCAGATGATCTCTCCAGATGCATCATCCAACTTTCACTCTTCATTTAATTTCCAGCATATCAGTCAGAATCTCTAACCTGTTCCTCAGCTCAAAGAAAGAAAGAAAGACCATCATAGTGCTTTACCATTAAAAACCAGTTAAAAATCCACTGAAAAGTACACTATTCCTCAAGGGCACAGTGACAATATCACTTTAAATCACCAGAAATTTCCCCCTTAAAGATTTGAAAACAGCATCACTTTACTAGGCATGCTCAATCTGTTCACTTCTGGGTTACCGTGATGATGCTGGATGCAGTGGGCCAACGCATTTCATCACATCCGCCCATGGCTTTCTCAATAATTAGTGCTCCACCAAAATGAAAAAATTCTGGTGCTGAAACCGTAAATTCAGGATGTACTTGGCCGAAAACCAAAACCGAATCCGAGATGGAAAGTTTTTAAAAATGAATACATTTTTTAAATGCAATTTTTTTGGAAAAAATACAATTTAATGAATAAAAAAAAACCACAATATAGACCCAATTATTTGTAAATTATGAAAGAAGATGTTACGTCGAGTAGATAGATACTCAACATGTCATGCAGTAAAATTGTGCATGCTAGTGGAATGACGCCAAACTACGGTACTTAAAAATCTCCATGGGTGGCGCTTTAAAAATTTCTACAGGTTACCAGTTTAAAGTTTTAGAGGAGGTCTAGTGCGAGAATTATTGCTCTTGCTCTGATGTTCGCAGTGATAGCTCATGTGTGTGGTTTGAACACCGTTTACATATGTGGGAGTGGTCTACATATGCGGTCACCACTATACACGAGCACAGGGGGACAGGGGGACGGGGGCACTTTAAACATTTTTTAAATTATTTTTTTATTACTTTTTTTTACACTGTCCCTTTTAAAAAAAAAAAATAATCACTATTATTTATGCAAATATCCCTTGTGATAGAAATAAGCAGTGACAGGCCCTCTTTATGGAGAGATATGGGGTCAATAAGACCCCACATCTCCTCTACAATGTAAAGCATTGGATCAAAAAAGCACTGATCTAGTGATTTAAAAAGAAAAAAAAGTGATGTAATGGCGTCGCTCCAGTCCTCCAAGGGCATAGAGATTATTGGAGGCCATCTTTCCTTCACTAATCTCTATGCCCAGTGCCAGGATCGTTGGATGGGTTCTCAGGTAAGGCTGAGAACCACCGAGGGGCGGTGGGGGAGGGGTTATTTTTGGTATCTGTATCGGTGCTTATTTTTATATCGGCCAAAGGCAGATAGGGGTATTTTAGGCTGAAACGTTTCGGCCACCAAAATTTCAGTGCATCCCCAGTAATAATGCATGCACTTATTCCGTTATATCGATTTGCATTGAATGTGGGAATCACATATTGGAGATAGCAGCAATTATTTGTTGTTTTTAAGGTTTGCACAGAGAATCAAAACTTCGCATCACTGTGTTGTACATTGTATACTCCTGACCTCTGTATGTTGGGACATACTCATGACCACTAAATTCTAAGTACGTTCTATACTCCTGAAGTTCTTCTTTAAAGTATAACAAAAGACAAAGCCTTTTTCTTAGTCTTGAATAGAGTACAGAAGGATTAGACCATCTGTCAGGTTTTATTGTTGTCTGGGACCATGGTAAGGCCTGGTTCACACCTATGAAATTTTTTGTGCATTTTGCTTTTTTTTTTAGAATTGCACTACAGTCCATTTATGGTTTCCTATGGGACACATTCATTTATACATTTTTCAGCCACTGCATTTTTTGAAAGGGTCAGGGACTTTCCTCTGGATCAGCTGTGGGTATAAAATTATAAGTTTTTTTTTTTTGGTTGAACTAGATGGACGTTTGTCTTTTTTTTCAGCCAGACTAACTATGTAACTATATAACTTTTTTAAACAGAACATGGTACATTTTTGGCTCAATAGACACTTGGCAGAAATGCATGTAGTGCATTTTTAACCTGCATAGAAACAACAAAAAAAAGATAAATACAAAACACATAAACAAAACCCATGAAAAACGCCTGTTCAAAATGCAAAATGCACTGCAAAAAGCAGACCATGTGCAGAGTTTTATGGCGCCGCTCCAAGCCAGGAATCAGAAGGAAAACCACCCCGCCGACAAAGGAAGTGGGATCAGCATCCACAAGTAGTTCCAGACACTGTGTAAGATGAGGGAATGGACGCCGTTTAGACCTGTCCCTGGAGTTTGGAGTGGATGGGATGACCTCAGCCGCCGCTTTGGCTATGTCAACTGACGCGTTTTGCCTAGCCCACTGGGGCTTGATCACAGGGGTGGGCAGGACAAGAGAGGGCAAGGTTCATCGGCCATGATCAAGGAGAATATAATGATGTGAACAGGTGTGTGAGAGCTTATGAAAAGAAAAGAAAAAAAGAGGGTGGAGAAAGCAAATTTTTATAGAAAAAAGGAACAATGAAAAATAAAATAACAAAAACCAAATGATTAAGAAAGAAAAGGGAAAAGAAGGAAAAAAATTTTTTGTTATGAGAAAATCTGGAAAATACTAAGGAAATAGATGCAAAAGAAAAAAAATTTAATAAAAAGAAGAAAAAAGTATATTAAAAAAAATTATGAAAAAACAAACAGAAAATAAAAAAATTTAAAAAAAATAAAAAAGAACAAGAAATTATGGAAAATGAAAAAATAAAAAAATTAAATAGAAAAGGGGAAAACATATAAAATGAGAAAATATAATGATGAAAAAAACAAGAAAAAGAAGTTAATTTTTGTATAGAATTAAATTACTTTGTTCTTATCCTTAAAATAATGAAGAATAAAGAAAGGGAAAAAAAAGGAAGGAAAATTTTCACAATGGGACACAGATGGCAAAAAAAAGAAGAGAAAATTGACAGGGAATGTAACCCTCCATTGCTCTGTCCGAAATGGAAATAAGTTTTGCCTATAGTTCTACTTTAAGGTAGGATGTGAACAAAAAAGCATATGAAATGGCAGAATTCAATTTCTAAAAATTATTGTCCTGAGGTTTGTATGTGTCTGTTAGACTCTTGTTTGTGGCACAGTAATTTAAGTATACTTTGTGGGTAAAAGGACAATGGCATATGTGTCCTATGTATACCGTGAGTGGATTCAACAGGTGTACCCGGCAGAAAAGTCAGTGCCAAATACTATTTCATGGCAAATGTTTGGTAATGCATGCCACATTTTGCTCCTTTAAAAAAATTCTCCATATCCCTGGACTGCCCCGGATATCCGCAATGGTTGGTATTGATGCTACTACAGCATAATACTAAACCATTCCTGAGAAATATTCTAATAAATTAGCTACTATAGTGAGGCGTAGAATGTGTGCCTGGCCAATGCTCCTCACTGCTCACTGCTCACTTCAGATTGGGCGGAAGAGACAAGATAAACCTTCTAGAGCAACTACATGTGCATCTATGGAGGCAGCTGGTGCTGATAATGGAGATGACAGAACACCTAAACCTTTTCATAACATGACCAAACACTCTAAGGTTGTCTAGCAGTGTGGGTGTCTATGTTTTGTTCTATTGAGGGTATCAAGTCATTGGGCTTTTTCTGAGATGTTTTTGGGAGTGAGCCCCAGGATAAATGCCCATAGAAAAAGCGCAATTTAATAATTTGTGTAGTAAATTATGGAAATTTTCCCAAAATGTTCTTATTGCATCACCAATATATGTTTGGGTAAAAAGTGTTTATCTTAGGTGTTCAGGACCAGCAAAACAGAATTCTGTATTGGTTTTCCTTGTAGAAGAAACGTTTGGATGCCTGGGAGGATAAAGTTTGCCGCAAGGGAAATTGGAATTCTCCTCCAAGTACGTGTTCCCATTTTTTCATGTATGAGTGTTTGGGTTTTGGAAGGGTCCTGTTGGGAGTGTGTTTATGGCTTTTGTCAAATATGAATCCTTTTTCAGATGGACCAGCGTGGCACATTTGTGTTATTGGGGGGGTTATTGTTGAAAATGTGAGGCTATTAGAGAAGCTCTGGGCATTTCATATTATATATAAAGTCATATTTGTAGGTAGATATAGAAAGCCTGTTTTAAGAGATCATGTTTATGTTGTACGTCAGCAAAAATGCATTTTCCTTGTTCTGCCACCACCACACAGCCAAAATGGAATAGGGCCTAACTGCTCCAAGGGCAAGTCGTTCGAAAAGAAAAACTGTCCAGTACAAGGGAAGTGTATACAAATGATGTTAATGGTGAGGTAATTGCAATTAGTGGGTAGGATTGAACGGTTTCTCAGATCTACCTCATCATCAGCATTGGTGAAATGCTTCCTCCAAAGCATCTTGACTCTCACTTGGAGCAGGACTGATTGCGTGGCAGAGATACAAATTATGGGCAAAAGTTTGTGGACGCCTCACCATCACACCTTTATGTGCTTGATAGTCATTCTATTCCAAAACTATCCATCCCACCATCTGTGACTATGATAGCCTTTACTCTTCCTGGAAAGAAAGGGACAGGAACTGTATGTGCAGCAAGTGTAGGTCCTGCATGACTGAGTTTGCTGGAAAGGCTAGAGACAGATGTGCTAATTGGTAAATTTAAAAGGGGATTGTAAGATTTACCTTATTGGTGGTCGAGAGAGTGGGTCCAGGTGCGGTTGGGATTGGCAGATGTGGCTTAGTGGAAGGGAGGAGTTCCTTGAGGGTCAGTGGGAGCTTGGTCTGAGGAGAAGAAACTTGCCCTCCCGTTTTGCCATTGTCATTGGTTCAGAGGTTTCTGTCGTTTGGTATGGGAGATGTGGAGTCCTGGTGGGGTTAGGTTTTTTCCCCGAGAACTAGTTCATGGTGTTGTAGGTTGCGGGTTATTTAGGTGGGGTTGGTTTTTTTGTTGTCATAGCAGGGGCAGGGGTCTCAGGTTTGTGTAGGCCAGTATGGTACAAAATCAGTATGTGGGGTACAATGGCTAGGGCCCATCTCGGTATGGGTATACCTTACCTATTGAAGTGACAGCAGCTCGGGCTATCGGTCATTGGGCTTTATCGGGTGTCAGAAGGGTCAACAATTTGTCCCTGAGTCGGTGTAACTGTGGCTAGGGGGCAGAATAGGAATGTGGTGGATGATGCAGCCGATGAAGTAGTAAGAAGGGGCCTTCAGGAACCCGAGACAAAAAATTAGAGGGTCAGAACGTATTTTATTGCTAAAAAGTTTGTTGTAAGAATTTATGTTAATTTAAGGTTTTGTTAATAAAAGGGCTGCTATGGCCATTTGAAATCCAAGTTAAGTGTTTGGTGTCTTTTGTTATTAAGATAAAGGTTTATGGGTTATGATGAGCTTTGATGGCAGCCTCAAGTCAGCAATACTTCAGTCAAGCAATCTGCTTTCCAACTCAACTCAAGGTATTCAATGATGACAGAGCTCTGTGGAGGCCACTTCATGCTCTATGCCAGACTCATTGTACCATGTGTTTATGGATCTGGCTTTGAGCACAAAGGCACAGTCATGCTGGAACAGAAAAGGGTCTTCTCCAAACTGTTGCTACAAGGTGGGAAAAGCACAATTGTCTAAAACATCTTTATATGCTGTAGCATTAACAGTACCATTCAATAAAAACACCTGAACTTTGGATAGATGTCTGCATATTTTTGGCCATATAAAATAACACCCATGCGTTTTCACTCCACCAGTTTTGGGACTAAATGACAGGCGCAGTTGCTTTATCGCTGACATCCTCCTCATCTACACCCAAATACCCAAAATGACAAATCAAATGCATAATGCAGATCACCTGTGCAAGTGGTAACATTTGAGATGATGCTGGGACATTTGCATAATTGGGAACATTGGGTGTAAGGGTTGGGTTGGCATTAAAGTGGTTGTAAACCCTTACATATACCCAGTGAAGTAACTATCCTCAGGTGATTCACAGGGATGAAACAAATCCTCCTACACGAGTTGTACCTGTTTATCTGTAGTATTCTCTTCTCTACATCATTTTAAAGTGCTGAGTTTATACAGATTGTCTGAAAGTTTAGAAAAAAGGGAAGGTGAGCTGAAGTTACACTCTGCAGGGCTCAGTGAGGAGAGCTCTGAGAGATGATTGGAGGGAAGAGACACCCCCCCCCCCTCCACACAGTTCACAGGAACAGAGCTGAGGCTGTCAATCTGCTGGAGCTCCCTCCCCTGTCACCATTTTTCTCTTGGAGTGAGGAAAACTTGTCAGAAGTGACTCATTCTGATAACAGATGAATGAAGCAGCAGACAGAAATGACACTTAGGGGGAGATTCACTAAAACTGGAATCTGGTGCAGTTATATATGGTAGCCAATTGGCTTCTAACTTCACCTTGCTTAATTAAGCTTTAATAATAAAACCTGGAAGCTGATTGATTTGTATGCAGAGCTGCACTCTCCAGTTTTAGTAAATCTACCCCATAGTGCTCTTAACTGAGACAGGTACACACTATAGCGGGATATGCTTTGTTCATATTTCACGTCTGAGGTTTACAACCACTTTTAATATGCCGTGAAGTGCTGGACCTGTCTGCTTTCTTAACCCAGGTTGTTGTCAACCACAATCTGATTTAGCAGAAGCTAAACTTTCCTAAAGTTTTATTCTTGGTACCCACAATTTCTAGGCAGTGAACTATGTGTGTTTGAACTACAGACATGTATGTGTTGTGGTGGTATATGTTAGGATGTATAAACAATCTAATGTATAAATGTGTGCACATTATGTAGTCCTGTTTTCATGTTGGAAAGGGTTTTGTCTTTCTGTTTGCTGGTGCAATTGTAATGGCATCATTTTATCTCATTACATCTTCATTTTTCCTCATTTCAAATGTGTTTTGTCCATTTGCTTCAAGGTTATGTGTTTTCCTTCTGTAAAATGAATAAAAAGCAATTCAGCTTTGTACTAGAGTGATGAGTAATGTGTGGCCCCTGTAGTCTGGCAACATCATTATAAATGTGAAGTTTGGCGTGGGCTGATTTTATCTTGCAGTCCATACAAAAGAATACAATGTTATATAGAATTTATCAGAGCTTACAGGTCCTGTATTTTACAGCTTCTGAAAATCACTATCTGAGAATAAATCCATACTGTCCTCAATTTGGAAACAAGCAAGTCTTTAGTTATCTCCCCTGGTGGCTGCAGGGGAGATAACTAAAGACTTGCTTGTTTCCAAATTGAGGACAGTATGGATTTATTCTGGAGTTCAGCTGGTGCATTTTTAACAATATTGTTGGCCATACACGGCTCAAATTTGAGTTATGGGTGGCCCTGTTGGCACCACCCAGCTTAGCAAACTTCAAGAAAAGTCGAAGGAGTCAGCTGGAAAATTCTTGGCTGAAATTTGACTGCAGCCACGGAAGCAGCAGCTGCCTGAACACAATAACCAACTATGGATTTAGAGCAGTGATGGCGAACCTTTTGGAGCCCAAGTGCCCAAACTGTGACCCAAAACCCACTTATTGGCAACACTGCAATAAAATCTGAGTACTGAGGTTTTAGTTTAGAAAAAACAACTTGTACATTAACATCTTTTTCCTTAAAAGAAAAACACAATAACAGAGCTTTCAATGATACAAACAGCTGACCACCAGCACAGAGGGGCAATGTTCCACTGACCACAAGCACAGATGGAAAATGTACCACTGATTACCAGCACAGAAGGGCAATGTTCTACTGACCACAAGCACAGATGGGAAATGTACCACTAACCATGGGCACAGATGGGCAATGTTCCACTGACCACTAGTATAGAGGGGCAATGTTCCACTGACCACTAGTATAGAGGGGCAATGTTCCACTGACCACTAGTATAGAGGGGCAATGTTCCACTGACCACTAGTACAGATGGGCAATGTTCCACTGACCACTAGTATAGAGGGGCAATGTTCCATTGACCACCAGCACAGAGGGGCAATGTTCCACTGACTACCAGCACAGAGGGGCAATGTGCCACTGACCACCAGCACAGAGGGGCAATGTTACACTGACCGATAGCACAGTGGGGCAATGTTCCACTGACTACCAGAGCACAGACGGGCAATGTTCCACCAGCACAGAGGGGCAATGTCCCACTGACTACCAGCACCGGGGGGCAATGTTACACTGACCGCCAGCACAGAGGGGCAATGTTCCACTGACTACCAGCACAGAGGGGGAATGTTCGACTGACTACCAGAGCACAGACGGGCAATGTTCCACTGACTACCAGCACAGAGGGGCAATGTTCCACTGACCGCCAGCACAGAGGGGCAATGTTCCACTGACTACCAGCACAGAGGGGCAATGTTCCACTGACTACCAGAGCACAGACGGGCAATGTTCCACTGACTACCAGCACAGAGGGGCAATGTTCCACTGACCACCAGCACAGAGGGGCAATGTTCCACTGACCATGGGCACAGAGGTGCAATGTTCCACTGACCATGGGCACAGAGGGGCAATGTTCCACTGACCATGGGCACAGAGGTGCAATGTTCCACTGACCATGGGCACAGAGGGGCAATGTTCCACTGACCATGGGCACAGAGGTGCAATGTTCTACTGACCACGGGCACAGAGGGGCAATGTTCCACTGACCACGGGCACAGAGGGGCAATGTTCCACTGACCATAAGCACAGAGGGGCAATGTTCCACTGACCACCAGCACAGAGGGGCAATGTTCCACTGACCACCAGCACAGAGGGGCAATGTTCCTAATGCTGCAGATTTAAATTCCAGGGGGACAGCACAACATTAAAAGAATGTCAGTCTCAGTTACATATATATAAAAACTCATGAGTGGCTAGGAAGGTAGTCGCAGCTCATGTCGTCATCGGCCGATGCCACGACCGGACATGCACAGGACCCAAAGCTTGGCTGCAGGACAGTTGTGGGGCGACTTGGGTTTGGTGGGCGCTTTTAAGAGTAGCACTGTTCAACAAATTTTTATTTTTTGCCAGTTTTGGAAACAAAAGGATCCATTTCTTAATGAATTTCACATTCTGAGTTCAAATATAACAATGAAATTTGTCAATTGGCTCTAGTTTTTCTGTAAACGGAAAGTTTTCTACTATAGGCGTAATGACTACATAATGCACAATAATTATATAGATAGATGTCTTTCCACAAATATAAAGCAAGTGATATTGACTACATAACAAAGCCTAAATGGCATAATATATTGCATAGGATTACCAAGAAAAATTATAGCCATAAGCTAAGTTGAATCATTTTAATACTTAGGATTCTCACTAGTTTTGTCTTTAGTTTGTGTCGGTTTTGCTTCTCTTGGCTTTTCTCTTGTATTCAAGGAAAGGGCTATCTCTTACAACTGCACGTGACAACACGCTTCAGGTTCTTCCTCACTTGACTCAACCACGAAGGATTCTGGTGCTTTAGGAATTGGTAGCCCCTCTCCATGAGGAACTGGACGTATTGCCGATGGAATATTTGGATAGTGCACAGATAACTTTTTCTTCTTATTTAGCCCTTTTACAATTGGAGGCACCATACAAAAGTAACAATTACTAACATGATCTGTTGGCTCTCTCCAAATCATTGGCACAGTGAAAGGCATAGATGCCTTTTTTCCATTCAACCATTGCTCCAGTGCCGTCCCACAAGAATTGCAGCATATATGTGGTGCCCAGCTCTTGTCCTGGTCTCCTATCTTGCAGCCAAAATACAAGTTGTAGGCTTTCTTAATCATTCCTGTTATCCTCCTTTTTTGTGAGATAAAAGTTATTTCACCGCAGATATAGCAGAAATTATCTGCTTTATTCACACAAGTTCGAGGCATTACTGAGTAGCCTATATAAGCATAAAACGAAATGTAAAGACGCTGTCGAACTACAATCAGCTACAGATACTGCAGCTTTTATGCAGTGAAGTGATGCAATTAAAGGCTAATATTGCATCATCTCAGTATACATGCAATTTTCTATTGGTCACCAGTATCAATTGCGCAATATGCAGCTGAAAGTGCATCATAATTTTGAATGGCTTACGTCATTAGATGGGTGAATATATCATGGAAACTAGAGCCAATCAACATTTTTTAGGGTCATTTTCGTGTTCAGCACCCCAAAATTATGTAAGATTAGCTAATTTTATGCCCAAAACTTTTTACCTGTTGAACAGTGTAGTTAGAGTTTTCTGCCACTATAAATGAACCCAATCTAAACAAACCATATACGTATACAGACCCCTTGCATACGTCTGTCTGTGGGACAGGGATGGGGAATGCCTCCACCACCTATGATTGGCTGTCAGTTTTGACAGTGTTCCAGCAGAATAGCTCAGGCTCATCCCTTGCTGTCACAGTGGCAACCCAGACAGGAAGTGAAGGAAAATCTGCAACAGAGACATGACAGGAATATAAATCTCACCGGGGTTGTTGTCTTCTCCTACTCTGCTAAAGAAAAGATATTTCTCTCTATTTTGCTGTCGATTTTCCCTCACTACCTGTTTGATAAAACTGTTATCATAGGGTGGGAGGACATCTTTTAAATAGAGACCTGGATAACAGTGAAGGCACACAGAGAGCCATACACTGTACAAAAAAACCAAGCATATTTTTGTCTGTACAAATCAATGACAGGCTGTTGTGGTACACTGATAATCTCACATTTGAGTGTTTACTTGCATACAGGATCAAGTGTTTGCCCCTGGAGGCAGGCAGCTATGCACGTTAAAGCTTGGATGTGGAGTCACCACTGTACAGCCGCAACCAGCTCGGATGTGGAGTCACCACTGTACAGCCGCAACCAGCTCGTGACGTCAATGGGCAGCGCCTGCAACCGCTCATGCGTGGAACCCGATACTCAGCTACAGGGCAGTAGTGGGGTGACTTGGCTCGCATGCCGGCAACGAGGGCTCTGTGTGCCCGCTGCGGCACATGTGCCATAGGTTCGCCACCACGGATTTAGGGCAATATAGTGTATGGCTAGTCTTAGTGCCAGCTCACATACACTATATTGCCAAAAGTATTGGAACGCCTGCCTTTACACGCACATGAACTTTAATGGCATCCCAGTCTTAGTCCCTAGGGTTCAATATTGAGCTGGCCCAGATTGCCAGACAGACAAGAAAAAAGTTATGATCCTATACCCACAACTAATCCAGAGGAAGGCAAAAAAACAGCAAAGCATGATCCAATTTGTTCCTGCAGGGGAAAAAAAATCCTTCTTGATCCCCCGAGAGGCAATCGGATATTCCCTGGATCAATTTTACCTATAAATGTTAGTATCCAGTTATATTCTGTGTATCCAAGAAAGAATCCAGACCTTTTTTAAAGCAATCCACTGAGCTGGCCAGAACCAACTCTTGGGAGTCTATTCCACATTTTCACAGCTCTCACTGTGAAGAAACCTTTCCGTGTTTGGAGATTACATTTCTTTTCCTCCAGACATAAAGAGTGCCCCCTTGTCCTCTGTGATGACCTCAAGGTGAATAACTCTACACCGAGTTCACTATATGAACCACTGATGTATTTATACATGTTTATCATATCCCCCCTTAATCTCCACTTCTCAAGAGAATAAATTTAGTTCCTCTAATCTTTCCTCATAGCTGATCTCCTCCATGCCTCTGATCAGTTTGGTTGCCCTTCTCTGTACTTTCTCCAGTTCCCCAATGTTCTTTTTGTGAATTGGTGCCCAAAACTGAACTGCATATTCCAGATGAGGTCTTACTAATGATTTGTACCGGGGTAATATGATATCTCTCTCTCTCTGGAGTCTATACCACTTTTAATACAAGAGAGGATTTTGCTTGCTTTAGAACCCGCAGCTTGACATTGCATGCTATTATTATGCTTGTGATCTATCAGAACTCCCAGATCCTTCTCCACCATTGATTCCCCCAGTTGTACTCCCCCTAGTTCGTATGATGCATGCATATTCTTAGTCCCCAAGTGCAGAACCTTACATTTATCAACATTAAACCTCATTAGTAGCAATGAAATGTCACAGATGGACTTGTTGCACAGGTGGCAACCTGTGGGTACCACACTTGAACTCACCGATTTCCTGAGAGTGACCCATTCTTTCACAAATATTTGTAGAAGCAGTCTGCATGCCTAGATGCTTGATTTTATACACCTGTAGCCATGGAGGGGATTGGAACACCTGAATCCAATGATTTGAAGGGGTGTCCCATTACTTTTGGCAATATAGTGTATATGTGGATTGGATGCAGTTTGAACTGTATCCAATCTGCATGGCATGTGAAATATCATTGCTTCCTTTGGTGCCTGTTCACATACAGTCAGGTCCATAAATATTGGGACATCGACACAATTCTAACATTTTTGGCTCTATACACCACCACAATGGATTTGAAATGAAACAAACAAGATGTGCTTTAACTGCAGACTGTCAGCTTTAATTTGAGGGTATTTACATCCAAATCAGGTGAACGGTGTAGGAATTACAACAGTTTGCATATGTGCCTCCCACTTATTAAGGGACCAAAAGTAATGGGACAATTGGCTTCTCAGCCGTTCCATGGCCAGGTGTGTGTTATTTCCTCATTATCCCAATTACAATGAGCAGATACAAGGTCCAGAGTTCATTTCAAGTGTGCTATTTGCATTTGGAATCTGTTGCTGTCAACTCTCAAGATGAGATCCAAAGAGCTGTCACTATCAGTGAAGCAAGCCATCATTAGGCTGAAAAAACAAAACAAACCCATCAGAGAGATAGCAAAAACATTAGGCGTGGCCAAAACAACTGTTTGGAACATTCTCAAAAAGAAGGAACGCATCGGTGAGCTCAGCAACACCAAAAGACCCGGAAGACCACGGAAAACAACTGTGGTGGATGACCGAATTCTTTCCCTGGTGAAGAAAACACCCTTCACAACAGTTGGCCAGATCAAGAACACTCTCCAGGAGGTAGGTGTATGTGTGTCAAAGTCAATAATCAAGAGAAGACTTCACCAGAGTGAATACAGAAGGTTCACCACAAGATGTAAACCATTGGTGAGCCTCAAAAACAGGAAGGCCAGATTAGAGTTTGCCAAACGACATCTAAAAAAGCCTTCAAAGTTCTGGAACAACGTCCTATGGACAGATGAGACCAAGATCAACTTGTACCAGAGTGATGGGAAGAGAGAGTATGGAGAAGGAAAGGAACTGCTCATGATCCTAAGCATACCACCTCATCAGTGAAGCATGGTGGTGGTAGTGTCATGGCGTGGGCATGTATGGCTGCCAATGGAACTGGTTCTCTTGTATTTATTGATGATGTGACTGCTGACAAAAGCAGCAGGATGAATTCTGAAGTGTTTCGGGCAATATTATCTGCTCATATTCAGCCAAATGCTTCAGAACTCATTGGACGCCGCTTCACAGTGCAGATGGACAATGACCCAAAGCATACTGCAAAAGCAACCAAAGAGTTTTTTAAGGGAAAGAAGTGGAATGTTTTGCAATGGCCAAGTCAATCACCTGACCTGAATCCGATTGAGCATGCATTTCACTTGCTGAAGACAAAACTGAAGGGAAAAAGCCCCAAGAACAAGCAGGAACTGAAGACAGTTGCAGTAGAGGCCTGGCAGAGCATCACTAGGGATGAAACCCAGCATCTGGTGATGTCTATGCGTTCCAGACTTCAGGCTGTAATTGACTGCAAAGGATTTGCAACCAAGTATTAAAAAGTGAAAGTTTGATTTATGATTATTATTCTGTCCCATTACTTTTGGTTCCTTAATAAGTGGGAGGCACATATGCAAACTGTTGTACTTCCTACACCGTTCACCTGATTTGGATGTAAATACCCTCAAATTAAAGCTGACAGTCTGCAGTTAAAGCACATCTTGTTCATTTCATTTCAAATCCATTGTGGTGGTGTATAGAGCCAAAAATGTTAGAATTGTGTTGATGTCCCAATATTTATGGACCTGACTGTATGTCAAGTGCACTGGCAGTGCGGATTGAACAAGGGTCAAGTCCAAATTCTGAGCAGTGTGATCCGGTTCAGGTGCGGGTGAACTTGTACTTTAATGTTTACAACATGAGTGTTCAACCTGTGACCCTCCATTGTTGTAGAACTACAAGTCCCATTATGCCTCTGCCTTTGCTAGTTCCGCAAAAGCTGAAGGGCCGCAGGTTGGACACCCATGGTTTACAATATTATCCACAGAACAGTAACAGGCACTAATCTGCAATAAAGTGTGACACAAAAAAAAACAAAACAAAAAAAATGCAAGGTATACAGATAACCTGGGGGGACCCACCCCAAACAAAGCTGGCGATTTGAAGAATTCTCTCTTCTTTGATCTGGAATAAATATACAGACTAGGATTTCTGACTTTGTTTTAAATTATTAAAGCAAATAGATCAGTATGACGGCCAAGAAACTAGCATTTTCAGAAGAAAAAATCTTGCCCTTTTAAAATGACCCTGCCATCACAGAGGCCAAGGGAGAGCCAATGGTGCCTAGTAAAGGATGTGCGATCTGATGCATCCAGAAGTCTCAAGACTCGTACACACGATGAGACTATCGGGCGAATGATTTCCCTTTTTTTTTTTGCAATCTAGTCTCATAACGAAAATAAAGAGGTTACTAGAGTTATGCCAATTCTCATACGACAGAATACAACTTCGGAGGTGATGTAATTTGGTCACTCGATGTTTTATGGACGACTACTGTGCTGATTAAACAAAAATTATTCATTCTGTTATCATACGAGAGACATTTTCATGCTTCTCCCTTCTGATAGTTTCACATAAACTGTCCTGGTCGGCTCTTGAAAGCTGTGTACTAACAATCAGATTATCAGACGGTTGCTCAGAAAGCGGCATTTTCTCATCGTATGTGCTAGGCTTAAGGCTGGCCATAGATAATTCAATTTTCTTTCCTTCAACTGAAGGGAAGAAAATTGCTTGATTCCCCCATCAACACAGTCATTGTTCATGGGGTAATCCTTCTGCTGTGCTATTGTATTGGGACAGTGGGAGGTTTCCCACCATCAGAATACAATAGTCACTGCTGGTTGCTATAGCCGCCGGCAGTGATAATACGAAAAAGATCAGGAATGCTGATTGTACTGAAGTTGATGGAAAGATCAACTTCAGTACAATCAGCCTGCCCACAGATGGATCGAAATTTGGCCCATTCCTGCTGAACTGGCCCAATTTCGGTCTGTCTATGGCCGGCTTTAGATAACAATGGTACTTCGTTGAACTTCCCAAGTGAACATTTCACTTGCTGCCTGATGGAAAAGTAGGTATAAAATGGTTTCACTTGTTTGAAAACTGGCTATAGACAGAAGATTAAATATGTTCAATCTAGTCTTTTTTATTGGATCAAAAGAAGGTCAGGAATGGCAGCCTACCTATTTTTCTCATGACAGTGGTAGTAAACCCAAAATCAAACATTTATTATAGTGCAGCTTACCAATTCTTAGATTTGATTGCTGCATTAGTTTTCACTTTAGGCTTTCTTTCTTTTCACCTCATAATCTGGCAATTGCGTCTGTTTTGTTTGTTTTTTTAAACCAACAAGCTCTCTTGCACATATAGCAGTTACATGGATGAGGCAAGCAATTTACCACTGACAGGGGTGCTTACAAAGATCAGCTTTTATTTATGTACAACGTTTATCCCAAAACAAACCCAATGTTGCTGTTGTTGGTTATGTGTTAGAGAAGACACTGGTAGCTTGTGATGAGGCAGAACTCTGACTTTACTTGTGTGGCTTAAGTTGCAAACATACAGAACACATTTCATCAGACATCTTGGTTTTTGAAGAGAGGAAGAGAGGAATAGGAAGAGAGAGAACCAACAAGTTTTACACATATGCAAAACTGTTAACCTTAGTGTACAGTGCCATCTACTGGTCAAGTGATATTAACACACAATACTATATAGTACATGCTGTTGTATTCCCAACAGCTGTAACTGCTTAAAAAGTATTAACTGGCGTTTGGCTTCAATTTGTTAGTGTATCTAAATCTGCTAGTACATCTAACACTCCCATCAAACTGACAGTACTGCTGTCTTCTGTGCCCCCTGTGCTCCTTCATCCAGACTAATGTCTCTAATACAGGAGCTGTGTCACCAGGTGAAAACAGGGAAAAAAGGACTAAAAAAAGAAAACTAATGCAGCCACCACATCTATTGATTGCAATATATAGCATTTTTGGTTTTGGATTTAATACCGCTTTAAATAAGCCCAATTCTAGTTTTGAGAAGAGTCAAATCACAGTAATGTCTGGTATTAAATTTAGCACTTTATTGTTGGAATCAGCGGATTTATGGAGTATTGTGTCCCTGTTCATCTCTATCTCTATTATTTTCTCTTTCAACCAAATTATATTAGAGAGCCCAGAAGTAAATATTTTCCCATAAGGATAATTTGAAAAGACATTTAATGCTGTGAATGAGGCATTAAATTGCTTTTCTCTACCACGTTCATCCATTCCTAGATGTGGAAAAGAGCGGTTTCCTGTTTACTACTGACACCGATTAAGCACTTCAAAACAATTGACATGTTTATTTTACAGTAATTTGTGTCTGTTATCAGCGCGGTTCAAGACCACGTCTTTTTCCACATTTGTCGCGGAAGTTGTCATCGCCGGTTAGCTGAAAGAGATGGATTTGTTTCTATAACCAAGTGTTCCTCTTGTGTTTCACAATTTGTTCTTGTAGCTGTTACTATTGTGTTGTCTGTGTTATTTTTGAAGTTTTGCTTCTTTGACATGAAAATAAAGCAACTTATCTTTTTTCCTCTTTTATCTGTCCAGCGGTCCTTTTAATCAATGTTTCCTTCTTCCAGAGTTTGAAAGGCTTTCTTCCTTGATTCTTGTTTTGACAAATGTATTAAACACATCTGTGTGTTACAGACCCCTTCAAAGCACGTGTGTAACGTTTTTTCAGCTTTAAATCCGTTGAGATCATTCTTTTTTGTTATTTTCAGTACCAGAAGTATGGATATCCACTTTTTGTTTACATGTAAAAATCAGTCTTTTTTGCTAGAAAATGGCTTAGAACTCCCAAACTTTATATATATATATATACACATTCATATTAGCAGAAGCCGTAGAGAACAAAATTGTTTTTTACAATTTTTATGTAACACCGTATTTTTGTAAGAAATACATTTTTATGAATTTCAATGCACACAAACACAATATAATATTAGGTAAAATATAAAAGATGCTGTTATGCCAAGCAAATACATATGTAACATTACGCTTTAAAAATGCGTTTGGTTGCAGAATGATGCCAAACTATGGTATTTGAACATCTCCTTAGGCAACGCTCTAAAAGCCTTTACAGGTTACAAGTTTAGATTTACACAGGAGGTCTGGTGCTAGAATTATTGCTCTCGCTCTGACGATTGCGGCAATACCACACATATGTGGTGTGATCACCATTTATGCATGCATGTGGGACCTACATGTGAGTTCACGCAAGCATGGGGGCAAAGGTGCTTTTTATTATTTTTTTTTTATATAAAGTTTATATTTTTTTACACTGTTTCTTTACATTTTTTTAATCACTTTTATTACTGTCACAAGGACTGTAAACATCCCTTGTGACAGCAATAGGCAGTGACAGGCAGGGGCGGACTGACCATTGAAGCACTCGGGCACTGCCTGAGGGCCTGGGGTCAGTAGGGGGCCCCATGAGATGCCCCTGGTACCTTTCATTGGCTTTTTCATAGGCTTTTTTGGGTGTGGGCGAGGACACAGGGGCCCCATGATCCCCTATTGCCTGGGGGCCCCATGAGTTGTCAGTCCGCCCCTGGTGACAGGTACTCTTTATGGAGAGATCTGGAGTCTATTAGACCCCAGATGTCTCCTCTGCCCTTAACAGCATCTGATCACACTAAGATTGATGTGATTAGATGCTTGCCCAATTTAAAAATGTTTACAATTGGGGAAACCAGAAGTGACAAAATACTAGTCACTTCTGGTTTCCTATGCCACAGAGCTAATTGGGGACCTTCTGCTCCATGATAAACTCCATGCAAAGTTGCTGGAACCGTAGGGTGGGACAGTAGAGTCTGGAAAAGCACAAAGTTTGTTAAAATGCCTGCAATGCACATAGATCACCCAGAGGTGAATGTTTTTTTCTCAACAAAAGTGGAGTTACTCTTTAATCCCTTTGTGCCCCAGTAACCCATATGTGTGGCGGCAAAAAGTTGGGCTTTAACGCCCACAAACCACACATATGTGTTGCTGGGCGGGGAATGTTTATGTGCTTAGACACAAGTAGTTTTTTTTGTTGTTCAGTCAGCACATTGAATGAAAAACAAAGAGGTTCTTCCATCCACATAAATTAGGTTGATAGAGAAATCCCCATTGCAGAGACATCATATTATGACAGCAGGCTCTGGAGCTGTCAGAATATACTGATCAGCGTTTGCAAGTTTTCCAATTTGTCCGTTTGACAGATGTCGATCTAACATTCAGCTTCAGTTAAACAGGGATGGCCACACACTGATCGAAATTCGGCCAGCCCCTGCTGAACCACTGAATTTTGATCTGTCTGTGGCTAGCTTTAGCATAGCAGATCCTTAATTAAGTGGCATGTCATGCCAAGATTCCAGCTGCAGAATATCTTTGAGAGTTTACACTCTCAAAGCTGAGCACAGACTTTTTTTAATTTAGCCAATGGGATGGAGGAATCCCCCCTGCTGGGACAACAGGACCTGGCACTGCAGCTGCAGCCATTGATTGACAGACGTCGATCTAACAATCAACTTCTAATGAAAAGGGATGGCCATACACTGACCGAAATTCAGCCAGACCCTGCTAAAGCAGATGAATTTCGATCCATCTTAATCTCGTGTCCAGCTTATCTCCTTTAGCCACAATTGGGAAAGTTTTCCAGTTTAGTACATTCGTTTTTTGTAGTATTTATTGCATATATTGGAATGAAGGGCAGACTGAGCCCAGGCTCCTGCCTGACCTTGCCCCAATGCATTTCACTCCGCCCCTCAGAGCTTAATTATGGGGATCCCAATGATTAAGCTCTGAGGAAATGAGTGAAATGCATTGGCGCATGACCTGCAGGAGCCCAGGCTAAAACTGCCATTCATTCCAATACCAGTGGGTCTGCGTAGATGTGAGGCTTCATGGGATTCATCCTTTGCTTAACAGTTGCTTGGAGCTAAAATGAGCTCCTTCCCTGACCTGCACTCATAGTGGTGGACATTTTCTATTGCTGATTCATATTTATTGCACATAGGTTGGATATTAGCAAGCTACAGGTTTTGATAATAGCTACCATCTATGTGACTACTCACCTGTATGGGATGCTTGAATAGAGTCTCTTTTGTGGAAATAGCTCATCTAAGATGTTGCAAAAGACACAAAAAATAAATAAATATTATTATTATTATTATACAGGATTTATATAGCGCCAACATTTTGCTCAGTGCTTTACAATACAACGAGAGACAATACAACAACAAAACAGTTCAATACAAGAGGGATAGGAGGGCCCTGCTCCTCGGAGCTTACAATCTAAATATGATGCAAAGCTTTGCATTCTTTTTCCTGAAATGGAATGGACAATATCCACAATATCATCATTAATGGGTTATATGTAGAGACTTTCCAGAACTATTTCTATGATTATTTTACGGATTTCAGAGGGAGATTCTGTTGATACCAAAACCCTTATTTGGGTTTTGATGGATTTGCAGATTGCTTCAGCTTTTAATTCAGTACAAAGGATATAAATATTCTTCCTTCCCTGGTTTTACCAAACCCTTTGAGGACAGTTCAGTGCTGATATATTGTGTTTGTCCGCAGAGATTTGTCTGGGGTCAACGCTCGAACTCCAAGCACTTTACTACCATATGTCATCATATTTGTTATTGTCCTATTGTGTTTCCCATTTACCCATGGGAACGCTCTTCAGGCTGCTGTCTGTGTAGACCTAGAAACATAAATAACTGTTTATACAGTTTAATAAGAATTCCCAGGTCAATACATGAACAAAGTTGAACCTTGTTTATAGTGTTACACAGAAACCTTTATAAGGAAATCTTTTCTGAAAAATATGTAAGCCAATATTACTAACTTCCGTCTGAAATATATAAGCCAATATTACTGATCACCTTCTAAAATTACTAGTTGTCTGGCTTTTGCTGGCCTTTTTCTTTTCCCATTTACTGACCTAGGTTTCAGGTTGAATGAATGAACTTTACCTTAAACTGCTTGTTTGAAACTGCTCTACATCTACGGGAAGGCACTCACTGGAATTCATGAAGAGTTTGGTAGACACTCAGTAGAGTTCCATTGTGCCTCCTCAGCACAATTGTTTGTGCTTGGTACAGATTCAGTTACCTGTTGGAAACAGGTACATGCATTTATCGCAAGAGGCCAGTACTGGGGCTTAGCATTGCTGATCTATCTACAGTCATGGCCAAAATATTGGCATCCCTGCATTTCTGTCAGATAATGCACCACTTCGCCCAGAAAATTGTTGCAATTACAATGTTTAGGCATTCTCATATTTATTTCTTTTGTTTGTATTGGTATGACACAAAAATGGGAGAAACACAATGCTAAATCTGACACATCCCACCCAAAACCCCAAAAATGGACTGGACAAAGTTATTGGCACCCTCAATTTAATATTTGGTAGCACGCCCCTTGAAAAAGATAACTGAAATTAATCGCTTCCTGTAACCATCAATGAGTTTCAAACACATCTCTACTGGAATTTTGGCCAACTCTTCTTTTGCCAGCTGCTCTAGGTCTCTCAGATTGGAAGGATTCCTTTTCTCAATTTCTGTTTTGAGATCTTTCCACAAGTGCTCTATGGGATTGAGATCTGGACTCATTGCTGGCCAGTTCAGCACTCTCCAGCGCTTTGTCTGAATCCATTTTTGGGTGCTTTTTGACATGTGCTTTGGGTCTGTCAGCGCAGGAGTGGTGGAATGGACAGGCAGGCCTAATGGTAGGGTCACGCAGCGACTGACAACAACCGCTACTCACAGACCAGAGTCCCTCAGGGCGCGGAGTCTAAGCTCCAGGCTGCCCTTCACCAGGGCCCCTGATGGTGGGGATGGATTTGACGCAGCCTGAGACCAGGTCGCGGCCCCCCGAGTAATCCCAGCTGCGGTAACGACTGCCGCCAATGGCGTACAGCTGGTGGGAGCCAGATTGAAAACGTATAGCGTGGTCGGACAGGCCAGGTCGATAACAACGGAGCAAACAGTACAAGACGGTAGACAAGAATACTCAGGTCACGGGCCGGGTTCAGCAACGGGAGGTCAGGTAATGGGATAAAGCAGAGAATAGTCTTGTCCAAGCCGAGTCGGTTACCAGGAGAGCAACGAGAACAGAACAAGAGCTTGCTGCAAAGGAACTTACGGGACACGAATGCAAAGAGCAACTGCAGACAGCAGGCTTAAATGTGATCAGCCACACCCTTCTGGAAAAGGAGCCGCAGAGGCCTGAAAGCATAAAGGCTCCCACCATGCTTTGCAGGAACTTAAGATGGATGCCAGCACATGGAGCAACACAATCTCTGAGGAAAGGTAGGACCTTGACAGGGTCATTGTCCTGCTGTAAGACCCATGACCTCTGACGGAGATCCAACTTTCTGACACTGAGCCCTACATTGCACCCCAGAATTCTTTGGTAGTCTTCAGATTTTATATTGCAATGCACATGGTCAAGATATCCAGTGCCTGAAGCAGTACAGCAACCCAAAACATCAGTGCAACTCTACCGTGTTTGACTGTAGGGACTGTAGTCTTTACTTTAAAGGCCTCATTTCTTTTTCTAAAAACAACAGAATGGTGGGCTTTACCAAAAAGCTGTAATTTTGTTTTGTCTGTCCACAGCACATTCACTCAAAAGGATTTGGCTTCCTTCCTTATGTTTCTGTGTCAGCTGTGAGTCTCCTACCATAGCATCCCTTTTCATTCAGATGGCGACAAATAGCATGAGCTGACACAGTTGTACCCTGTGCCTAAAGGTCAGCTTGAATTTGTTTGGAAGTTGATTGAAGTTCTTTATCCACCATTCAAACAATTCTTTGTTGCACTCTTTGATCACTTTTTCTCTGTCTTCCATGGCCAGGGAGATTCTTGACAATGTTGCGTACAGTGGACACAGGAACATTAACATCTCTGGAGATGGACTTGTATCCTTGAGATTATTCAGGCTTTTCACAATTTTTGTTCTCGAATCCTCAGACAATTCTATGCTTCTGTTTCTCTGCTCCATGCTCCATGTGGTACACAGAGACACACAACAGAAAGTTCAAGTCAATTTTGCACCGTGAGATTAAATACAAATTACAGGAGCATCACAAACTTGTAATGCAATTATTTCTTACAATTCTGATAAGGTGCCATTAGTTTTGTCCAGTCCATTTTTGGGGTTTTGCGTTTTGAGTGGTCTTTCTCCACTTTTATGTGTCATACCCAGGGGCGGACTGACAACTCATGGGGCCCCCGGGCAATAGGGGATCATGGGGCCGCTGTGTCCTTGCCCAAACTCAAAAAAGCCTATGCCAAAGGTACCAGGGGCATCTCATGGGGCCCCCTACTGACCTGGGCCCTCGGGCAGTGCCCGAGTTTCCAAATGGTCAGTCCGCCCCTGGTCATACCAATACAAACTAAATAAACAAGAGAATGCCTAAACATTTGTAATTGCAACAATTTTCAACAAATTGGAGCAGATGGTGCATTATCTGACAGAAGTGCAGGGGTGCCAATATCTTCAGCCATGAATGCACTTGGTCAGTGTGCCTGTAACACAAACAAGTGCATCATCTGAGGAGCTTTTTTGTGGGGCAGGCAAAGCCTGATAGAGATACTAAGAAAGTTGCTCTTCATCTGGTCCAGATCTTATATGATTGACAATAGATGACAGTAGGCAGATTCCACAGCTGGTAGACAGCCCAAAAGCAGCTATGGAATCTTCCCACTGCCATCCACTGTCAATCACAAAGAGGGAGGACCTGATGGGGAACTGGTCTCCCAGCAGATGCATCAGGCTGTACCCATTGTCCAAGTTCAGCCTCCCATAATTTGTTGCTAGGGTGCTGGCAGCCTGCCTCTTTGAGGTCAGTGAAGCAAGCAAAAAACATAAAAATAAAGTTAATCCACAACAACCACCACTCCGAGCATTCTGTACACCATCGTAGAGTTGGCCTTAATTACTTCCTTAAATTAATTACTTTTGAATTCTTTTTGAATTAGTCACAGTTATGAAGACACAATGTGAAAGTGGTGCAAATAAGAACTGCCCAAATTTGTAGCACGTCTGTACTGTTAACAAGACTGTAATGAATTAGGTGCGGGACTTTCTAATTGGCCAATACCTCCAGTGCAAATGCTTTATTAAAGTGCCCCCATAGAGTTTTAAGAGCATAATTGGTCACCCTATAAGGTCCTGGTGCCCAAACTACAGCCTGGGCCTGCATGCAGCCTATTGGCACTTTGTGTGTGGCCTGCTTGGCCCCATCATGCACTAATCTGTGTTTCCCTATTGCCCTGTTATAATAGGAATTTTTATCAGCCTCATGTAATATGTCTAAAGTCTATGACTTACAGTATATATAGAAAAAAACAACCCTACGCTTGCAAATTCTAAAAAGGCAGCCAGCACTAAGAATTGTGATACCAAATCCTCAAAAATATTGTACAACAGTGCATCAATAAAAAACCTAAATGTGTGATATCAATGAGAAACAAAATAATTCATCAAATATTAAGTATCCAATAAAGCCCAAAATACAAAACAGAAAGTTCATATAGTTCCCAGTGTCTGTGTAAAAGCAAATAAGTCCAAATTAATTCTCCAACAAGTGCTTCCACCAAACTAAGAGAAATACTCCAAGCACCACATAATCACCTCAAGTGCACATGAAGTACCTTACCAGAAGGTATATGTATGAGGATGCGGTCATAAAGAGCTCAAGTATATGGACATCTGGTTTCTGAAATCCTCTAGCGACTAGCTCAAATCCAGTGCTCCAGTCCAGGCATACTGCTGGCATATAAAGTAAAGAGAACTCTCATAGTGTACTAAAAGCTGTTTTTAACATACATTAAGATGACAGATAGATGTACACTCACATAATTACAATGGCAAGGAAGCCATCTAAACATGTTAATAACAACGAGGCCTGGAGCGCATGTCTGCCATCTCTCACATGCTGCAGATACTGGTGCCGGTATACAGGCACCATTCCATGTGAGTGCAAAATCGTTTGTATGGTTTTAATGTTCATTTAATAAATACTGCACTTAGAAGGACATTAATTTGTCTGGTTTATCTGAGCAGTCTGGTACCAAAGCAATACAAGGATTAGCCCATATCGAACACCATAGAGGTATCGGAGGCATGTTGGGAGTTCCTATTCCTTAACTTATGGCCATAAATGGAGAACTGCTGGAGGGGAGTAATTTCCTGAGAGGATGGTCTCCTATATGACCAAAAAGTGCATCTGACCACCTTTATGGGGGTCAAAATGTCTGGTGAGTGAGCAATGTTTATATTTCTTGCCGAATGTGGTGAAGATATGTCTTTTTTTAGTTCGGGTCACAATTTAAAGAAATTGAAAGGACTGTCACATTTTTCAATTATAAATGTATTTGTGGACTTTATTGTTTTTTTGTTTTGGATGTTATTTGCAATGGTAGTGGAAATACAGCACTCACCCATAGGGTCAATATACTTATATTGTCCAATTTAGGGGCATGTAGTGATACTAGCCTCTTAAGCACTTGCACAGTTCATAAATGTATATGTAGCGCCTGCCTATTTATATTATACATGTTAATAACACCATCCAATCAACTTCTGTCTTGATTCGCGATACCTCTTCCTATGTCAGCATGCATGGTGATGGCACATTATTATTATTATTATTATTATACAGTATTTATAAAGCACCAATAGTTCACTCAGCGCTGTACATTACAAAGGGGGACAGAACATGTGACAGAACAATACCAGTACAATGCAAAACATGAGGGGATTGAGGCACATCCAATGATCCGAGCTTACGCGTTTCATCACAGACATCATCAGAGGGTTTTACCGACTTTTACTACACTGAGAGTTCTCTTTATATGTCATCTGCATGCCTGGTCTGGAGCATTGGATTTGAAGTAGTCAATAGAGGATTTCAGGAGCAGATGTCTATATACTTTGAATGCTTTATGACCATATCCTCATACGTGGTCATATACTGTAACTTCTGATAAGGTGGTACTGCATGTGTACTTGAGGTGATCACATGGTGTTTGGAGTATTCCTCTTAGTCAATTAGGTGGAGAATTTTTTCGAACATACTATTTTTTACATGGAAACTATATGAACTTTCTGTTTTGTGTTTTGGATTATTTTATGGATACTTAATATCTGATGAATTATTTTGTTTCTCATTGATATCACATATTTATGTTTTTTAGCACTGCACTGTTGTACAATAGTCCTACGTCTATGACTGTCTCCTGAAGCATGTCCCCAGTCTCCAGCAACTCCTATAGCATGTTCACAGCCTCTGACAGTTTTCTGAAACATGTCTGCACTCTCTGACTATCTCCGGTATCATGTGTGCAATCCATGACCATCTTTGGTATTATGTCCAGAAGCCTCTGATAATCCCCTGTATCATGACCTTAGTCTTTGACTATTTCGGAGGAACAGAGCAGTGGCCATCTTGGTATTTGATTTGATACTGATTTTCTCCACGTGAATGTTTTACTGTTCTTTGAGCATATTAATAAATGCTACACTATACAAGCACTTTCTGGCTCCTGTGGTTGAGCTGATTTTCCCCAGGATTAAAGGAGACCTGTCCCACTTGTGTACGGATGGAGCAGCATGATTAAACCCGGAGCTGTCATTATACCACGGCACCCCCAGATGTAACAGATTTAAACAGATGCGCAATTTTGTTTGCTTTCTGGTGAGTGTACATCCATTAAAGGCGGTGGACTCCCTTTGTGAATATTTGCACGTTTGCACTTCTTCACTTGGATATATTGCAATAATTTGAGGACTTTTGCTGTGTACTGCTCGCTATGTGATATATATTGTCATCAGGGACATTTATTGATTCACCCAGTTGCACAATTACACACACTTTTGCAGTTTATTCATTTTGCATGATTTGAGCTATTTTATGTTTCATGCGTTTATAGCGCTGCACTTTTTCCACCTACGTTTATATTGGGACTGTTGCCTATATCCTGAGTGCCAGCAGCTATTTTGATAATCATTTACCCATATATAATCAATTATTCTTGTCTATTCTTTAGCGCTCGCTTACATACTCTTTGATAGTTCCTGTTGTGCGTCTGCTGTCTTTTATAATGAATATTCACTGAATTTTATGTGCAGCTCTTTCGTGATGCACTTGAGCCCCCCATATCAAGAAAGTTGACTACCACTGTCATAAGAGATGAAAACTCAATTTCATTTTAACTCTGAAAATCTACTTCCCAGGTCTTTTAAAAATAATAAAAAACAGCTATTTCTGCAACACTCACCTCCCTAGGAGCTATCCCATGCAGTCTCACAGCCATGTGATCCAGCAGAATTGTTCTTCTTGGTTAACTAGCGACTTGAGAGTCAGACCTACAGCTCACACTCCATGTTGATTGGAGAGCTCTAGTTGTAACTCAAGCATGGGATGTTTCAGGCCTCTGCAGAGGTACCACTCTTCTATATAGACAGCAAGGGCTTTTCTCTGGATCATGCTGGCAGGGGCAAGCTTTTCTATTCAGGCTGTGGCTGCTTTCTAAAGAAAACAAAATGTAATACTTTGCACACTTTTTGTTTTTTACACACTTTGAATGTTTTTAGCTGCATTAAACAAAATACAATTGGGAAATAAATATCTGGTTGTGAAACAAAAACTAATTAAACTAAATCAATAATAATGATTTCGTTGGTAAACTCTTCCTTCATGAGCCTTATAAATGTTTTTTTGTTCTGCAGACAAAATCCTAGACGCATTAATATTATTTGTATCTTATTGAAATTTATTATCACAAGATAAATAATGTACACATACAGCAATTACTTTTAGAAGTTTTTTGGCAGTACTTTTACATCTGGAAATCAGGTTCTATCGTTGTGCCAAAAAATAAAATTAGTCCTCGGCTATACCGAGTAATCTCTAAAACAAAATCGCAGTGTCTAAAGGCGTAAAGAGCAGAAATTATATCCAGATGAATTGTCTGCCAAAGAGCTGTACATTTGATATGAATATCAGCACTGTCAGATCTGCTATTTGACTTTTTTCCCCCTAAAAGGTTTATCAAATCTTCCAACTGAAACCCCAGGAGGTTGTTCCGACTGAATACACAGTGGTAATTAATGCGTGTCTTCTAAGGAGCCCAAATCTCATTTTTAGAACTTCAAAGACGACATGATACCTTTGACTGCGAGGTGTCTACATCTGAATGTGTAATGTTTGATGAAAGCAGATTATCTTTCTGCCCTTGAACCCTCATACTGGGAAGCTTTCCCTGCTGGAAAATGTGCACTGAACTATCATCTCACTCCAGATTGCTGCAATGGAAGTCATGGCATGCAAACAGACATTCAGCAAATTATATAATATTTGACCATTTTTTTCTGCTTTACTTTTTTCCTCTGCATTCTTCATATTACGGTTATATTTACCACCCCCCCCCTTCAGTTTTCTGTTTTTCCATCCCCTCCTATCTTCTATAACAAATGGCAGCCATTTATATGCACTTTAGAGTCAGTGTAGTATAGACATATAACACTGATGAGATTATCCTATTTGTTTGCATCTGCACATTGCAGCTCTCAGTAGCCTCAGGGAAAAATTGCAAGCAAATCTGAAGATAATTACTGTTGCAGTGCTATTAATCCCAAAAGCAAACATTTATTATAATGCAGCTTACCAATTAGATGTGATGGCTGCATTAGTTTTCTTTTTTTAGGCTTCCTTTCTTTTATTTTCACCTAGTGATCCAGGCAGTAATGCAGGCCACAGATGGGGAGAAAACCGTCCGATTTTGCGGACGAAAAACAAAATCGGCCGATTTTCGGATCGTTAGTGGGATAATCGGTTGGCCGTTTTTCGTGATTTTGACACTTTTTTTCGTTGGTCATGTTGGAAAAAAAATCAGCCAATTTTGTCATTCAGCCGATTTTTGCAGCAATGATGGACAAATCGGCCAATCTTTTTACCGATATTAAAAAAGGCGCATGAGCAGTGACCAGCAAGAAGAAGGAAAAGAAGAAAAGGAAGAAATAGAATATGAATAATAATAAGAAAAAGACGAAATAGAATATGAATAATAAGAAGAAATAGAATATGAATAAGAAGAAGAAAAAAAAAATTTCAGTCCGATATTATATTTGACATTTAAAAGTATAGCAATATTGTATCTATTTGTATCCGAATAGAATCATCTGTATCCGAAATGGATACAAATAGATACAATGTTGCAACTTTTTGTTCTCCTTATTCATATTCTATTTCTTCTTTTTCTTTTTCTTATTCATATTCTATTTCTTCTTCTTATTCATATTCTATTTCTTCTTTTTCTTATTCATATTCTATTTCTTCTTATTCATATTCTATTTCTTCTTCTTATTCATATTCTTTTTCTTCTTCTTATTCATATTCTATTTCTTCTTTTCTTCTTCTTATTCATATTCTATTTCTTCTTATTATTCATATTCTATTTCTTCTTTTTCTTCTTCTTATTCATATTCTATTTCTTCTGTCAAATATAATAGCGGAGCTCTCTGTGGGACACCGCTATTATATTTGCCGCCGTAGACAGGACGAAAATCAGCCGACTTTTTTTCACCAATGGTGGTAACGGTTGGCCTAACTAAGTCTGCTGTTTTTCAAAAGAACAAGCTCTCTTTCAGATGTAGCAGTTTCAGGTATTAGTCAAACCATTTACCACTCACAGGGGTACTTGTAATGAACAGATTTTATTTTATTTATGTACAACCTATATCCCAAAAGGAAAGAAACTATTTTCTGTAATTGCTTACAAAGTATTAGCTGGAGTTTGGCTTCAATTTTGTTAGTGTATCTAAATCTTCTAGCACATATAAAAGAGAAGTTTATAAATTATACCTACCTAGATGGATGAAGCATCAATCCCCTGCCGGCCCTAACACTGAAAACTAAGAGTGCTGATCGCTCAGTTCTCACTTCTCCATGAGCAGATTGCTGGTGACTGTCAGTCAGTGAGACTGCTCGCCACTCTGCACCCCCCCGCACTCACTTGAGCGGCGGGCTGTGGAGGGGGAGGGAGTGGATCTCTGAGAGGCTGAGCCAGGTACCGGTCCATGGATCTGTGTGAATCCCAACATTTAAGTCAGGATCTTTCCTGAGTATGGATCAACTAAGCAATGTTAGCCGACAGCAGACTTCAGCCCGTTGTCGGCTGCAAATGGGCCACAGGAGTGCAGAACAAATGAAGCTTGTTTGGCTGTACTTCTCTTTTAACACTACCCTCCCCCCAGACTGACAATGCTGCAGACTGCTGTACCTCCTGTGCTCATCCAGCCAAAGATGTGTCTCATTAACAGAAGCGCTGTGTTACTAGCCAGATCACCAGGTGAAAACAGAGGAAAGAAAGACAAAAAAAAGAAAACGAATGCAGCCAACGCATCTAATGTTTGGTAATCTGCAATATAATACATTTTTGGTTTAATACCAAACATACAACATCAAAATAAGAGAAGATGTAGATATACAGTATATGTAGCTATGTTAACTGTTGTTATATACTATATTTATTCATTAAAATAAAAATTCATTTAAAATAAAAAATATATGTATGATCTAAATGATTAAAGAGTAACTCCACTTTTGTTAAAAAAAAAACAAATAAACACTCCCCTCTGGGTGATCAATGTACATTGCAGGGATTTTAATAAATGTTGCACCAGATTCCTACCTTTTGTAGGTCTGAAGAAATAGCTTCACAGTGTCTTTTGCAGACTGAATCTGAATGAGAGGGTCTGGTTTATCGCAAAGCGCCCAGTCCGGAGGCTTTTCTGGGCAAACCGTGGTCCACTTGGATCGACACCGCTAAAATACACTGCTCCGACAATGTAGATTTAGAAGAGACTGGAAAAGAGGGTGGAAATAGCAGGGAGGTTATGAGGCTAAATAAAGAGGACATGCACTTATTTGGACATTACCCAGCTCATGATGATTTCTACCTAGTGGTATGTAATGTCTGCAATCAGGTAGTGAAGCCCCAAGTATTCCAGTCACATTGTGGAAATTGTTTTTGTATCTCACTAACATGATCCTGAGTGGAGAAGGTGGATAGTGAGCTGCATTGCAGCACCATTATCTTAAGGAAGCTGAGAGGAGTTGCTGCATAAAGGAGTATATGTGACATCTTTTCCCTGTGGTGAGAAAGTACCCTTAAGGATTGTTTGGGGCAGGGGCGGACTGACCATTTGGAAACTCGGGCACTGCCCGAGGGCCCGGGCTCAGTAGGGGGCCCCATGAGATGCCCCTGGTACCTTTTTCAGAGGCTTGAGTTTGGGCAAGGACACAGGGACCCCATGATCCCCTATTGCCCGGGGGCCCCATGAGTTGTCAGTCCGCCCCTGGTTTGGGGTGATCCTAAAAGCGTGTTGGCCCTTAGGGTCAAGGTTTGGAGGTGAGCAGGCATTTCTGCTGTTTTGAGGATTTGACACTAGAGTGAAGATCACCAGTTCACTTCTTCACCTGCATGATTTTTTTGCTGTTTGGAAAATCACGCATATGTGTTTATTGGACTATTATTTGGGGTTATTTGTTTAATTAGGCATTGCTCAGAATTTTTTTGATTTATTTTATCAAAAAGGCACCGTATTCAATGTTTATGTTTATAAGGCACCAAAACACTTATATATATTTTCCCTTTATATTAAGGGACCACGATTGCCAAATCACTATATTTAACCCTTGAAGGGTTTATAAAAGGGGAATTTTTCTATCACGGAGTGTTACCACAAGTGTACTTTGTGGGCATCACAAGATTGCACTTTATTGGATCCATATGAGATCAGAGCACAGTGTGTTTGTATATTGATTGTCACTTAATAATTTTTATTATATTATTATTCATTATATAAGTAGAGCACTGTTCATTTATTATCATTTGTTTAATATCAGCGCTTCACTAATTTTATATATACTGGTTTATCGTGATCACCCAGTGCACTGCCTGTGTTCTGAGGAAAGATTTAGGTTCTGCATCCCTTTAGAAGTATTTAACTCGTATGGTGTAAACTAAGATTCCTGCTGCAGGAGGTGTAGAATTTGACTTATATGTATGTTAGTGCAGACATCTGGGAAAATGGGTGAGCCAATCACACAAGCAGGAAACAACGTTTCTGGGAGTGTTCTGTACACCAAATGTGTACATAATTGCCTCCTGGTTGCCATATTGCATTAAAATTTAATTCACAGAGGCTGCAGATTGAATATTTATAATAACTATAGCATGGCTTTTGTAGTGATTGTATAAACTATGATATTTCTTTTTTTGCTATATTTTTTTCCACTAAAATAGAGTTACCCTTTACGTTTCTCCCTCTTACCATGAATAAACATGTGTGCTTATGAGCTCTCAACCCACATCATACAGTCTCTGGGTACGGGTAATTACTGCAGAGAGACTATCATTTGCAATCAAAGGTGAAAGAAGATAAAAACAAGCTACATTGGGTACTAATATCAATCAAAATGTACAAAGAACCAAAGTTTTTCAGTATATTAACACTCATTAATTAGACTTCTTGGAAATCTTAGACAGACCATAGTACTCCTTTAAAGAGGAATTACAGGAAACAAGTGAAGCCAATCAATTAGAGAACCATTAGGACTAATTGGCAATTGTATTAAAAGTAAAAAAAAAAACAATTTTCAGGTTACCTCTAAAATGGGAAGAATAATGGTTTATGGCAATTGTTTTTTTTAGACTTTGTATTTTTTTGCAAATTTTTTGTTATTTTATTAATAACAAATCCTGATTATTTGATATACTGTACTATTGTATGAGGATGTAGGTGCCTTTGTAGTAAAGTTTTGGCAGATGGCAATAAACAATTTTCTTTATATTGTTTTTAAATAAACATTTATGTTCTCTTCTTTCAGAAAACATCTAATGCTTTTTAAGTGAAAGTCTACGTTTATTGAAACAAAAATCTTCTCTATGCCATTTTTAGGGGTAAAACTGTAGAAGTTCACTTTTTTAACCAATAACCCCATAACTAGTTATCTAAAAAAAAAAAACTCTCTTCAGAGTTTCACAGACTGGGAGTTTGATTACTTTCCCCTGCCTCTGGAAGATGTTTCCAGAAAATAGGGAGGGAGATTCAAATGATCAGCCTGAATAGTTATCACGGTCTGGCTATTCCCTGCAGAGGAGTGTCCAGCAGATAGTTGGGGAGGTGTATTTTGAAGTTCTGGAGAGATTGTTTCTTCTCCCCAGGAGGGTTCCACAGCCTGAGGGGCTGCTGCCCTTAGGCAGCCTATGGACTGTGTAGCTGTTCTTGGAGGCCCCGGTGATGTCAGAGCTGAGGACCTGGACAGATCTCCTTAAAAACTGGCTGTAGGACTTCACCACAAGAGATCAGGTCTGGAGAAGGATTGTCTGCCTCACTGGACCATGTCTGGAAGAAGCTGCAAGATGGCAGCTATCCAGGGGACTACGACCCAGAGGAGTAAAGACCCTGAATTGATTCCTGGTGACTGTACACTTTTGGAATATAAGTGACAGAGGTAGCTTGGACTGAGACAGCTCTCATAGGGTCTCAGAGTACTGTCCATTCCCCTGTCCTCAGCATAATCCTGGACCGTCAGCCTAGAGGAGAGTGTCTCCTGTTACTGTGCACTGTCCCGGAAATTGCATTGGGTACTAATAGTTGTGTAGTGGTGCAAGGTAACCAGATGCCAAGGAGAATTGCCTTGTGGTCTACAGCTGTGAGGCCTTAGACTATTTGTCACCCCCCATTTACCTTCAGTGAGAGAGAGACTAGGGCAAAGAATGCCCTCTTGCTGTTGTTTCTGATCATTTTGGTGTATCCCATGCCCTAACCGCTCTCCTAAAGTTCTTCAAGCAACAGATTTCAAAAAGACATCCCCTAGACTGGGTTATTGGAGCCAGAGTACATGGGCTGGTGCTTGTGGGAACGGGCAGCTTCTATACTGTTTGCGAAGAACCAACTATTCCCAGCAGTCTATATGGGGGTAGCACTACATGAAAGTGTGGTTGCCTTTGTAGGAAAGTTTTATCACTAGGCAATAAACAATTTTCTTTATAAATTGCATACATTTCTGTATTATATTCCTATGTACCATTTTAAGTAAGAATTTAAATCCTCTTCTTACAGAAAGCATCTAATGCTTTTTAGTGAAACTCCACTTTTGGTGAAACAGGCCTCTAGGCCATTTCTTGGAGGGAAACTTTAGCATTTTACTTGTGTAACCAATAAGCTCATAACTGGTTATCTAAAAATAAAATTAAAAAAAATGTATCAAATAGATGTTACCTTTACTTTTCTTACTGATTGATACATATACACAGTATATATATATATATATAAATAAATAGATCCTAATTATTTTATATACTATTGTGTGAGGATGTGGGTGCCTTTGTAGCAGAGGCGTAGCTGGGGGGGGCAGGGGGGTACATATGTACCCAGGCGCCAAGGTACAGGGGCACCAAAATGAGGCTTACAACCAGGGGCGTATTTGCCATGAGGCAAACAAGGCGTTTGCCTAGGGTGGCACTTTTTAGGGGGAGGCAGCACCAACGGAAAGGACACTTAGTACAGGGGCAGGCAGTGGGCTGCTGTGTCTTACCTGGCTCCGTGTCCCAGTCCCACAATGATCTAGTCCACGAGGCGCTGCTGGAGGAGGGGTAGAGAGGTCCGCAGGTCCAGTGTCTTCTTTTCCCTGGACGTGATGTGTGGGCGGGATGACATGCCGCCTCTCTCATCTGGTAACACCCTCGGGATCACTGGACAGCCTATGGCAGCTTGTACCTCCCTCTGCAAGCTCCGCCTTCTCACCGGTGATTGGGCGCCAGAACTGTAGCTCAGGAAAGGCACACAGGCGGCCAATCACCTGCGAGGAGGCAGAGCTTGGAGAGGAGGAGCCAAGCGTCAGCGTGAAGATTGAGTGAGGGAGCGGCCGGAGCAAGTGAAGAAGACAGCTGACCGGTAAGTGTGCCGTGCAGATGGTGCTGCTGCAACCAGGTATGCTGGCTGTGGATGGGAGAGGGAAGGAGCCTAGGCTGGAGCAGGGGTCAGCAAGGTAAGTGTCATTGGTGTCAGTGGAAGGAATAGTGCCCCATCATTGGTGTCACTAATGTAATTAAACGGGGAGGTAGGCTGGGGCGCCATTTTTATAGTTCGTAAAATATTCTAGCTACGCCTCTGCTTTGTAGGGACCAATTGTCAGCAGGTAACAGACATTTTTTTCTACACAGTTACAAAATGGATTTGCTAAAAATATACGTGTCTATAAGATGAGCTGAGAGTTCCTCTGTCAGACATTACCCAACTAATGTACTTTCTTTCAGGACTCATTATCCAGAAATGTCAGCTGGGGTCTGATGGCGCACAGACTGTCTGACAGTCACCCAGTGGTCTAAAGTGATCAGTATTAGGTGATGAACATATAATATCTAGGGGGTACATGAATTATTTACTTGATGCTCTTTCTGCTTGGAAAACCTCTAATCAGATAAGTGTCTTTAAGTTATTTTTTTTGCTTGTACACAGTAGGGCCCTAATGCACCATTTACACATCAAAATGGGGAGATCAATGAGTAACACGAATAGACCCTCAAGAGCTCCATGGTGCTTTGGGTAGAGGGGATGCATTGAACCATGGTAGAAGGGGTGCACTGACTTTGTATACACAAGTGCAAGGAATCATGTTGGCACTGTATAATAATAAATGTAGATTACAATGCTGGGGTGAACAAGGACTCCGAAAGCACTGTATATGCCTGCCTTGCTGGGCCTTAGGCTGCTAGAACCAATGCATGGAATACTATGACTACATTTACACCCCAGCCACGTCTTATTGAGAACACATACTCCTTTTCAGAGAAAACCGTTTTTGACAAACTTATACAAGGAAACAATTGCTGCCTTGCCGTTGGGAACACATGCTTTGATTACACATGACAACCCAGTTTTGCATCATGCAATTTACAAACAGTCATAGATCTGAAAATTGTAGGGTACAGTGAAATGTACTGCCCTGACATTCCAGAGAGATTGACTGCAGAAATCCAAAAACGAGATATCTTCTAATCACAGCAAGAGGTTTTGTGCAGCAGTCCAGGGATTCTAGAACTGAACAGAAATAATTTCTCAAAGAATGTTCTGAATTTCATCTATGTCTTTGGAGACCCCATCTAAACCCGCTATGAGGTTCAGGGGGGATATTGCTTCTGAGATTAGCCTAAAGCAGTGTTTCTCAACCTTTTTTTCAGTCAAGGCACCCTTTAAAACCATGGATAGTCCTGCGGCACCCTTTAGCATTATGGACGGTTTTAAAGGCACCCCATTCTAAAACGGGGTGCCTCAAGACTTTCCATGATTTTAAAAGGGCACTCCATTCTAAAATGTGAAAAACTATTCTAATAGTTGTATATAACGCAGCAACATCCACACATTTAGGATACCCAACAGTAGAGGGGATTTATTCATCCACAGCAAATACGCTGGTACTGACTAGTGTTCCAGTGTTTCTCTTCTCCCTCAGTTTTTCTCCATCACTGAACTAATGTGACCCCAGCACTGATAGAGAGGGACAGCGGAGGGTCAAACTAGGATGATGTGCTTGCAAATGACATCCTCCTTATAAGCTGATGATGTCATTGGATGTCAGGACGCCGGCGGCTAGAAGGTCATAATGGTGCACAATGAAAACCTGTGGCTTAGTGTAACTATAAGGCAGGCTTGTTCCACCCACTGCCTTGTATAGAAGTTTTGGGCAATTTGTAGACATTTTGCCAGGGCACCCCTGAAGAAACCTCAAGGCACCCTGGTTGAGAAAGGCTGCCTTAACCTCCCTAGCGGTATTCCCGAGTGTAGCTCGGGGTAAAATGTCTGTACCAAGAGCGGTAACCCCGAGCTACACTCGGGCTTACCATGCGGCATTGCTCAGGGAGTCCCTGCAGAGCTTACCTTGTCCTTCGCTCCCGCGATGTGTCCCCTGCATCGTCCCCGGCCATCTCCTCCGGCCGATGCCGGCATCCGGCTCCTGTGTTCCGGTCCCTGTGACGTCGGGACGTACGGGCGCCGCCGGTGGCGGGAAATTTGAAAATTTTTAAAAATTTCATTTTTTTCAAAACAAATTTTTTATAGTAAAACATTGCTGTTTCAACCCATTTCACATACATATTGTCCCTAGTGCTTTGTCCTGTGCCCTGCTGCATTTTGTCTGTTCTTTCTGCCTGGAAACTGAGAAACGTCCATGGCGTCCAAAAAGTGTCCCTTTAGGTCAAAAGCAGGTTTAGATCAGCTAGAGAACAGCGATAGTAAATTAGAACCACTTGCAGAACTGAGTGATAATGATTCGTGGGGAAATTCGTCATCAGACACTGAAAACGATTTTGCGACTTTGCTCAGCAATGTACGAACTTGGCGCTTTATTTCAAATTTCAGTGTTTTCGGTTTGATTATATTATTGAATTAAATGTATTATTATTATATTATAATTTTTTATGATTATTTATTAAATTATAATTTATGATTTCGTGTTTCAAATTTTATCATACCCGGGATGTTTACTACACTCTTGTTCGGACAGATTTCAGTGAGTTATTCCTAAAAATTACAGGCCTACAATAAAAAAACTACATATTTCCATGCAAAACAATGGTACCACTTTTATCACCAAAAATCTGAAATAATCAGACCGCTAAGGAGGTTAAAGTGACAGTGGACTACATTCACGAAGCGGTATTGACCACTTTAAGAAATGCGGTAAAATACCACTCAGTGTTTTTTGGCATTCACGAAAAAAGCTACTAAAATACTGAATACGTTCATTTTCTGACACATGCGGTACTTTATCTCATGTGCCATCCAGTGGAATGGATACAGTAGAGAAGAATTAGAACTCCTGTCAGTTTTTATTGCCTATAAGGTAGAGGTGAAATGGTTTAAACCGTACCAATTTGCCAACTCACTAAGTCAGTGCACTCCCGGCAGCAGATGTATTAATACAAAAGAAAAAAGGTGACTAGAATAGCAGTCAAAGGGGAGCTGCTTTCTGTTTCAATCGTTTTTATTAGAATTTTTCTTTTCAAAGAGAAGGAACAAAGCATAACAAGTGCATAGGTGTTCAGATAGTCACAATGGTACATACAAAAGGCACAAACCCTTGCCTCTTCCGGAAGCTGCTTTCACAGGACACACGTGGTGTATCTAAAACAACTAATATAAAGCGGAGTTCCAGTCCCCATACATTTTTTTTTTTAAAAGCTCCTTCGTAATTATTACAACCTGCACTGTAGGGCCCTCGAACCCCTCGTGTATCGCATTGTATTGTTATTGTACTATCTCATGTATTGTCTCCCATTGTAATGTACAGTGCTGAGCGAACTGTTGGCGCTATATAAATACTGTATTATAATAATAATAATAATAATAGACTACTGCTATGTCTGATATCATGCTCGTTAATTATTACATCTAAAATATCTTACATATCTTTCGGAAGCAGGCAGGTTCCATGAAGGATGTGGGCATCTGACGCCCGCTAGCGTATACTTCCTGGATTCGGTGCTGCTGGCTATCCCAGCATGCACCTTTCTATCTCGTTCCTGTGCTATAAGAACACTGCGCTGCGCAATTCGTTTACAACAAGTTGCCCTAACAATGGCGGCGACACTGGAAGTTCCCGCCCTGTTGTTATGGCAACCTGTCAATGAAAAGACAACCCGGAGAAGGCAAGTGCAGTTGGAAATATCGCGATGCTACAAGCGGGGGATGCCCATTGATTTCTGGTATTGATGACTCTTTGATCTCAGGAACCAACGGGTGGGCAGATATGAAGTACCTCGCTGTAGAGAGGTACAACGGAAGTTCAATTATTATGGCAACAAAAGGTATGAGAACTTTGCAACAAAAAAAAATTAACCTGCCAAACATTGTTGGACCACCTGTAATACAGACATAGGGAAAAAAATGTAAAAATCAGGTAGAACTCTGCTTTTAATTAAGTACCGGTAAATACAAAATGATTTTATAAATGTCAAATATTGAATGAAAATTTTATTTAGAAAAAATCACACACATATATAAATACCCTTCTTCCATTAACCACTCGCCCTCCAGAGAATTTACCCCCCTTCCTGACCAGGCCATTTGTTGCGTTACAGCGCTGCGTTACTTTAACTGACTATTGAGTGGTCATGCAATGCTGCACCCAGATTAAATTTACATCCTTTTTTTCCCACAAATTGAGCTTTCTTTTGGTGGTATTTAATGCTGTGCTGTGCACAGCCATGCAAAGCAGTGTGTGGGAGCTGACAGGGAGGAGAACTGTTTTGTTTACTAACAGTTCTGCACCCCCTTCGGAGATCCTCGGCAATCACCAGGCGCTGGGACACTGACAATACACATAAAAAGTAATTTACCTGGTTTTATACTTACTAAAGTCAACACAGCATGACAAACTATCAGCCCCTGATATTTACAGACAGTTGTAAAAGTCGCTGATTTTTGCAAACTGTCAGTAATTTTAATGACAGTTGGCAACCCTGGAATGTAGCCACCCCTAGCAGCAAGTCTAAACACAGCAGCATAAAAAAAAGTGATTTGGAGGAGGTGCAGAGCAATAGAAGGGACTCAATTCTGTTCCAAGGCCTGGTTCACGTCTATGTGTGTTGCAATCTGCTGCGGGGAAAAAAGGTTCCTGACCCTATCCAAAAATGCAGTGACTGAAAATGCATAGATGTGAACGTGTCCTATAAGAAACCATGTCAAACGCAAAAAGTACTAAAAAAATGCATAGGTGTGAACCAGGCCTAAGGGCTGGTTCACACCAGATGCAGTCCAGTACATTTTTATTCTGCATCAAAAATGCATGCACAGTGTTTAACACTGATTCCAATGGCCCTAGTTCACACTAGTGCAGTGACTTCCAGTGTAATCAGCAAAAGTAGAACATATTGCCTTTTTTTCTGTATGGAATGCAGCAAAATGCAGACAAAACACACGTCCTCAACTGAGATAAAGAAAAAAAGAGGAAAAAAACAAAAAAAACAGAGTGCATGCAAAATGCACCAGAACACATCAAAAACGCGCATGCAGAAATGCATCCAGAATGCATAAATTGTGTTGTGAGCCGGCCCCAAGTCAGTGTAGTAGTACCCCTAGCAGTTAGGTCCCTGAGGGGTTTTCCCTTAGTTTTGCCCCACAGCTAGGCCCATAAACACAGTCACTCTTTGGCTCAGCAAACGGTCCAGGGGTGTTCTTTATGGTGTTTTTATTTTTGGGGATAACATGAATAGGGATTGGGGATGAGAGGGATGATCCAAAAAGAACCATGTACAAGATGAGGACACTAACTTTCTTCTGCAGCACTTAAAACACAGCCTTTGTTGCGGCTGGTAATGGACTTGGCTCGGATGAAGCAGCGGAAAGGCACAAAAAGGGGCGGACTGACAACTCATGGGGCCCCTGGGCAATAGGGGATCATGGGGCCCCTGTGTCCTTGCCCAAACTCAAAAAAGCCTATGAAAAAGGTACCAGGGGCATCTCATGGGGCCCCCTACTGTCCCGGGCCCTCGGGCAGTGCCCGAGTTTCCAAATGGTCAGTCCGACCCTGAACTTCTTTCTTTGAGTAACTTTGAGTCCCTTTAGCACTGAATAGGATGGACAAGGCTCTTCAGGATACTAGCCAGTACCCCCTTTTTCTGCACTGACTCCAGCACTAGAGTGGTAACAGCAGTTCACAGTCTCTAGGATCTCTTACACAGTCTGTACTCAAAACACTACTAGCCTAAAATATTGTGCATGGATACATAACATGACATTATTTACCTTCTAGAAGAAAAAAATGCAGATAACAGCTTCTAGGAGCTTAAAAAAACGCTAGACGCCTGATAATGATATGTGTCCATGCACACTATTTTATGCTAGAAGCGTTTTTCAAGCTTCAGCGTTTAGGAGTAGAAAAAAAATATTTTTGTAGAATTTTGTGAGCTCATAAATGTTACGAAAATATTACTAACAGCTTTTTTCGAGTGTTTTTTTCCCTTCATATACTGTAAAATGCTAATAAAATGCAAAAGCCCCTAAACGCTTCTAAATGCTACTATAACGCTATAAAAAGCACAAAATGGCTATTATTAGAATTTTTCATCCAGCATTTTTTTTATAACGTTTTTTGAACGTGTGCATGGAGTCTAAGGGTTCATGCAAATAGCTGTAATGGAGCCTTACAGCATGCAATAGTGAACTGAACTTGTGTAAAATCTTCCCTGGGAGCCACAGTTGCTGCGTACAGCTACCCATAGAAAGCAATTTTAAGATGTGGATGTACATGGGTATGGGCTGGTACATGTGTAAATGTGAATAAACGTCTGCATCCCGAGTGGTCCGCCAGTGCGTGTGCTTCTGCAAATACTAGCGTACACCCACTTTGTGCTAGGGGGCTTATTCTACTACATTTGCAATTGCAGCCTATTAAACCAGGTAATGAGCACCAGTGCTGCTTGTCTGCACAGTATAGCTGTACACTATCTGCTACGGGTCATCACTGCTTTGTGTAATGTGCCTGCCCAGGAAACAGACTAACTTGCCAAAAAATTGTTAGTTTACTTTAATTTTAAATTAAATGTAATTTAAAATTTAAATTGTTACTTTACAGTGAGCAAAATAGTGTATTTATACATGTTGATCATATCCCCCCTAATCTCCTCTTCTCAAGAGAGAATAAATTCAGTTCCTCTAATCTTTCCTCATAGCTGATCTCCTCCATGCCTCTTATCAGTTTGGTTGTCCTTCTCTGTACTTTCTCCAGTTCCCCAATGTTCTTTTTGTGAATTGGAGCCCAAAACTGAACTGCATATTCCAGATGAGGTGTTACTAATGATTTGTACCGGGGTGATATGATATCTCTCTCTCTGGAGTCTATAGCTCTTTTAATACAAGAGAACATTTTGCTCGCTTTAGAAACCGCAGCTTGGCTCTGAACCTTGGGGTACACCACTTGTAAATTGGAGACATCCTGTAAGGACGTTATTCCACTGCACAGCTTGGTGTCATCTGCAAAGACTGAAATGGGATTTATAATCCCAGACCCTATATTGTTTATAAATATATTGAAAAGTAAGGGTCCCAGCACTGAACCTTGGGGTACACCACTGACAACCCCAGACCATGCAGAGTATGAATCATTAACCACTACTCTCTGAATATGATCTTTTAGCCAGTTTTCTATCCATTTGCATGCTGATTTTCCAAGTCTGTAGACTTTACCTTACATATTAGCCATGTTTGGGGAACTGTGTCAAACACTTTTGCAAAAGGTGCAAAAGATGTTGCAGAAGTGAATTGACAAGTGAGTTTCAGACAGTGGAGAGATGAGGGTGAGAGATGAAGTGCAGGGTTGAGTTGCGCACAGGGGATGCACAGGCAAGCTGTGGCCAGGAGGTGCAGAGCTGAGCTGTGGTCGGGGGGGGTGCAGAGGTGGGTTGCAACTTAGCTCACCTCTGAACCCCCCCCCTCCAGCCACAGCTCACCCTGTCTGACACTCACCTGTCAATATACCTCTGCAACACTTGACTGCAGCTCACCTTTGCACATCCCCCCTCCCCCTCCACTGCCCTCATATGGTTAGCTAGCTTTGCAAAACACAGCTGTCAGCAGCCTGCCCCTCTCTATAGTAACTCCCAGGCCTTTTTTTAAAGCAATCCACACAGCTCTTGAGGGAGTCTATTCCACATTTTCACAGCTCTCACTGTGAAGAAACCTTTCCATGTTTGGAGATTACATTTCTTTTCCTCCAGACATAAAGAGTGCCCCCTTGTCCTCTGTGATGACCTCAGGGTGAATAACTCTACACCGAGTTCACTATATGAACCACTGATGTATTTATACATGTTGATCATATCCCCCCTTAATCTCTTCTCAAGAGATAATAAATTCAGTTCCTCCAATCTTTCCTCATAGCTGATCTCCTCCATGCCTCGTATCAGTTTGGTTGCACTTCTCTGTACTTTCTCCAGTTCCCCAATGTTCTTTTTGTGAATTGGTGCCCAAAAGTGAACTGCATATTCCAGATGAGGTCTTACTAATGATTTGTACCGGGGTGATATGATACCTCTCTCTTATACTTTAGAAATTCCCAAAAATAGTACTAGATCTTATTTTTGGGGAAACAGGATATGTTGGATTTCCTAGTCCTATTTCCCCTACACATCAACATGCTACTTTGTTATTTACAAACTATTGAAAGTAGTCAAATAGTACAAAATAACAGGATCATAAAATGACCAAACAGTGCAAAAGGTACAAAGTAAGTTCAGCCAGAACAGTATCGTAATGACATATCTCCAACCGTACAGTTTTCATGCATAAGAGAAACATACAATTAGACGAGGTAAACCTCAAAAAAACAATCACAATATAGATTGAAGATAATAGTGTATCAGGACGATCGATAAAAGGGTATTGTAACCACATAATAACAAGAGTCAACCAATCAAGAAAGAAACAGCTGTCTGTTTGCATAGCAAATATCCCATCTAGAGGAAAATAGTGGTAGTTTATCTTGTGATGTATATACAATTCTTTCTATGAGCATAATAGAGTCAATTCTAGAAATAACAGTAGCAAGCGGAATGTTGTCAGTTATTTATGGGCAGCACAGTGGCTAAATGGTTAGCACCTCTGCCTGGCAGTACTAGGGTTGTTGGTTTGAATCCCAACCACAATCACCACCTGCCTGGAGTTTGTATGTTTTCCCTGTGCCTGCGTGGGTTTCCTCTGGGTACTCCGATTTCCTCTCACACTCCAAAGACATGCTGTTAGGTGAATTGGATCCTGTCCATATTGGCCCTAGTATGTGTATGTATGAATGTGAGTTAGGGACCTTAGATTGTACGCCCCTTGAGGGTTAGGGACTGATATGAATGTACAATATATATGTAAAACGCTGCGTAAATTGATGGCGTTATATAAGTGCCTGAAATAATAATAAATACATTCTGATGCAACAGTCTGGCCCAGAGAGTAGCCACACAAAAATTGTGGATATGTTGTTCCTTACGGCATGCCGTCCCAGGAATAGGGGCAAAAAGGAGGCACAACGGATGGGTTATCTATAGGCTGGAACCAGCAATTTCCGAGGCCATCTGAGAAATTTTATCAAGCAATTTTTAAAGCAGTTGAGTTTTATCACTGCATCAGTGAGCTATTGGAAGAACAACCTCAAAAACATATGTAGCAGGGTTGCCTGGGCCCCCCTTCTTTTTTTTCTCCTTGGCATGAAGAGCGGCATTTGCTAGGATAGCTGCACGCAGGGGCGGACTGACCATTTGGAAACTCGGGCACTGCCCAAGGGCCTGGGGTCAGTAGGGGGCCCCATGGGATGCCCCTGGTACCTTTTTCATAAGCTTTTTTGAGTTTGGACAAGGACACAGGGGCCCCATGATCCCCTATTGCCCGGGGGGCCCCATGAGTTGTCAGTCCGTTCCTGGCTGCACGCTCTGCCCTTTCCTACTGGCAACAGCAGGGGATCAATCAGTGGAGACTAAGGGAGCATCATGGGACATGTAGTCCCGAAGATAGATGGCTCCATGCTAGTTATTGGGAGGCAAACTACGGCTCTCAGGATGCTCGAGAGAAAAGCCCGGGATAGATCGGAGTGGAGAGATGCATTGGTGGGGAGAGACAGGCTGTCGGAGAGAGAGAAAGGGTCGCTGACCACTGACCGGGACATCTTGTTCAGTGAGACCATCTGCTAGCAGGTGGCCCAGAGCAAAGGGACCAGACGGAACGCTGTATGTGAGGCCGGAGAACCTGTGGGGATCCCCATCCACAGAGAGAGCCAGGACCTGTTGGGATCTACCGATTGGGTGAGCGGTTTCCAAGCATTACCGAGAGGATACTGACATTTGCTTCACATCTATTATTTTCCAGAACGCACTTGTGGATGTTGCACACAGTTATTAGTTCTTTCTGCTTTTATTGTTAGGTGACACTTGCAGCAGCCTTATCATCAGAGCTGATCGCAGGGCACTCAGTCTGCAGGCCAAACCACAGCTGTGTCACCAGAAATCGCTAGTTCATTCTTTCAGAGAAGACCCTTTCCCTGCTGTGCCAATAAACCTTGCAATCTAGAGGGGAGCTACCCCTCTCTCATCACTTTCTTCACCAGCTTTCATATCTTATTGCCTTGAATCTGCTAGTGACTAGTGTCTTGACCACTTGCCTATTGGGCACTTATACCCCCTTCGTGCCCAGGCCAATGTTCAGCTTTCAGTGCTGTCGCAATTTGAATGACAATTGTGCAGTCATGCAACACTGTACCCATATGAAATGTTTAGCATTTTTTTCACACAAATAGAGCTTTCTTTTGGTGGTATTTACTCACCACTGGGTGGTTTATTTTTTGCACTATAAACAAAAAAAGAACAAAAAAATTTGAAAAAAAAAAGTTTTTCTTTGTTTCTATTATAATATTTTGCAAACAGGTAATTTTTCTCCTTCACTGATGTGCGTTGATGAGGCTGCAATGATAGGCAGCACTGATGAGATGGCATAGATAGGCAACAATGATGGGCACTGATGGGCAGCATTGATAGACACTGATGGGTGGGATTGACTGATGGCACTGACTGGCAGCACTATTGGGCATTGATGGGTGGCACTGCTGGGTAGCACTGATGGGCACAGGTGGGTGGCACTACTAGGCACTGCTGGGCACAGGTGGGTTGCACTGATGGGCACAGGTGGGTTGCACTGATGGGCACTTGTAAGCAGCACTGCTGGGCACAGGTGGGCGGCACTAGTGGGTGGTACTGCTGGGCACTGATCATCAGGGTACTGCTGATCAGTGCCCTGATGATCGGTGCTGATCCATCCTCTGACAATTTCCAGTTATCGGCAGTACTTTCGTCACGCTGTGACAGAAAGTGCAGCCGATAACCAGCAACTGCGTTTACCCAGTGATCTGCTGTGTCGTTAAACACAGCTGATCACGTGGTAAAAGGCAGCTGTTATTGGCCTTTTACCTCATCACGTGATCAGCTGTGTCCGTAGGACACAGCGATCACAGAGATCGCCGGGTGGGTGCCCCCGGGGGCACGCGAGAGGGTGTGTTCTGGGAGGACGTCGTATGATGCCCTCCCAGAACTGGACGAGCACGCTGTCAGCTACAGCGCGGTTAGCAAGTGGTTAAAGGGGAAACGACTACGTCAACTGCTGCTTAAAGGGGGAATCCTGTTATTCAGTGCATTGTTCATCTTCCCCACTGACAGATGTGGTCAGGTACATTGCTTTGACCAACCACAATGCACTGTCAGGGCATAGTGCATTGTGGGGTGCAGCGGTCAAATAGCGTACCGTTCATGTGTTCAGCGAACACACTAACGGTCTATGTTCGAGCCGAACTTAGGTTCGACTCGAACCTAGAGCCCAACACTAATAACTAGTATTACAGTGTTTACTGCTAACCAGGTGTGCCTGAGGGGTTGAGGGTGTTCTTGGAGTCAAGGCGCTGAACAGTAAACCCAAAATCACCAAGCGGCTCCTTTGGGGGTAGCACTACACATAAATATGAAGTCCGTGGATACATTTTATGAAATATAGAGGGCGTGTAATACCATCTAGTGAAGAGTTTCAGCGTCGTCTCCCGAACAATAAATGATTTGGTACAACTACACATATTCTCTTACATCGAATCGCAATCCGATGCCCATTTACTTATATGAGGAAGGGGGTTTGAAAAATGGGTTCCAATACAAAAGCTATATAAATCAGATATGAGTCCCTTACCCCTGGGTGAGTCACGACACAATTGTTCATAAAAGGTGTTTGGTGAGGAGGGGGATAAGGAGTAATGCGCAGTGTAAAAGCGTCTAAAGCTAATTACAGTTTTAATTCTAACCTTTCCATTTTCTTTTCACACCTTATTTTAGACCCAATGACATCACTGGGTTTTCGCTATGAAATGCAGGCAGATCATGGCTGGTGGAAGCAGCTGTCTGCATGTTGTGTTGAGCTCTCATCTCGGATGCAGACAGTGAGCTGGATCTTGGGAGGACTTATGCAACTATAATAATGCCTTGATGAGTGGATGTCTGTCTGGGGAGTGTGTTCCTAGAGGATCTGCATGCAGACAGACCACCCTAGGTAACCCCCACACATAAAACTGAGCCTCCATGATTAAAATACAGGGCTGCGAAGAAAAGAGCTAGATGATGCAGGGCATCCTCCAAGCAGGATATGAGATGGGCACTGTCTGACATCTTGCAGCTTCTAATGCACACAGTGAGCTAAGACTAAGCAATTTCAGTGCAGAAAAGGAGCCTATACAACTGTGCTGTGCAACCCTGATGGTATGACTGGAGTTCAAATTTAAAGTGTTACTAAACTTATGACCCTGCAATCATTATATCTGGTCCCACAGTACACAGAACATGGAAATCCAATTATTTTAGTAAATGTAAACTGCTAAATACCTTTTCTTATCACAAGTATATAGCAGTCTTGTGACTTCTATTAGTGTCCAGCAGAGCATTGGTTAAAGCTTGTAGGAGGAGTTATAATTTTCCCCAGATTGTCCTATGAGGTTGCATAACCCCTGACCCTCTGTCTGGACAGTGCTGATTGGCCCTGTGCTGATCACATGCACCTTCCCAAAGAAAAAAAAACTCCATAGCAATACAATCTAAACTGAGCATGTGCAGAGTGACTCCTATAGCTCTGTACTATCAACAGAAGGATTGGGGACAATAGAAGAAGGAGAGGATCAGAAAAGACAGGATCAAACGGCCTTTTTACACAATGCAGATAATTAGTCCCTTTCATGGCTGGCTGATTGTAGAATATTGTAGAACATTCAACAAAACAATGGAAACAATGGAAGTTCATTAAAGTGTTACTAAACCCAAGACCCTGCATTCACTATATCTGGTCTCCCAAGACCCCGCATTCACTATATCTGGTCTTCCAAGACCCCACATTCACTATATCTGGTCTACCAGGACCCCGCATTCACTATATCTGGTCTCCCAGGACCCCGCATTCACTATATCTGGTCTCCCCGGACCCCGCATTCACTATATCTGGTCTCCCAGGACCCCGCATTCACTATATCTGGTCTCCCCCGGACCCTGCATTCACTATATCTGGTCTCCAAGGACCCTGCATTCACTATATCTGGTCTTCCACAGTACACACAACATGGAAATGAAATTATTTTAGTAAATATAAACTGCTAAATACCTTTTCTCATCAGCAGTTAGAGCAGTCTTGTGACTTCTATCAGTGTCCAGCCGAGCACTGGTTAAAGCCTGTGCTGATCACATCCAAGAAAATGAAACAAAAATCTCTCTAGCAATACACAGCAAACTGAGCATGTGCAGTGTCTCCACACAATATGCCTTATCAGGAGATAAGAGGGGGAAACCGAAAGAAGAGGAGGATCAGATATGTCAGAATCAAACATCCTTTTTACACAATGCAGAGGCTTAACCCCTTAGATTCCACAGTGAGTATAACAAGCATGCTTGACTGCATACAGGGCCAGTGCTTGACTATGTTGTGCAATGGGCAAGTCCAGCTGCTTGCAACCCCCCCCCCCCCTAAAAAAAAAATATTTCTCTTAATGTGCAAAAATAAGTGCCATTAGATGCCACCAGAACCAATATTAAAGACAAAAGTATATATTAACCAAATATAAATGAACTGTATTAACAGACAGACACTGTACTAAATGCAGCGCCCCTAGGTAGCAGTGTGCCCTAGGCGGCTGCCTATTTCCCTAGTGGAAGCAGCGGCCCTGACTGCATATACTGACTGATTTTACTGTTGTGGGTTTAGGAACACTTTTAAGTTGAACCCTCTGACCCACGGACTCTCTCCCCCTGCTTGCAATTGTACCAGCTATTACATCTTCGCAGCGCTCTTTGTTTCAATATCCAGCAGTCAAATCCTCGTTTGTAGAACTAGCTGTTCATCTTCTTATTCAACCAGACCTGTCTTGGCAAGACAATAGTATTTCCACACAATAGTTAGAAGAATTAAATTGATGGCGACGATTTAAAAAAGAAAGAGAGTGTAATTAAGTCTGGAAAGGTCAACTCGTCCTGCGATATGACAGCTAAAGAATTATTACCCCGGCAAATGATGTACAGACTCATTGCCTCGAAGGAGAACGACATATTCAAAAAGTATTGCAGAGCTTGAAACACGTCGTATAAAACAGTCCGGCTATAAAATAGTTGATTGCAGAGATTAATAACATTTTAGCGCCAAGATATCAAAGACTTTGATATATGTTTCAAGCAGACGGGAGCAATTTGTTCTTTGGTGTCTAAAAAGCCAGATTTTTTCTGCATGCCTCTTCTGTTAATACGGAAATGAAATTAATAGTGATGAGAGCGAGATTAGGAGGGCACTTGTAATTAACACCACTCAGGCAAGCCAAATTGGAGGGAGGTTGAAAACCAGACCAATTACTTCTGCCTCCAAAATGTGCATTCATTAAAAACGGAAGGAAAAAAAAAAAACCTGTATTTTTGCACCAAAGAAAGTGTGTTAATTTAAATAATTGCTTTGGTCTCACTGGCCAAAATGTGTGATGTTAAAGGGCAACTCTAGGCGAAATGTTAAAACAGTCAGCAACCTGCTAATGATTCACACTGAGGCTGCATTCACAATTCAGCGTTTTGTAGCTTGAGGCTGGAAACTTGAAGCTCCAAAAAAGCTCAAACTTAAAACATCAATGGTTCTGTATGGTGCCTGTTCACACCTGATCACGTGAACAAGCACAATTGATTTTTTAGGTTGGAGCCTTTTTGGAGCTTCAAGTGTGAATGAAGCCTTAACACTGGAAATGTGCTAAAGTCACACTGTCTTCCCAAAAATATACCTACTAATCAGGGGCGGACTGACAACTCATGGGGCCCCTGGGCAATAGGGGATCATGGGGCCCCTGTGTCCTTGAGCAAACTCAAAAAAGCCTATGAAAAAGGTACCAGGGGCATCTCATGGGACCCCCTACTGTGCCCGAGTTTCCGAATGGTCAGTCCGCCCCTGGTTTCCCGCACCGCATTGCATACATGCGATCTGGTACAAGAGTCAATGTTAAATTAATGACACCAAAAACAGAGTGCAAAATGCAGTGCGACCGCCAGAAATTGAATCACATAGGTGAGGACACTTATGTGATGCGATTCAGTGGGTGGTAAAAAAAAAAGAAGGGTCCTGCACCTTTTTTGGTGCGGATGTGATGTGATTTGAGCCACACAAAATGTGTGGCTCAAATCGCACTGCACAGACATCGTATGTAATTTGCACAGGAATGCAGTGTGATTCCTGTGCGAATTACATACGGTATCCCGCACGGCAGTAGTGTGAACCCAGTCTTAGCCCTGGTTCACACTATTGCAGACTGTGTGGTCTGCGTTTGCTCAGGCCTGGCAGCCTATTGATTTGAATGGGCTGCTGTGCTATGTTTCCCACAGGAAAAAGGTACATGCACCTTTACGAAAACATGGCCGCCGGGAAATCGCATGAGCCCTACTGCTAGTCCTAAGTTGTGCAGTCACTGCAGTTATGCTTCCTTGCACCTGATCTCAGCACTGCTGGCCTGCCACATCCCCTTAGATCATTGGAGCAATGGAGTTGGCCCTGATGGGGCCCCATGTGCATGTGGGGCCCCTGGGCAGTGCCCAGGGGTGCTCGCTCAGTAAGACGGCCCTGTTCCCTAGACACTTGGGACAGACTGAATCCCAAGACATTCTGCACTGCAGTACTAGAACCAGCTAATTCAGATCAGAATACTGACATGTTTACATGACCCTTGGGCCTCTTTCACACGGGCGTTCCGTATGTCCGTTTTTCATCTGTCTGTTTACGGATGAAAAACAGACACCCATGTATTTCTATGGACGTGCGGGTGTAAACGGATGAATATCTGTTTACATCCATTAATATCTACATCCATTAACATCTGTTTTTTGGAACGGAAGAAAACCCTATTTTTCTTCCGTTAAAAAACCGGAAAGGACGAAAATGGATGAAAACGAATGAAAAACAGATGTAAACGGACAAAAACAGTTGAAACCGGATGAAAACGAATGTAAACAGATGAAGAATGGATGTAAACAGATGTAAATGGATGAAAAACAGATGTAAACGGACAAAAATGGATGTAAACTGATCAGTTTTTTCTTGGAAAAAATGTGACAGAACTGATGAATAAAATGGAAGGCTCATGTGAAAGGGGCCTTGGAGATGTGCAAGTACAATACATTTAAGTGATTCGTAGGAATTCCCTGAAATGGTTGGGGCCCTAGTATGCAAACTGTTGAAAGTAGATCTAAGGTCCCTTTTACAAAGAGCCCTCCATTCCGTCCCAGCAGGGGCTCCTAGACCGGTCCCCTGCTGAGCCACATAAGTTCTTATATGCACCTTATTTCCGGCAGGATAAAGGTGTATGCACCTTTTTGAAAACGCGGCAGCAGGGAAACCGCATGGTTTTTTGACCATGCCGTGTTCATGTGGCTCCAGCACCTGCAATCGCGCTGCGGGATGCAATGTGTGGGGGTGCCATTCAGAATGAATGGCAGCGTCACCCATCTTGCAAGAGCAGTGCGATTCGGGTGCTGGAACAGGTGCAATTCCTGCACCCGGAACCAGTGGGCTAGTGTGAACCTAGTCTTACTCTATGAAAAAGTAAAAGAAAAACAAAGAAAACCAATAAAGAATATACTGTTACTGGCAGGATTTTCTCTACAAAGACTTTACAGTAGCAATAAAGTCATTTTTTAAAAAGAATGCTGACAGGCAGTGACCCTGGAGGTCTTTTCTGTCACAAACATCTCTCCTGGCCTGTCAGTAGTAATGTAGTCTGCGCTGAGCATGTGCAGCGCTCTGTGCCATGGTGAAGCGACTCCTGTGCACATGTGCAGGAGTGACGTCATAACAGCCCAGCCATTCAAGCATCTGGAGAGTGTGCACCTGGAAGGGAGACCAGGAGAAGATGGACGCACCCAGGACTTGCTGGAGCAGTGACAGCAGAGGACTCTGACAGGTGAGTCTGCCATAATGTGCTAATATGTGGTGCCTACCAGCATATTATAGTGTGAACCCCCTGGGGGCCCATAAAAGGAAGAAAATGTGGTGGAGGTTAATACTGTTTTAGGCTCCGTTCACATCTGTGCGGGTGGTGCCACTGCGGGGCCCTTACAAATACTGCTGCAACCACCCACAGAGAAAAATGCAGCACCCATGGACTGGTGTCATTAGTCCTAATGGCACGCTGCCCGCACTAGAAATCGCAACCATACTGAGAACCTTGGTTCCCGTGCAGGCTGCAATTTAAAAAATAGTGCAGGGACTACTTTCCTGCATATCCCGGACTACTTTCCTGCGTGTCCCGGACCACTTTCCTGCGTGTCCTGGACCATTTTCCTGTGTGTCTCGGACCACTTTCCTGAGTGTCCCGGATCACTTTCCTGCATGTCCCGGACCACTTTCCTGCGTGTCCTGGACCACTTTCCTGTGTGTACCGGACCACTTTTCTGCGTGTCCCGGACCATTTTCCTGTGTGTCTTGGACCACTTTCCTGCGTGTCCAGGACCACTTTCCTGCGTGTCCCGGACCACTTTCCTGCGTGTCCTGGACCACTTTCCTGTGTGTATCGGACCACTTTTCTGCGTGTCCCGGACCATTTTCCTGTGTGTCTTGGACCACTTTCCTGCGTGTCCAGGACCACTTTCCTGCGTGTCCCGGACCATTTTCCTGTGTGTCTTGGACCACTTTCCTGCGTGTCCAGGACCACTTTCCTGCGTGTCCCGGACCACTTTCCTGCGTATCCCGGACCACTTTCCTGCGTGTCCCGGACCATTTTCCTGCGTGTCTCAGACTACTTTCCTATGTGTCCCGAACCACTTTCCTGCGTGTCCCGAAACCACTTTCCTGCATGTCCCGGACCCCTTTCCTGCATGTCCCGAAACCACTTTCCTGCGTGTCCCGGACCCCTTTCCTGCATGTCCCGAAACCACTTTCCTGCGTGTCCCGGATCCCTTTCCTGCATGTCCCGAAACCACTTTCCTACGTGTCCCGAACCACTTTCCTGCGTCTCCCGGACCAATCTCCTGCCTGTACCGGACCACTCTCCTGCCTGTACAAATCAAGGGCTGCACAAGTGTGAACGTAGCCTAAGATAGATAACAACCCTAAACAAATGACATTAGGCACTGCACTGATAAAAAAAATTTTTTAAAATAAAATGCTTGTTTTTGTATTTTTTCACTCTTGCAATGCAGTACTATAGATTCCCCTTAGCCTGTTTGAAGTGACATTATCTCGGCCTGGCCAATGACCACAGCCAGTAATGTGCTCCGGGACACTGCACGGCTGGAGCCAAGGTGGAATATAGGCCTGCTTTAAAACACCTTGGATTAGGGCACTTACAAATAATTGGCTGCCAACACTTCAGAATGTTTTATAAGTCTGCAACTCAAAGGTGTAAATGGGCCCTAAAGGTAGAGTTTCCACCTCATTCCTTTAAAACCGACCACATATAATTTACAGAGGTTTCGTGGCGGATTTATTGCAGATAAGGCACTGAGTGAGCTTAATTACCACCTTAACCACTTCTAAACTGCCCTATTGCAGAATTACTGCTACAGGGCGGCAGGGCTGCACAAAATCACTTATATATACGTGATTTTGTACTTCCAGGTATGGGGTGACCACGCCATTGGTGGCTACAGCTGTTGATCACCGGGTTCCGGCCAGAGATTCCCCGCTGGCACCCAGCAATTGCCGAGGAACACTGACAGTACAGTTCTCTCCCCTGTCAGCACAAGCACGCTGCTTTGTATTGCTCTGCATAGCTTGCTTGCATACACAGTAAAACACACACAGACAAAATAGTAAAACAGCACACAGTTAACCCTTTGATCGCCCCAGGTGTTAACCCCTTCCTGCCCAGTGTCATTTGTACAGTGTCAGTGCTTTTTATTAGCACTGATCACTGTATTTGTGTCACTGGAGATGTCAGTGGCAGTTAGGCAGCCCCCCCCCCCCCAAGTGTCAGAATGCCCGCCGTAGTCCCGCTATAAGTCACTAATTGTCGCCATTACTAATATATGTATTTCCAGTATCTATACCTCCATTTGTAGAAGCTATAACTTTCACGTAAACCAATTAATTTGCACGTATTGGGATTTTTTTTTTAGCAGAATACATTTTGGCCTAAATTTATGACAAAATTTAATTTTTAAAGTTTTTTTACTCAACATGTTTTATAGCAAAAAGTCAAATATTGGTTTCTTTTTCAAAATTGTCGGTCTTTTTTTGTTTATAGTGCAAAAAATAAAAAACGCACAGGCAATCAAATACCACTGAAAGAAAGCTCAATTTGTGGGAAAAAAAAGAACATAAGTTTCATTTGGGTGCAGCGTTGCATGACCGTAAAATTGTGAGTTAAAGTAACGCAGCGCCGTATAACAAAAAATGGCCTGTTCAGGAAGGGGGTAAATCCTCTGGAGGGCGAGTGGTTAATCAGCCACAGAACCTGTGTAACTAATATGTGTTCGGTTTTAAAGGGATGAGGTGGCAACCCTACCTAAAAGTGACTTTTTGAAACTAAATTTTCTAGTTAAAACTTGTATGAGATTTTGGGGATTGTGCCGACTTTTACTTTAAGTGGTGGTTATGAAGGGGTTACGAGGAGTCAGCCAATTATGAATCCACCTGTGTCTCGCAGAAGATCTGAAAACCATCCGGGGCTGGGGATGTTGGTGAGTTAAGGCTTTGTGCTGGGTAGGATGTATATATAGTATGGCAGCAGGTGAAGGCAGACATTGAACGATCTCCAGAGGAAACCTGAACCCTCTAATTAGACAGGTGATGTCATTGGGGGGAGCGGGGGGCTCATTGCGCACCATTCCTCTGGTGTAATGGTGTCTGGCTGCTATGGTGACACACCTGGTTTAGGAAAACAGCCAGACTTCACTTTACCAACGGCAGACAGGATGCATCAGCAGGCTATAGTGTGCTGAGACTTGCAGTTCCTCAACAGGTGGACACTCTGTTTTTTTTTTTTTTTTTACACTTTGTGCAATTATTCCATCTTTTAGGGAAAAAAATCTGGAGGATTGTGCTGTGATCCTGTTTAGCATGTGTTTTATTCTCTATATCTGCACTTTTAGAAGATCCCTGCTCATTTTGTAAGAGCAGCTTTTTTTGCCTAATGAGTGCATCTTGTAGGATGAAGTACAAAAGACATCTGCGTTTTATAATTGACTAATACAGCAAAAACAAGCACATAAATACTCTTGTGTACGAGTTGTTACAGCTCATTCATACCCAAAACAGCATTTTAAAGTAAACTTGTACTGACATTAACCACTTCCAGTGCGGACACTTTTACCCCCTTCCTGTCCAGGGTAATTTTCAGCTTTCAGCACTATCACACTTTGAATGACAATTGCGCGGTCATGCAACACTGTACCCATATGAAATGTTTAGCATTTTTTTGAGACAGATAAAACTTTATTTTGGTGGTATTTATTCACCGCTGGGATTTTTATTTTATTTGCTATGTAAATGAAAATGTTTAAACATTTTGAAAAAAGTGTTTTTCTTATAAAATTTTGCAAATAAATAATATTTCATCATAAATCTTGGCCAAAATGTATTCCGTTATCTTTTTAGTAAAAAAAATAAATAAGCCAAATTAGTTTATAACCAAAAATTATAATTTTTAAAGGTTTTTTTTTTACATTTTTATTTTTTTTATATATTATTTTATTTTTTTTTTTTACATACTGTCACCCTAGCAGTACAGTGTCACCATGGTGACACTGTACTACTTTTGGGGGGGTGATGATTTTTTTTTTTTTTAACTACACTGATTGCTTTTACACCCATATAGGATGTAAAAGCAATCATTTCTCTTTCTCTCTGTCTGCATTCTTGCAGCCATTGAGAACTACTGAGTGAGCTATGATTGGTCACAGCTTGTCACATGGTACAAGGATGTTGTGAATAGCCTTGTACCATGTGACCTCTGTGATCATTCACAGATTTCACACGTAGTAAGCAATGATGTCACAAGTGACATCTTGCTTACTACTTTGCATGTGATCACTGATTGGCCAATCAGTGATCACATGATCGGGACCTTGTACAGAGGTCCCGTCCAACGATCGGTCCGGAGGACACAGCGGGCAGCGGATCGCGGTGCTGCGCGCTTCTGGGGAGCGCGCACGTGCAGGGAGGCCGTTTATAAACGGTCACCCGACCCTGCAGTGCCACCAACCGGCTGTTTATATACAAAGGCCGGTCAGGAACTGGTTAAAGAGAACGTGTCAGTACTGTGGTATTGACTTACCCCCGGTTCACATATATGCGGCTGTACGGGCCGCGATTTGCACAGGCACGAGAGCCCATTCATTTGAATGGACTCCCGTGCATTGTGACAAACAGGGAAGAAGTCCCTGCACTTGTACTGAAAAAGCAGCCCACACGGGAACCTCGGTTCCCAGTACGGTTGCGTTTTCCAGTATGGGCGGCGTGCCATTAGAACTAATGGCACCCGCCCATGGGTCCACATTCCTCTGTGTGGGTGGTGTGGCTGCATGGATTTCTGCACATATGTGAACCTAGCCTAAGATACAGCCTTGGAAGGCCAGGACTTGGGCTGTGTTCACACTTGAGCTTGAAGCTCCAAAAACACTCAAACTTAAAAAAAAAAAAATCAGTTGTTCTCTCTGGTGCCTGTTCACACCTGATTGTACAAACAGACATCATAGAAAACAATACATTTTTTAAGTTTGAGCGTTTTTGGGGCTTCAAGCTAGAAAATGCTCAATTGTGAACGCAGCTTTACCTTTGGAAATCCTCTCCAGCATCCTTGATGTCTCATTTCATCATATCTTTCTTAGACCTTACCTGCTGTCTCCTGCATGATTCTATTTGCCCATCACTATGACAGGCAACCATGCAGGCCAATAGGCACGCATAAGCACTCAACCCCATCAGGAAAAGTCATACATTGTATAGTACAATTCCCTAGCAGGGTAATCTCAATAGCATAATGGGTCTCTAGTCAAAGCAATACATGGGGCCCCTACAGGCCTGCCCCAATTTACAGACCTGCTCCCAAGAATTAAAGTATAAATAGATGATAGCACCGATCCCTGCTGAGCAGGAAGATGGCAGGTCTATGTCCACTCCGCTTATGCAGACAGACATGGACATAGCCCACTTTCCTCTATGGGTGGTCAGATGTAAACAAACTACCTGTCTGTTTACATCCAGCAGTCATCTGATCCGATCCACTAAACAGATGGGGAATGGATTCCCTCATCCGTCTGTTTTTAGAAGATTGGATTCAAGTGGTTGTAAACAGACTCAAGTCTGTTTACATCCGCCACTCCAGAGAGAGCAAAAGATAGTCTGACCATGTCCGCCTGTAAACAGACAGGTGGATTCAATCGGTCCGCCCGTGTGAAGAGTACTTTAGTTGACAAAGCAGCAGTTGGGGGAGTACACCCCACATGGAAGAAAAATGTATTTAAAAATATTCTTCTCAAATATATTGACATATATTTGAAATACTACAATTTTGGCCATATTCAATATATTTCAATAAATATATATATATATATATATATATATATATATATATATATATATATATACGTATATATTGAAATGCATTTTTATTATTATTATATTTTATTTAAAATTTATGAAAAACATTTTTAAAAATAACTTTCAAATACACTGTGTCTTTAAAAATACAAATCTACATTTTTGGAATGCATTTACAAATATATGTAAAAATATGTTAAAATTACTTTTTTATATGTTAAAAAAAATCTGAAGAATATATTTATAAAAAATATATTTTTCAAAATATATATTTTTTGGGAAGAATATTTTTAAAATATATTTCAAGTATATTTTTCTTCCATATGGGACATGCTGCAGTCACGATGCTTTGCTTCATGACAGAACCAAGAATTATATCCCCAGTTGCATTGGTGGGCACTACTGCTCTCCAAACGCAACCGATTCAAATAAAAGGGTCCGTGCTGCAACTTACCCACAACTGCATGCAATGCATGGGTGGGTAGAGGCAGAGCCACCGACATTAGGCACTGATCACACAGCCTGAGCCCTGCTGCTAGTCCTAAGTTGTGCAGTGACTGCAGTTACTATGGTTCCTTGCAATTTTACAATTTTGTAACTGGATTTATAGCAGAAAGTAAAAAATATTGTTTTTATTCAAAATTTTCAGTCTTTTTTTGTTTATATTGCAAAAATAAAGTGGTGATCAAATACAGCCAAAAGAAAGCTCTATTTCTGTGAAAAAAATTATATAAATTTAGTTTGGGTACAGTATTGCATGACTGCACAATTGTTAAAATAGCGCAGTGCGGTATATAAAAAAATGATAGAGGTGACTCTGTTATTCGTGAGGAGGTGGTGTTAAAATGCGCACTCACCGGACGCGCATTTTAAATGCGCATTGAATATAAGATCCTGCTGTCAGGTGGTGAGCGATACCTCCTCTCTCGGGTCCTAAATGGGTTGTTCTACTCCACTGGGGGTCCCTTTAGAGACCGTCCTTACTGATGGTCTGGATAATGGATGGCAATCCGTTCCTGGAGTGGGTCTGCGATGAGTCTGCGGACTAGAGCACTCCCCCAGGGGGCAGCAAGAACACTCCCATAGTGTAGTAGGTTTTAACCTCAAATTTATTAAAAATTGGTAATACAGAACGTTGCAGACAATAGTCTGTGAGTAACTGACCAGCTGGTAAGTGAGAGTATCCGCCGGAGCTCCACGTTGCTCCGGCGGGTGTGACGTCACGGCGTGGTGTGGCTCCTCACCACACCACGCCACGCCGTGACGTCACACCCGCCGGAGCAACGTGGAGCTCCGGCGGATACTCTCACTTACCAGCTGGTCAGTTACTCACAGACTATTGTCTGCAACGTTCTGTATTACCAATTTTTAATAAATTTGAGGTTAAAACCTACTACACTATGGGAGTGTTCTTGCTGCCCCCTGGGGGAGTGCTCTAGTCTGCAGACTCATCGCAGACCCACTCCAGGAACGGATTGCCATCCATTATCCAGACCATCAGTAAGGACGGTTTCTAAAGGGACCCCCAGTGGAGTAGAACAACCCATTTAGGACCCGAGAGAGGAGGTATCGCTCACCACCTGACAGCAGGATCTTATATTCAATGCGCATTTAAAATGCGCGTCCGGTGAGTGCGCATTTTAACACCACCTCCTCACGAATAACAGAGTCACCTCTATTATTTATGTGTATTCACGGGACTATCCATTTATCATATTAGTGACTTACCACTAATTTATGTATATTTGAACTCACTATTGCTCACTAGCGCTGCACTTCCTTTGTATTTATTGTCTATTATCATAGGTCCTTGGTACCTATTTTGTGCACAGCAGCTTGTTGGGTTTTTTCACTAAGGCGCTCTTTACTATTTTTTGTACATATAAAAAAATGGCCTGGGCATGAAGGGGTAAAATCTTCCGGAGCCCACATTGCAAGTCTTCTGTCTCCCAGTCATGCAGTAGTGCTCTATAAAAGTTTATGGAGGTTGATGTGCTTTATAAAAGTATATCTATTTTTTTTTTCATTAAAGTGGTAAAGAAATTGCAGATAGGCAGGCTTTTTATTACAGAAGAGACATGCAGTTTCAACATCTGCCAAGATGAGGTAAAGAAGAACTATGGGATAGGAAAAAAAATCACCCATTAGTACACCTCCCTACACTAAACAATTAATACATTTGTGAAATTCCTTACCATTGAAGAGAAAGGTCTAGCAATTTCCAGGAAGTCATTTCTGTAATTCAAAAAATAACAGCATCTGTTTTGCCAAGGAAGAGGTGCAACAGCAGAGATTACATCATATCCTGTTCTCTTTCTCTACATAAATGGAAACTACAGTTCCTATCAACCTCTGTTCTCACCCACTTCAACATAAATCATGCCCCCTCATTTTCCAGCCACACTGCTTAGCACCTCACAACAGGACAGTTAGGAGACAATCTTATAAATGTAAAGCATGCATGTGAAAAATGTTTAGTTCATTCTATGTAGTCTACTCTAAATAAAGAAGAATTCTGGGATAGGAAAAAAAAAATCATCCATTAGTACACTCCCTACACTAAACAGTTAATAAAATGTTGAACATTCTTACAATGTAGGAGAAAAGTCTAATTGAATTTTCATGACCTCATCTCTTTAATTTAAAAGATAACAGCATCTGCTCTGCCAAGGAAGATGTATAGCAAGGATTACATCATATTCTCTCCTCTCCTCTCTCTCTCTCTCTCTGCAGTAACAGGAAACTACAGTTCCCATCAACCACAGGGGATTGTAGTGAATGTGGGTGGGTACACTAGGTTTGTACATATTGAAAGTGTCTGAGAAAGTGGAACTGAATGACATCAGGGACCGCTGCGGCTCCGTCCCCGGCGCATGCGCACTAACGGCGGCTCACGCCGGGACACAAGCACCAGGTCCCGGCGGGCCGCGGCTGACAGGAGGCCGCGCATGTGCAGTAGGAGCCGTGGGCATGCCTCGGGCGGCCAATGACAGCCCGGGGGCGCGTCCTGGGCGGCCAATGACAGTGCAGGGCGCGATATTTAAAGATGCCCTGCACTGTCACAAATCGCCGCAAGGTCTGATCTGTTACCTGAAGTTACCTGTGCCCTGTGATTAAAGACCCGGATTGTTTGACCTTCTGCCTGCTCCAGCCCTGACCCAGATTACCTGACTACGCTGCCTTCTCCTGTGTTTGACCCGGATTGCCCCTGACTACGCTGCCTTCTCCTATCCCGACCCCCGGCTTGTTTGACCATTCTGCGGACTGACTCCGGTACTGACCCTGCGTGTGACCGGACCACTCTCTGCCTGCCGTCTCTGTACCTCGCCATTCCCCACGGTGACAACCGCCGGTTTATCCTGCCTGGTCCTGCCGGCCTCCTCACATCTGGCTCTATTCTGTCTTACTCACATCCCCGGAGGCTCCCTCTGCCACTGGTGGTATTGCTCGGAGATCGTGACCTGGTCCTGGTTCTGCTCCAAGTCCATCCCCACCATCAGGGGCCCTGGTGAAAATGCAGACCGGGACTTAGACTCCACGCTCCGGGTGATTCCGCCTAGTGGGCTGCCAGAGGTACCACCTGGCGGATCCGTAACAGGATGTGCCAAGACCAGTTGCTGGGGGAATAGTAGGCATCGCAGCCACTGGTCTTACAAACTGGAGACATGTAAAGAAGTTTTGCCCGGAGCCCTTCTTTAACTTCTGTGCATGCATGGGAGTGATATCGTCTCAGCTTGGCCAGTTAAAATGCTCGAAGATCAAAACCCAGAAGACCACCCGAATATGTCAGCGTCTGTCAGGGGAGCTCTGGGGAACTGCATCCCCAGATTGGAGGTGAGAATATTTTTGCTTTAAAGCAGAACTGAGGTTTCGCTGTACGAAACAGAAAACAGGCAGGCTTTTATTGCAGAAGAGACATGCACTGTCTATTCTGCAATGCAGTGCCCCTACCTGCCTGCTCACGGTCTTCTCTGGCACTGTAAACCGAGCTGCTCATGTACTGCTCATCTTACAGTCCCAGGCCGGTCTCCGAAAACCGGGAAGACTAGCTCTTGCCCATTTGCAGGAGTGACGTCATCCCCCGCTGGCCAATGCAGAGGCCTGAAGACTGTTGGACAGGAAAGTATCAACCCTTTAGTTCCACTTTAGGTAGCAAGGGCTGTGGAAGGATTATGGAAGTAAGCAATGACAATGGCAAGGAGAAGAGCTGTATAGATGAGTTAAAAGGGCAGAGATGCCTTCAGCAAATAAACCGTAGCACGTAAGGCAAATTGCTTTGTCTGTGCATTGGGCAATGCTACCAAACGCAGCTGGTGTAAGAGCCTTCAAAGCAATAAAGCAAGAGGATCATCATGACAGCCTCAAAGGGACAGGTCAGCAATGGCAGCCTAGATGTTTCGTTCATAACAGATTTATTTGACATAACAGGTTCCCTTTAAACCTCCAGCCTTCTCTCCTGGCCTGCCATCTGATCTGTCTGGATGGAGTGCACTTTGAGGAGGGCGATATTTTACTACCTATTGACAAGGTCCCAATGACATCATTCAGTGATCCGAAGTTTCTCATAAGATGAATCATTATTAGGAAGGAGGGCAGCCTCAGTCCATTAGATGCAGCTCTCAAACAAAAAGAACAGATTACGTCAAGGTGCCTGAATGCAGCTTTCCTTTTCTTTCTTAAGATAAAGGGGCCTATTGATGTAATGCTCTTCACAAAAGGGAGTCTTGTCAGCAGGGACAATGAAGGAAGACTTTAAACAGCCGAGCCTGGCTCTACAGTTCTTTGAAGTTGAGGTAGAAAAATTGTATCCATTCATGCAAATCTTCAGGATTTCATCTTTTTTTTTTTTTGTGAACTCACCCCCCCTCCTCCCTTACTAGTAGCAATTTTCCTTTTAGCCCCTAAATCACTCCCACTCAGACTGCTTGTCATGAAATTTAAGCTTCACTTAAGAATTAACCTCTGACCTTATCACTAACTCTTCCATATTGCCAGATCAGCAATGACAACATCACATAAAACGCCCTCTGTTATTATAGGGTGGATGAAAAACATAAACCCCATCTGAATATGGGAACTGAACTTCCCTTGAAAAAAATTGATAGCCACAAAGGTCAATAACATATATCAACCAATCAAAGTTTAGTGATGTGGCCCGGATCACGAGCCACTGGCAGGACAAGGTCAACCAAGACAAAAAGGATAAAGTGTGACCCCCCCCCCCAATGTGGGTGAACTACTTCAGCAGCACAGGTTGCAGGTTTTGACCCCCTCCCCCCCTCCCTAGGTTTAGCATCCAAGGTGACCACGTCTTTTGCCTACCCTTTTGACATGCCCTGCCATCTGCCATAAGCAATGCATGTTACCAATCAAATATCAATGTGTTGTGCGTGGACAACCACTCACAATTTGCCTTGTCTGGTTGCTCTGCTCAGAACTGAAATTAGTTAAAGTGGTTGTAAACTTCTGATACTTCTGATTCTGTCTGCTGCTTCATTCTTCTGCTGTCAGCTTGAATCACTGTTGATGAGTTTTCCTGACACCAAGAGAAAAATAGTGACGGGAGGGATCTCCAGCAGATTGACAGTCTTACTCTGTTCCTGTGTGCTGTGTAAAGGGGGGTGTGTCTCTTTCCTCCCATTCAGCTCTCAGAGCTCTCCTAACTGTGCTCTGCAGAATGTAATATCAGCTCTCCACCTCTTTTTTTCTGAACTCTCAGGCACGCTTTAAAATTTAGCAGATTAAATGGATGTAGAGAAGAGAAAACTTCAGATAGACAGGTACAACGTATGTAGGATACTTTCTACTTTCTCCACCTCCACCCCCACCCAGTACCTCACTCACTGCTCACAAGATTGCAAATCATTTCAAAAACAAGATTGACGCAATTCGTAGGGGCATCGCCACTGCACAGACATCCATCCCACTTAGCATACCTTATACTAAACCTCCCTCAACACTTTCCTCTTTTGACCTTGCCACTACCGAAGAGGTCACTAAGGTTTTCTCAGAAGCCCGTCTCACTACCTGCCCCCTGGATCCTGTCCCATAACAACTACTATGGTCACCCTCTTATTCCATCCTATGCTCCCTCACTCACATCTTCAATCTTTCCCTCTCTACTGGTGCCTTCCCCTCCCCTCTAAAACATGCACACATCACTCCCATACTTAAAAAGCCCTCCCTGGACCCCACCAACCTGAACAACTTAAGACCCATCTCCCTGCTGCCATTTACCTCTAAACTCCTAGAACGCTTAGTCTACAATCGCCTGAGCTCCCACCGCACCGACAACAACCTTCTTGACCCTTTACACCCCACTGAAACTGCCCTACTAAAACTCACTAATGATCTACTAACTGCTAAAACCAATGGCCACTACTCCGTACTCTTACTACTTGACCTCTCTGCGGCTTTTGATATGGTTGACCATCCCCTTCTCCTCAAAAAACTCCACACTCTTGACCTCAGAGTCTCTGCTCTCTCCTGGTTCTCCTCCTACCTATCGCAGCACTCCTTTAGTGTTACCTATAATGCTGCCTCCTCCTCTTCACTCAGTCTTTCTGTAGGGGTCCCTCAAGGTTCTGTCCTTGGACCTCTTCTCTTCTCCATCTACACCTCCTCCCTTGGTCACTTGATAAACTCCCATGGCTTTAAGTACCATCTCTATACTGATGACACACAAATCTTTCTACCCCTCACCTCACCCCTTCAGTCTCCTCTCGCATCACTAACCTACTAAGTGACATATCGGCATGGATGTCACTCCATTTCCTCAAACTCAATCTTTCCAAAACTGAGCTCTTAGTACTCTCCCCACCCCGTGCCCCCTCCCCTGACTTCTCCATCAAGATCAATAACACAATCATCAGTCCCTCCCCTCATGCCAGGGTACTAGGTGTCATCATAGACTCCCATCTGTCCTTTCAGTCCCAAATCCAATCACTGTCCAAATCTTGTAGACTTCACCTCCACAACATCTCCAAGATACGCCCATTCCTAACCTCGGAAACCACTAAGCAACTTATTCACTCCCTTGTTATATCTCGCCTTGACTATTGTAACTCCCTCCTTATTGGCCTACCTCATCGCAGGCTATCCCCTCTTCAGTCTATCATAAATGCTGCTACCAGAATCATCCACCTTACTAACCGTTCTGTATCTGCCACCCCTCTCTGCCAATCCCTCCACTGGCTTTCCGTTGCCCAATGGATAAAATTCAAAACACTAACAATAATGTATAAAGCCATTTATAACTCTGCCCCAAATTACATCACCGATCTTGTCTCTAAATATCACCCAAACCACACTCTCCGCTCCTCGCAAGACCTCGAACTCTCTAGCTCCCTTGTCTCCTCCTCCAATCCTCGTCTCCAGGACTTCTCCAGAGCTTCCCCCATCCTCTGGAACTTTCTATCCCAATTTATCAGACTATTGCCTACTCTGCTCACTTTTAGGCGATCTCTGAAAACCTATCTCTTCAGGGAAGCCTATCCTACCCTCAGCTAATACTGAAATCTTCCACTCTTCCAACCAGTCCATCCCCCACAGTTACTACCTTTTGTACCACTAGCCCCTCCCTCCTAGATTGTAAGCTCCAAGGAGCAGGGCCCTCAAATCCCTCTTGTAATGAACTGTATTGTTGCTGTATTGTCTCCCGTTATATTGTAAAGTGCTGAGCAAACTGTTGGCGCTATATAAATCCTGTATAATAATAATAATAGGATGATTTGTTTCATCTCTGTGTATCACCTCAGGCCAGTCACTTTCCTTAGGTATAGCTAAGGATTTACAACTATGTTAACTAGTTGTTGCTCACCCTCTACACATATTTTGCAGGCGTGTGGCACAAGCTGGCTGGATCATGTACATGTAAGTCATCCAACCTATTCCAGGTAAGGGGTGAGCGATAACCAGGTATGGGTATTATGTGATCACTGTGATTGGTATCATGTGATCGCTATAAGCAATGTAAAGAAACTGTCATGTATAGATTTCCATTTATGACCAGCTTGCTGACAGTTGTGATCTGTGATCAGCCCACAGCAATAACTTGGTACTTGGCTACCTGTATCATGTGATCAGCTGTAGCCATTCACATATCACAACTATAAGCAAGCTGTTCATAAATGTTAACCCATTCATAACAGCCAAATCAATTGCCTATGCAGTGACCATCACCGTATAAGCAATAACAGTGTTAAAAAAATCCCTGAACACCCCCACCAGAGTAGTAGTGTCACTATGAACCACTCTCATGAAAACATGTAAAAAAGAAAAAAAGTTAAAAAAATTGAACAAAAAATTTATTTTTTTTGGTCCGTATATCTGTGCCTGCTCATACAGGCAGGCAGTTACATAATGACAGGAAGCATCATTGAGAACTACAAGCTATCTGCAAAGGCTGTTTGTACTTGTAGGTCTCCCATTCACAGAACTCTGTGAATCAGTGGCACAGCTGGGAGGGCGGAGTCCCGTACGGCTGTGACAGCGGGTGAAAGGAATTTAAAATGTTGGCAGAAACAATAAAAAATTGTTGATTTTGGCACAAATATGCATGTTTTAAGCGTTTATTGGCATTCGGAGTTTAGAAGCATATGTGCATAAACTCATTTTGTTGGCTAAAATATTCATTTATTCTAGCCACTAAAATGCATTGTGTAAAATATTCCAGTAAGGGCCTCTCTGAACACAGGTTTGGGCATTTTTTTATACCTCTGAATGCTGCTCTAAAATAGGAAACAATTTCACATTGTGCCTGGACACTGGTTAAAATACAGCTGCATTCAGAAGCATAAGAAAATATTAAAAATGCCTCTAAGTTTTCTTTTTCTACCTGTTTGCGCAAGGCCTTATATTGACTTGTTGGACATTCCATTCCAAATCCAGGTGCACAAAAACCATCCACAGCCAACAATCTCAATTGATAAACAATAGCATAAACAAATGCAATACATTTCTCCACTACATGCACATTTCACAATGTTTTATCCATTTAACCCCTTCCCACCGCTGCCTTCCAGCCCTATAAGAGGTTCTAAATGCCGGGAGGCAGAAGCAAGCAATCTAATCATGTGATCGCTGTAATTGGCAGTCACAACGGTCACATGATCAGAAAGCTCCCGATCGCATGTAGGTATTGGGGCTTTTCATGTACCTGCCAGTAACTGTGCTGGGAGTGTGCATGGATCATGGTCTCACTCTCAGCACAGAAATGATTACATTTGGGGCGCATATATGTGGCCTCTCTGTGTTAAAGCCCACCTGCTGAGAGGCCACATATACTGTATGTGTATGGCTGCCAGAAAGAGGTTAAACTCCATGCAAGGTACAGAAACTACCTGTTGATGTAGATGTATCTGAAATGTACTCGGCTCCAAATATCTTGTAGTGAGATTATTATTATTATACAGTATTTATAAAGCGGCAATAGTTTGTTCAGCGCTGTACATGTGACAGAACAATACCAATACAATGCAAAACATGAGGGGATTAAGGGCCCTGCTCTTTCAAGCTTACAATCTAGGAGGGAGGGGATAGTGGTACAGGAGGAGATAGCTGTGGGGGATGGAGTGGTAGGAAGAGTGGAGGAGGTCAGCAGGTTAGCAGGGGGTGGGGTAGGCTTCCCTGAAGAGATGGGTTTTCAGGGTGCGCCTAAAGGAGAGGAGAGTAGGTGATAATCTGATGGGTTGGGGCAGGGAGTTCCAGAGGATGGGTGACACCCTGGAGAAGTCCTGGAGGCGGGCATGGGAGGAGAAGACCAGGGAACTAGAGAGAAGGAGGTCTTGTGAGGAGCGGAGTGTGCGTGCTGGGCGGTACTTGGATATTAGGTCAGTGATGTAGTTCGGGGCAGAATGGTGGACGGCTTTGTACATCAGTGCTGGATTTTGAATTTGATCCATTGCGCAATCGGAAGCCAGTGGAGGGATTGGCTGAGGGGGGTGGCGGAGATGGAGCGCTTGGAAAGGTGAATGAGTCTGGCAGCCGTATTCAGGATCGACTGAAGCGGGGATAGCCAGCGGCGAGGCAGGCCAGTGAGGAAGGAGTTGCAGTAGTCGAGTCGTGATATGATGAGGGAGTGGATGAGCTGTTCAGTGGTTTCTGGGGTTAGGAACATGCGTATTTTGGCGATGTTGCGGAGGAGGAGTCTGCACGAGATGACAACACACAACATTTTTATGGACAAAGAAGTGTCAGCCCTGCCCAGTTGACTTTTGCTAAACTACTTGAACCTTCTCTTTATTCGATTCTCCACAACTCGTTGTTGATGTTTACATACACTTTCAGGTTGCCATCTTTTCTAAGAAAGAATACTGGTCATATCATTTCTTTCCTAGTAATAACATTAGCAACCAGCCCCACCTCTAATGACAGGTGTCAACACAACTTCCTGTTCTGGACATGCCATAACATATAGGGTGTCACTTGATCAGGAAGTGAGCAGATATCAATCGTCAGAATAATAAACCTGAAAAAGGTTCTAATCCATCCCATTTGTTATATAGTACAGAATATAGGAAAATGTTTGTGGACACCTGACCATTACACCTAATTGTACTTGTTGGAGGTCCCATTCCAAAACTATAGGTAATACTATGTAAATGCCTTCTCCTTTGCCACTCTTCTGGGAAAGTTTTCCACAAGATTTTGGAGTTCCCATTGGTGGGCACTGGTGAGAATTGAGGCCCATTCAGCCAAAAGAGCATTTGTGGGGACTGGTAGTCATGTTGGACCAGATCACCTGGATTGCAATCAGCTTTCCAATTCATCCCAATTAGTAGGGTTGATTTAAGGGCTCTGTGAAGGCTGCTTAAGTTCCCCCACATCAAACTGAGAGGCATACATTCTGCTCCTGCACCGCTGAATACACACTACTGATGAGTACATCTCACCCTGAATCAGTCATTCATGCTGTGGCAGTGTAGTTGCAGAATGTCTTCAATCCTTCAGAATGAATGAAGGCAGAGACCATTCTGCGCCTGCATTGCCGCCGCTACCTGCTCATTGTTGCTGTTTACGTGTTGGCCCTGAATTCACTAGGCAGCAACACATAGGGTCTATTTACACTTGTACTCATGAAAATGTTAGCAAAAATCTTTACATGCATACAGCATAAATTATGGCCCAACTTGGACCATGAATGCAATTTTTTTCCAGTTTTGGTTTATGCAGCTAAACACTTTGGACCAAAATGGAGCAGTGCAAATGGGCACATAGCATACAACACTGCTGCGTTCAGATTCATATAAATTGCAAATCTGAATGCAGCATATTGTATGCTCTGCATGCATACGTCCAACAGAAATAAGGGAAGCGGGGTTCCAGTGGAGACTAATGTGGAAATCTAAAGGGACCATCCTCTTTCTAATCTATTCTTTGGACTTGTGTTGAAAGACTTTTGGCTTGTACCGATAGCATCAGTTTGAGATGCTTCTGAGATGATTAAGGATTCATTGACAGGTGTTTTTGACCTGCATTTGAATGGCACTTTCTATTGATTGCATGTGAATGCAAAACCCATTTAAATTGAAGAGAAAACTGTCAACACAGGCCCTTAGGACAGTGACATATGTTGTTTCCTATGTCCATTTCGTATATGAGCCCTTAAGGTATAACTAGAGGCTAAAGATCTTTTTGACTGATATGGAGTAGAGTGGAATTCGATCACTTGTCATGTTTTTATCGCTATCTGTGCCCCCATATATTGATATTTATCCTCAGTATTTCTTCTGGTGACCGTAATCACTGAGAGTGAATGTGAAATTGAATTCCAAATTTTCAGCTGTTACCAGAAACCGAATAGAAGGCAAATCTTCCAACGGGGACACTAGTTGTGGTGACTCTGCCAGGGATTCCCTCACATTGGATGGATTTCCTCTTATTTCCTGTTTTGGCTATAAGACAGGAAGTGAAGAAAAATATCCCCAACCTGATACAGATGGCAAACAAACCAAAAAATTGTTACCCTCACTTACTCTATCCAAAATGGAAAAAAAGTTTTCACTTTAGTTCTACTTGAAAGCATTTGAATTGCAATTTCTTAATTTCCCTTATTTCATGTTCCAGTGACAGGACAGACAATGTAAAGGAAATATTCATCTTACACACACATTCAAACATTAAATAGTATAAAAGTTACAAAGAATGAGACCCTATTAAAATTTAGCATCCAAGTGCTACAGCTTTGAGTTACTTTTTTTACTATTATCCTATGTGAAGGCCTATCAAACAGTTTGAATCCTGCAAGTGCTCAGAGTTTCTTTTAGCAGTGTTCTGAATAAATACTGTGCTTGTAAAGTGATTTGTATGTGTTGCGCTTGAAAAATGTGTAGGTTTTGTGTCCAAGCAATGACCTTTTGATTGCAGAGTTCCCAGAAACGGGGAGGCTGAGCGCAGAGCCTCATCTCAGGGGCAGTAAGCAATGGCCAAACCAGCGATAATGGCAGAGAAAGCAAGTGTCAGATTGCCCTTTACTAGACATATGGCTCTGTGAGGAAATGGCTTTTCTGTCATTAACGGCTTTAGACAAATGATATAACTCCTCATTATGTCCCATATGTTAATGGTGATCTTTGTTGGCAATGTATCTAAGCACCTTTGATGTAATAATTCATGACATACTCTGACATTTTTTATCATGTCTATGGCATTGTCATCTTAGAAGGAGGTACGAGTGATCAGGGCCAGAACAAGAGGGAGGCAGGAGATGTAGCTTTATTTTCATGGGGGGGTTTGGGGAGCACTCCTTGGTGAGCAGCTCCCTCCTCAGTGCCTCCACCTTGCCTCCACAGTGTTGCAGCTGGCCCACAGCCTGCAATCCCCATTGCCAGAGGACAGAATTCCTATTCAAGGACACTTCCTGTTCCTGCTGGTGGCAATGCCTATTGTATGTGGCTGATCTAGAAGAAAAGGGGAAGGAGATCTGTATAAGAAAAGGTCTCAACTTTGTTACGGGATTTTACTGATACCACGTCTCTTATTATAGAGACACTGAAAAATACAAAAACCCTGACCAGAAAAGTTAATGGGACATTTTAGGTACCATACCAACAACAAATCATACAAATGTTATAAAAAAAATAATAACTTTATTATACAATATGTAGCACTACCCCCTTCGGAGCCGCTGAAGATTTTGGTCCCCCTATAGTCCTGCACAGCCAGGCAACACACATTTCCACACAAACTTGCATCCAGGAGACAGCAGCCAGTCCTTGAAATTTGTTTTGAAGTTTTATTAGGGGATTTGAACTGGGATAGGGTTAGGGGAGTATGGGATGCCCAATGGAACCGAGAACAACGTCCTGGAACTATATACAAGTTTTATACAGCAAACAGTCTCTTTTGGAGAGCTAGCCAGTGTCACTGGTAGTACCACCCTAGACCCCAGATAAATCCTATTCTTTACCTAGTTGTCTGGAGGAAATCCCTGAGCAGGGGATCCAGTGCCTGCCACTTCAAAGTAAGACAGTCCTGGGTAGTTATCTACCGGCTATCTGGACCAGGGGGTGCAGGTCTACATACTTAGTCCTTCTGCTGTGTTGATGGTGGGGCGGTGGCTGCTACCAAGCCTTCTAGCTGGGCCATTCCTTCCCTGCCACACAGGTGGTTTTCTCTCATGGGGCTGCAAAGTCCCAAGCTTTCCTCCTTCCAAGGTCCCAGCCCGGAGATGAGCCCTTCTCCCATCTGGGCTCCCTTCCAGGCTGCTTCTCTCTAGCCTCACTTCCTCATCTTCCACCTAAACTTCTACTGCTGCAGAGCAAGCTCAGTTACTCTTTAAGGATGTCCTGGCCCCTTGCCAAACCTTCTGTTGGGGATTGGCCAGGATCCTCCAAGAGTATAGACTAGCCACTCCTCACCTCCACCCACTGCTTTTAGATCTTTCTCCAACGTCCTAAAGCAGAGGGAAGTCCCTGAGAGCTGGTCTGCAGAGCCTCAGGCTCTGACCAAAATTTGACCTTCTGACTATCACACCCAGGCTGCTACTCAGCCCTCCTCACTAGCAATTAGAGCTAGAGCTCCCCCTAGCTACCTAAGAGGGTGCTACAAGTTTTAAAAGGCAAGATTGTAGTACAAAAACTGAGCACAACATGCTCTCTAAAAACATCCACTATCACATCTTGTAACAATAAGAACACCAGGCTTGATATAAATAGCTCCAAGATTGCATATGAAGTGAACAAGGAGAGTATAATGTATATAACTCCTTGATGTGTATAACGTCTACGTGTTTTGCAGGTCAAAGCCTGCTTCCTCTTGGAGATCTGGTATATATCTCTAGAATCATATGCAGAGTGACAATGAGGAAACATAAAAAAACAGCAAAAACAAGATATATTACTGCATTTTAGAATGATACATCTGTATATACCAAACAGCAATACCTGCTTATTCAACATTCATGACAACCACAGTCATAGTGATAGAAAACTGCAGGCACCCATTTTGGGGGAGGATTAGTTCATTTGGCAGATTTAGAAATATATGATATATGAACAGAAAAATACCCATCCTTTATAAAGGTAAAGAAAAAAAAAGGAAGAAAGAAGAAAAAAGGAAAAGAAAAGATACATTTACTATCCCAATAAAACATATAGAAAAAAAAAAAATTACTCAAAAAAATAAAAAAGAACAAGGGATCACTTACTGAACCACAATATTTGGCTAAATATATTTGTCATTCCAGCAATACTATATGAGGGCCCGGATAACTCCAAACGACACCCCCTACTCCCCAAACTGGTCTGAAAAAGTACACATGAGAGCCCCTAAGTTATCTATATATAGTCATCAACCTATCCTAAGTATCAAAGATAATCCCCCAAGGAATGTATCCAGGAATCCATCATTAATAAAATACATGTATCAAAACAACTAAAGCCATGCAAGAATATTACCATTTAATTCAAGGAAAAACAAACTGTAAAGATAAATGTGTTCATATGGTTACCATAATAAATAGTCCTCAGACACCAAAACTCAAATCTAACGGGGTTCCCACAGAAGGCCAATATCATTGGTGCAAATGACATATCATTGAGCCAAGCAATAGACAAGATCTCTCAATGCATGGGCTTTATATAACAAGAAATGGTGCCATAAACGTCATTCTGATCGCACTGTACATGTGTCTTGTGACGTCACCACGCATGCGTCACGCAATGACATTATGACACACAGCGTCACATGGTCATGTTACGACACTGCGGCCATCTTTGGTAAGCCCAATTATACAATGACACAAATGAATATACCTCATGATATTCTCACCATCTTGGTACTCCTATTTATACCAGCAATTAATTACATACTGCCTAAAATAGATCAATACATTAAAGAATAAGAGCCCGGTCATACCGGGTGTGACTTGCCATGCAATTTTCCATGCCATGCGTGTTTCAAATCGCATTGCAATTTGCACCCTAGTCCGCAATTAAAGTGGTCACATCGGTGTGATTCTGACTCGGTCGGAGTAGCACCGATTTTGAAAGTACAGGGGGCTGCACTGTATGTATATGTGAGGAGGGTGGGCTGCATTTTGAGTACAGTATGTGCGAGGAAAAGAGGGGTAGATGGCTTCACTGTGTATGAGTGTGAGGAGGGGCAGAGGTGAGCAGTAGCAGAAGAGGGGAAGAGCAGGTGTGAGAGGTGGTGAAAGCGGGGTGCAGAGGGGAGTGGTGTATGGGGACCAGGGGCGGACTGACCATTTGGAAACTCGGGCATTGCCCGAGGGCCCAGGGTCAGTAGGGGGCCCCATGATCCTCTATTGCCCGGGGGGCCCCATGAGTTGTCAGTTCGCCCTTGGGACGTGGTTGTAGTCCAAATCAAGAAAACGGTCTAGGATGCCCATGCTGCTCCTTCAAAGATACAGTGCAGTAAGCACCCTAGGACAGAAAGTGGGTTACTGTCAGGATCACCAGGTGAAAATAAAGGAAAAAATCATGGGAAAAAAAAATTAAAGCGGCAACCTCATTAAAATACTGGTAAGCCACAATAATTTACATTTTCAATTTGGGGTTTAGATACTTTAACTGTAGACATGTAGCCACTCTTCTCATGGACATGTATGCTCGGTCTCCTAAGCTCTCTATCAATTGTCAGGAACGAGGTGGCATAGAGGTTTGTAAATATGAAGCTAATATAAAACTGACAACAAGGGGTGTCAGAAAAAAGTGTAGCCTAACAATTCTTATGTCTTGTGTGATCTATTTTATGTGGACAGCTCATACAACCAATATGTAAAAACTATATTTCTTTATAAATGCGCTAAAAGTCACTACAGCCGCTGAACACCAAACGGCACCAAACAACCTCAAAAACACAATATAAGCAATGGGTGCAGCGCTAAAAATGGAAGAATATCATAAACAATGTATATAAACATATGCAAATATATTACTGATAATAAAGTGCTTAATCGATAAATAAATAATGTGACTCAGCATGTTCAATAGTAATTGAGACTACACGTAACACACACAATAGTGCATATAATAAAGTGCAAAGTATATAGTCCACACGTATGGTTAATTATCCATGTCACTGCACCGTGACTAACGTGTGGATTATATACTTTGCACTTTATTATATGCACTATTGTGTGTGTGTTACGTGTAGTCTCAATTACTATTGAACACGCTGAGTCACGTTATTTATTTATTGATTAAGCACTTTATTATCAGTAATATATTTGCATATGTTTATATACATTGTTTATGATATTCTTCCATTTTTAGCGCTGCACCCATTGCTCATATTGTGTATTTCTTTATGCTGTCCTTCTGTTCTTCATTATTTCTTGACCAAAATACATAATAATCAGAGACAGATGGGTGAATGGGCATATGTGTAAGCCCTCACCCTAATGTGTTAAGTGTCTGTAAATGCATGAAACTGCCTTTTGTGCATGAATTATTAATTCTGGCCTGTCTGTTTTTTTTGCTTTTTCTATGCTCTGATGGATGTATGATTAGGAATTTGGCAAGGGCACCTTTAACCTAAAATATCTGATACTGCAAGATGTTCCTCTTATCTTGGAAAGCCTGGAATTATGTACAGGTACTTATGTAGCCTTTTATATGCGTCAAAAGACAAGCCATGTATCTCATCCTGTGCACCAATATTTGAACATATGTGTAGCTCATATCCCCAAATGAGCTATTATTTTGGATCCCTTGTTCCCAGAGCCCACAATTCAGCAAGCCTCACCATGCTCTATCATCTGGGCTGAAGAGGAAATATTTATTGTGATAAACTACAGCATATATATCCAGCAACCAGAGAAATGTCAATGGCAACAACCCCTCAAACAATTATATGAACAATAACAATTAGGATATACAGTTGGTAGTAAGCCAATGATCCAGAGGATAACCCCCAAACTCTATACTAGGGAGGGTCCTGCCTAAGGGACAATGTCAAAACAGTCTTGTTAGTCTGTATTAAATCCTTTTTCTTGCTGGCCAGCATGTTGGGGTCCAGATCTAGATTTGGAGCACTCTTGATATGTCCATCCTAACCAGGATATAGGCTACTGTACTGTCTCCCAAGCAAATGATCCTTCATTGGGTGCAGTAGCGTTTGGCCAGCAGCCTCTCACCAACTCCTGGGGTGACAACTGGTTTCCCTCCTTTTGATGTAACAGTGAAGTCAGAGACAGCTGCGTTCTCCCAAAAAATCAGGCGGAAGGATCAGACAGTGACAGTGGCGTTCTGCACAACAATCAGGTGGCAGCACTGGTTAGCATCAATGCCTTTCTCCCCAATAATCTGATGGTAGAACCAGCCAGTGACAGCAGCATTCTCACTTACTAGGAGATGTTTGCAACTCCCCCTCACTGAGTCCCGGATGCAATGGCTTGCAGCTCAGGTCTGTCTCCCACAATGTCCTCAGCACATCAGTCTGTCTGGGGACTACATCTCCCACAAGTCATAGTTGCACCCAGCAGGCTTTGTCCTTCCTACAGTTCACAGCAGCTCAGTTTCCTCTTCCTCTCTGTGATCCCAGGTGGTGGATGGGGCTCTCTGGCAGCTCTCTCTGCGGCTGCATACAGTCCTTAAATATGTATACGCCCTATATGTGTATAGCCCTTGAAGTAAACACTCACTTTGTAAGACAACTCCTTCAGTTTAAAATAGAAATGAAAGGCAAAACATTTGTGTATAGATACAAAAAACATAATAAACACTTTTTCCCCATTTTTATTTGTGATCACATACATTCACAGCTGCATAAGAGCTGAAAGAGAAGCAGCAGCACAGTGAACTTCCCGATGACAGGCTGTGCAGTGGGTGTGTCAGGACAGGTATAATAATTTGGAAGAGAGCAGGCTCAGTTCCCAGGATAGTTAGAGAACTGACCACGCTGTGCTCTCATGCCTAGTGTTGTCAGTTTTTAATAGGAAAGCAGAGGGACTAGCAGGCACACCAGGAATTTCATATAAGGGAAGCAATACAAATAAAACGGGATAAGTTTTCATACAAGTACATGGTATAGCAGGCAGATATCAGGAATATGAAATGTTGGGTTTACATATTCTTCAAAAGGAGAGGAAATGCATGGCAGCAGCAGTGATATCAGCCCAGTCCCTGCTGCCAAACAGAGCGCCGGGGCTGCATACAGCATAAGGCTGACTCCTGGCAAAAAAAATATATTTTTCATTTTGATTAGTGGGTAAGAGTTAAAATTTCTATCAGGCATTGTCTTTGACTGTGACCTTATAAGGGAGATATTCCCCACTTCTGTCGATGTGAAATCCATACAAGATATATGGGCAGTGGGCATCACTGGAGGTCTATACAGTAATACAAAATTGTCAAGGTTTTTGATCCTTTTTCACTTTCTTAAAGTGTGTTTTTGCTTGTACTGCCAGTGAAGAACTTTTCATCAATTCCTGTCCTGTCAGGAAACAACAAGAAATAACTTCAGTCGAGACACAGATGGCAATTAAAGCCTGACAGAGACTCTAACCCTTCCTTGCTCCATCCAAACAAGTTAAAAAAATAGGGTCGTAAGTAGATCTTTGGCAACATATTTTGGATTTCCTGGTCTTTTAGGACCCTTTCATATCAGATGCATTGGGACTAGTGCAGTCCCAATGCATCTGATATGAAAGGGCCCTGAGCCTTGCTCAGTGGTGTCCTATTGCAAGACAAGTCAAAAGCACTGGTACCTAAAGAAGAGTAATTCTATGCATGGGCTCTTAGTGGTTTTGTCATAGTAAAAAATGTTTGGCATGCAGAATTTTTTTTGTTTGTCGCGGTATAGTGCAGTGCAGTCCAGAGCATCGCACACACTGCTGGCAAAGGAACTTGACAAAAATATCACTTGTGACATTTCAAAAAAGTTCTAACAAAAAAAGAAAAAAAAACACACCATGTGCTATGGCAGAATTGAAGCATCAGCACTATTCCTCCCAGTGGAAACCAATAGACGTGCATTCAGCTCAACTACTGGTGTGAATGGGCCCTTAACATCTTTGCTGCCTCAAAGGTTTAGGAAACTAAAACAAAGGGACAAGATGCTTTTCGATGAATCTGTCTGGGTAACTCTGCTTCAGTTCTGCTGTCAGCAAGTAAACTTAGGCAGATGGTATACAGTAGTGGGAATGTTATTGATTTGGTGGACTTGGGAATTTAGACCGGCTAATGAACAGTTGTGGTTAATCATGACATGCAATTTCCATTTCCCAAGAGTGGGACATTTTGTTTCCTTAATTTCCTGGATTATCAGCTTTCCTACAATTCCCTGTCTAGAAATTGTTCATCAGAAGCAAACTGGGAGCAAATCAAGGCAAAGATGCATATAGTCAAATTAAAGAACGGTTATGTCCCACAGAGGTGATTACTACAGAATTGATTGGTAAGTGGTCCCTGAATACATTGCTGCTTCTCCTCCAGAATGCTTTTAGTAATACCTTCTATTTAAAACCAAAGTGATATTACATTTTTCCCACATCTTTATTTATATTTCTTGCTGTATTTTTATTTTTATTCAAGCATTTATGCACTATTTATTGCAAGCAAATTTACTCTTAGGAGAACTTCAAGCAATTATTTTTTTACAGCCTCCCCCCACTCATGTTTTCTGTTAACCCAGCTAAAATGCAAATTTAGGAATACACGTCTTCTGACCTACATGGGACGATTGTTGATAATGCAGCTCTGGCTGGCAGCCCCTTTAAAAAAGATCTGAATGGTTTTGCACAGAGCAGCCCCGATCCTCTCTTCTTGGGTCCCCCAAGCCGCTTGCTATGGGAACACTCATGTGGGCTCACTCCTGAGCTGACTCTGTGTCCATTGACACACAGAGCATGTCTCGGCCCCACCCCCTGCTGCCTCCTCACCAATGGCTCCCGCTGCTTTCTCTGAGCCAATGTGTCAGTAATGGACTTGCCAGTGGTGGTGGGACTCACCTGCCTTGTGGGCTGCAGTACCAGGGCTGGCCAGCGGGTGCTCTCAGCAACCAGAAGCTCACTCCTGCAATGAGCCATCACTTGAGGCTGATTACAGCAGGTGTGTTTAAGGAATGGCCAGGCCTGTGATCAGGGCCTTGGTGTATGTTTCCCATGAGCCCCTGTACCTGCATCCTGTCTGCTTCCTGCCTGATCCTGATTCTGCTTTAATCCTGACTCTGCATGAACTCTGCCTGTCCTGACCTCGGCTATTCCTGACTACGCTTCCGCCTGCTCCTTGTACCTTGCCTGCCTGTTTGCTACCAACCCGGCCTGCCCGACTACGTTTAGTATTGTTCTTATTGTTATCTGTTGGAGGTTTGGTTGCACTGTGTTTATGTTTATTCTTGCACTGCGTTTATGTATTGTTTAGTCTTTAATAACTTGTATTGTTTATACTATACCTGGAGCCTGTGTTTCCCTGTGTCAGTCCACACATTTCTGGTCATACCCGGACCCCTAACACAATGAGGCGTGAGATAGTTGAGAAAGCCTCTGCTTTCGTGCACATCGGTGCTCAAGTAACTGTAAAATATGCAGAAGAGGGCACAAACTCCTTGTGCATTACCACCATATAATTTATTAGAACCTCAAACACAAATGGATACTCACAAACGGAATAAAAACAACAGGCGTATATCATATACACTTCAGTCTTCCAATCTGATTGGAAAGCTAACGCTTTTCGGGAGCTGAGCTCCCTTCTTCAGAGCTAGCAGATCTGTTAGCCCCCAAAAAAGGAGCTTGGCTCCTGAAACGCGTTAGCTTTCCAACCAGATGGTTCCAGGACAGGACTATATGCATCATGGAAATCATGATGTCACCATCCCCCTCTTAACCTCATCCAATCAAAGAAAACCTTGTATTCATTGAAAAAAATACAGGGTGTTCTAAGAATGGCAGAGGTGTTGAGTAAGCAACCCCTGTGGTCAGTGTTCAGAGAGGAAGCTGCTCAGCACAGGACTTGAAAAATTGCTACAATCGTATGTAGTGTTGAATAACACAGTAATTGTCAGTTTCCCCAGCAGTCCCTCAATTATGAGACATGCATACCTACTTTTGTGCCAAGCTGGACCAATGTACGAGGGGCGTTCAAGTCAAACCAGGACTTTTAATTTTACAGGTGTAAAAAGGGATGCTAGTGTGGTGGTATTAAACGCAGTTAGTAAGTGGAGAGTGTGTCCTATTACTGATAGGTGGTGCACATGTCGCGGGCCAGTCCAGAGACGGTTAATCAAGATGGCAGACAACAGTGTTGCTGCGTGCATGGAAGAGCGTTTGGTGATGAAGTTTCTTGTGAAGGAAGACGTAAAATCCGTGGATATCTACAGAAGACTTCAAGCACAGTACGGTGATGAGACACTCAGCCGCAGTAAGACATTTGAATGGTGTAAACGTTCAAAGATAAGTGGCGATCCCGACCGCGGTGGTTCCCAGCCCACAGCAGTCATTCCTGCAATCAGTCAGCGAACGCCTGATCCTGGATAATCAATGTTTTGAAATTGCACAAAATGCACAAATCTTTCTGTGGGAATGGTGAACACAATGATGATGAAGTGAAGCAGGCTGGTTCAGGAGTACTGTCAAATCTTTCTATACCGCCGCTTTCCAGGCATTAGTTAAATGCTGGGGTAGGTTTATCAATGTAGCAGGGGAGTATGTTGAAAAATAAATGCAGTTCCCACTCCTTGAAATTTGTTCTTTTACTATATAAACTCAAAAATCCCGGGTTTGACTTGAACGCCCCTCGTAAAATACACAATGCAAATAATTCCTGGAGTTGAGATTTAAATGTATTTATTTATTTCAGGTACTTCTATAGCGCTGTCAATTTACGCAGCGCTTTACATACATATTGTACATTCACATCAGTCACTAACCCTCATTGGGGCGTACAATCTAAGGTCCCTATCTTACATACACGTACTAGGGCCAATTTAGACAGGATCCAATTAACCTACCAGAATGTCTTTGGAGTGTGGCAGGAAACCCACGCAGGCACAGGGAGAACATGCAAACTCCAGGCAGGTGGCTCCGTGGCTACTCATACCCGCTGTAAGCTTTTGATGACCTGATTAGCGAAGGAGGCTTGCAAGATGCAATGGCCTCTACCTGACACCATAATTCCATTATTCATAATTCACTTTCCAGCTTGTGCTTGACTGTACAGTGAAATAGAGGGATAAAGTCGCAGTCTGTGGATATGCTTCTGCACCCAGCATCTGTGTATACTAGACTTTAGTAGCACCTCTGACATCTGTCACTTGAGCCACACTGAATAATTCACTTTGATTTTTACTGACATGTGCTTGCTCTATACTGGGGATAATTCTCTACTTCAGAAGTCTTGATGCTTGTCTCTTTCAAGAAGTTGTAACAGTATAGCCCCCTGTTCAGGTGAAATTTGAAGAGAAATTTGAAGCTGATCTGGATATGTGGAAACTCTCAGAGATGGGGCCTGTCTAAGCTGAGTTCTCCTCAGGCTTCACTTTGAAAATTGTTCAAGACCGACTCTTCTCTTGTGTCATTACTTCCCCAAGCCCATATTAAATAACTATCAAGTGAAGCAAGAAAACTTTATGGAAACAATTTCTTTCTGGACTCAAAGTTGCTGTCAGTTGCTAAATATACAGACGGTTCTGAAGTGGGTCTTATGAATTAACTAGGGATGTTCAGGCAGACAGAGTCTAAAGCGGTAATCCAGGCTCTGTCATGATGGAATAATGACACTGCCCCAGGGGGTCATTTCAAGGTAAACTATCCTTTTTTTTAAAGCATTCAAAACCACAGCTGAAATAAAATCCTGTGATCTCGTTTCAGTGAGAGGCTGGATAATTTACATGGCAGGCAGCCGTGGGGTAATAGGGTAGTCATGACTAGGGCAAAAGTGAACTCAGGACAATGAGTTTAAAGGAGAAATTAGTTCTTGTAGGAAGGCAGGCTATGATGCCTTGAAGCGAAGCTTTATTTTTATTAAATTTGAGTTTTGAATTTATATGCCAATTGATATTATTTATTGGAAGAGAGACAGGTTAGCTCCCCTTCATTTGAAGGAATCCTGTGCCAAGCACATTCGTGCAATACCTTGTGCCAATATACAGGGAGCCATGGGGCAAAGTGGCCTGGACTGCCTGTCAAAGAAAAGCAAGGACCCATTCACACCAGCCTGGTCCATTACAGTGCACTACACACAAAGACATTAACATGCCTTGTGTCAGACATTAACATGCCTTGTGTCAGACATTAACATGCCTTGTGTCAGACATTAACATGCATTAGGGCAGCCCATTCATTTAAACAGACTGGCCAGCACATTAGCACAAATTTGCAGCACTTTTGGCACCGCAATGCACATTAGTCTTTCAACAAAGTGTGTTGGGGTGTCATTTAGAATGAATGATGTTGTATCGCACCAACACATGTAATGCAACCCGATAGTGTGATTGAGCCCAAACACCCAATTTTAGTCAGTACTTTTAAGCAGTTTCCTACCGGGTGCCTTTACCCCCTTCCTGCCCAGGCCAATTTTCAGCTTTCAGTGCTGTTGCACTTTGAATAACAATTGCGCGGTCATGCAACACTGTACCCAAAAAGAAATGTTATCACTTTTTTTGAGACAGATAGAACTTTTGTTTAATGGTATTTAATCACCGCGAGGGGGGGGGTTATTTTTTGCTAAACAAACTAAAAAAGCTTGAAAATTTTGAAAAAAAAAAAGTTTTTTTCTTAGTTTGTGTTATAATTTTGTAAATAAGTAATTTTTCTCCTTCACTGATGTACGCTAATGAGGCTGCAGTGATGGGCACTAATAGGCGGCACTGATGAGGAGGCACTGGTAGGTGGCACTGATGGGCATTGACAGGCATTGCTGATGGGCACTGGAAGGCAGCACTCATATATGGCACTGATAGGCGACACTGACTGGCACTCATAGGTGGCACTGATTGGAACTGTTAGGTGGCACTGATTGGAACTGTTAGGCGGCACTGACGGGTACTGATAGACAGCACCGATAGGAGGTACTGACTGGCACTGATAGGTGGCATTGATTGGCGGCACTGATAGGCAACACTGACTGGCACTGAAAGGCTGCTCTGATGGGCACTGATATGTGGCATTGATATGCACAGGTAGGCACTGATATGTGGCACTGATGTTCACTGATGGGTAATGGTATGTGGCATTGATGGGCACTTACAGGTGGCATTGATGGGGCTGCAGTGACCATTAGTGCCCTGATGATCAGTGTATATGTCCCCTCTGAGGAATGCCGATTACCGACTCTCCTCACGCGCTGTCAGCCCTGGCCCTGCCACTGTAAAAGTGGTTGTAAAAAGAACTAGACGTTCTAATTGACTGGCTGTGACAATTACAAATTCAGTATATAAAACAAATTTACCTGAATCCAAATTAACGAACAAATTTGAATTAATTTCCCCATAGGCCCAAACTACCATAGCATCATGTGACATCATCCAAATGAAACTAATGCAACAAATATGTTTGTTAATTTTTTTGTAACTTTTTTGCATTTGTTGCCATTTGTTTCTATATCCATTTGGAGAATCGTATACATTTGAATCTCCAAAAATAAAATTTTCATCTGAATATCATAATGAAATGCACATGTCTAAAAAAGATACAAAGTTGGCACGTATGCAGAGTACAAAACTCTGGAGTATTGATTATGAGCAGAGAAAACAGTTTTTACAACTTTCTTCAGATTTTGCCATTTCCAAATTGGGTTTCATAGTTAGGACATTTCAAAGTGCTTTGGAAGCAAAAAAGTCTCCAACCCAATGTCCAGGTCTTGCAGAAGACCAGCAGGCTGAGTATGCAGGTGTACACAGTTGTTATAATGATAGGCTTGGGCATAGCTCAGTGCTCTTGTTTGGAGACTGGTGTGTGTTTCTGTTAGGAGACAGCACTCCATGCTAGAGGAGAGATTCTAAGTCCATAGGACTGAGAGAGTCAAAGCTGCTAAATGAGTGTAGGAGACAGTGAGAATGTTTGGGAGATCAGGAGAGCTGGGACAGCTAGACGATTCAGGAAGACTGAGGGAATCTGTAAGTCTTGAAGGAGTGAGAGAGCCCTGGTTTCTAGGAGATTCCCTACTGAGAGGTCAAAAATGGGCCCATACTGTTGGGAACTGTAACTAAAGGCTAAGGAAGCGCAGGGATCCAGGATAGCTGGGTGAGATGGTTGGAGGGACCAGTGACAAGAGCAGCGGTGCTGGTGAAGAGAGCCAGGTGGCTTGGTATATTTGGTTGTTTTTCTGGTGAAAATCCCCTGTGTGGGCAACAGCTTTAACTTTTTATTTTAAGTACAAGTGGACTGGAAATCCTTGAATCACAGTTTGGACTGGCATGGACTCACAAAAAAATGCTTCTACCATGAATTCTCTAATATCGCACTGTGTAAATATATATGTAAGGTGATAGAATTTGTATATTATTGTAATTTATGATCTTACGGGTTTTTGTGAATTGGTTTTCTCATTCTAGCATACAACACTTTAGTCTGCGTATTGCAATAATACACAAAAATATAGAGCTTGGTCTAGCCCTCCCATACAACATCGGTTATATTCTTATGTGTTGTTGTAATACATCACTTCTTTACCTAAAGCTGGTTTGTCCCATCAAAGTGCTGTCATTCTATACTTATGGCCCCTTCCAAAGTGCTGTTTCTAGTCATGGTCATTCTGTATCTCTTCGGGGCATACTTATAAAGCCATGAATATGACCGTCACAAAATATTTGATGCAGGTACATTTGTCACATTTACGGCTTTGAAAATATACCCTCTTAAAATGGCACTAAACTCTGGTTTAATTTAATAGAATTCCTATTCAGGTATGTATGTATTCGTAACTCAAAAAGGTCCTTCTATTGATCTTGACCTACTGCAAATCTCCAAACTATTTTTTTTTTTTTTGTGTTTTTGCTGCTGTGATTCAACTTTCAGTTAGAAAGTGACTAAGTTCGTTCTCCATAGTCCCACTACATCTAGAAACGTAGCCACCCTGTCTTGCTCACTCCCAAGATGGGAAGGGAAAAGTCAGGGCATCACCATGCCAGCCAGGCAGCTAGCATTTTTTAAAGATGTCTCCTGTGCAAGTCCCCATATTCTGCTCCACACAGGTTTCTTTGATTCAAAAGACTGGGAATAGACACAATGCAAGGTTTATATTTGCAGATGAGTATCAGCATCTGTTTAATGTTCCATGCAGTAGAAACCTTTAAATATTTACTGGTCCAGTGGGAGGTGAGCTTAAACGCTGTTGTCTTTAAGCGCTACAGCCTATGGCAGAACTTTTGTTCATCACACGTTCAGTGCTTCGTTCCATGCTGTACTCTGTGGTTCCTCCCATTTGCTCTTAAGTCACTACCGTGTCCTATTGTGACATAGGGCCAAGAGATGGAACCACAGCATGCAACAGGGGACACAGACATCCGAAACTCTAGAAGCTTCAAATGCTGAAGACATTTATGAAGACTGAAATGCTTAAAGACACTCGCAGATTAAAAATAAAGAAGATTACTGTGTGCAACCAAATTATGAGTGTATGTGGACAGCCAGGTGACACAAGTGATTCACACCTGAAGATATAAATTAAAAAAAACTAGTGCAGCGCTATCTAAAAACCTTTTAATAAATAAAGTGTAAGGCTCCATGCACACTAGTATGTGGGTGTTTTTTTTTTTTTTGCTCAAAAAATGTTGTAAAAAACACTGGTAATATTGTTTTAGTAACTTTCAGAAGTGTAGGAGCATTAATGTTTTATTAGCATTTTTACAGTACATGTAGAACGAAGAATAGCTAGAAAAAAAGCTGTTAGGAGCGTTTTTGTAGTGTTTGAGAGTATTTTTAGTTTTTTTTTTTTTTTCTGCTGGAAAAATGCTTAAAAAAATTCTACCAAGGTGGTATGCAAACTAGCGTTTTTTTTTTTTTAAGCTCAAACGCTGGATAAAATTCTGGTAATAGTGTTTTTTTTAGTAGTGTTAGCATATTATTATTTTTTTTTTTTTTAGCACTTTTACAGTACATGTACAGAAAAAGGGCGGGAAAAAAAGCTAGAAAAAAGCTGAGTTGTTAGGAGCGTTTTAGTAGCGTTTAGCGGTTTTTTTTCTGCTGGAAAAACACTCAAAAAACTCTACAAAAACATTTTTTTCTGCTTCCAGACGCTGAAGCTAAAAAAATACTTGTAGTTACAAAGAGAACATCACAGCAAAGTGTGCAATAATCAATCCAAAAAAATACAATGTGGAAAAAAAAGCATACAGTGTAGTACAAAAAAAAACACTTAAGACCAAATTCCTAGATCAGGTATAAATAGAATGACAATCCATACAGTGATCTTCCTATTAAACTTTTTCTGTCAGAAACATGATCTTCTTAAAACACTCTTGCTGTGCTCAAAATAAGTGCTCTCCCAACCCCACCTTGTGCCAATCAAACTTCACTTTAAAGTGGTTGTAAACCCTTACATATACCCAATGACGTGACTGGCCTCAAGGGTGATACAAAGATGAAACAAATAATCCCACATACGTTGTACCTGTTTATCTATAGCTTTCTGTCCCCTACATCCATTCAAAGAATTTACATCTCTCTTTCTCAGCTCTAAAAGGTCTGGGGCGGGGAGCTAAAGTTACTCACTGCGGAGAACTCTAAGAGCTTATTGCAGGGAAAGGACACAATCCCCTTCATACAGCCCACAGGAACATAGCTGAGGCTGTCAATCACAGACTGTATTCCCCCCTGTAACCATTTTTCCCTTGGTGTCAGGAATACTCATCAGAAGTAACTCATGCTGATAGCAGAGGAACAAGGCAGAAGACAGAAATAACACTTAGGGCTCTGGACTGAGACAAGTACACACTATAGGGGAATATGCTATTTTCATATTTCATGTCTGAGGTTTACAACCACTGTAAGCATAGACCCCTTAAGTTATAGGAGGTCTAGTATCGCTTGATGTAGAAAGGGTTAACAACTTCCACAGCCAGGTTCAGATGTAGTGACAAGCATGGTAGTAAACGGTTAATCTCAAAATACTCCCAGTGGTAAACTGTTCTTGGAAGAGAGCAAAACCACACAATAGTGCTCACTGCTAGTATTTATTACAGCCACTTAGAGAACAATCTACAACACTTAAAACGTGCAGCGTGAAAACCTCATTAAAGCATCCAACAAATAGAAGAACCAGCGCTATACTCAGCCAGTGTGTGTTCCAAGATGAATATTCCTCCCTGCAGAGATCGCCGGCCACAGGTGTCAATCAGTATAAAGAATTCATGGGTTCTACCTAAACATGTTACGTCCAACAGGACCTGTTGCTTCATTCGTTTTCTTTTATATGCTTAAAGAAAGCAGAGTTGGAGTATTTAGAGGCTTCTATTGCGGAGAGCTTTAATTACCGTACTTTAAGCACGGCCTTAGTACAATAAGCAGAATGGAGTATGCTGAGGAGAGCTGGATGGAGTGTGTCTGGCTTCAGGGAGGTCACCTGCAAAGAGGGTAATAGAGGCAGTGCCGGGAAAAGGTCATCCAGCCCCCAGGGAGAAGATTCCTTCCCCATGATGTGCTAGCTTAGGCCCAGCAGCCACTCGCTTTTCAAAATCACTGCCGCTGTTACGACTCCTGTCAGCCTTGTAAAAGAAGGAAGTCGCCCCCATCCCTTCAGTAGACCACTGCACCCAGGGCAGCTGCCCCTCCTGCCCATTCCTTGTTCCATTCCTGATTCAAGAACAGGAAGACCACTGACCATGCATGGTAAGATTAGCAACAATAGTCATGTTGGGAGCTGCACTGAGCCTATTACCTTTTGGAATGGTGGATGTCCAAAATGGCCCAATGGATGGCACCATCTGAATAATCTAAGAATGTGCCAGCACTCCAGTGACCTAAGTTACGCTGTTGCCTTACAAAAAGGACCCTGTAAAGCCCAAAAACATTGGTAATAATTTGTGTCAGAAATGCTTCACAATAAAAAAGTAAAAATAATCTTTTGGAGTGCTGGTGACTTTCTACTTATTTAGGTTGGTTAGCATTTAATACTTTTCTAAAATGATCAGACTCTTTTGTGTGTTCTTGTCTAGCCTTCACCATGCTTTTGCCAAGCGGCTGGCTATTATGACAGGTGGACAATTAAGCAAGCTAGCTGGCACAGTTCTACCGGTACAGCTTCTAGACTTGGTTCTGCTAATGAATTTAGCCCTAAAGGAGCCATTTCAACTTTGATCTAATCTTTCAGAAGAAATAACAGCACAATTGAAATACATTTTACTCCTCTGTAGCTAATGACTTGCAATGATATATTCTTCATGGGCTGGTGAACTTTCCTAAAAATAAAGCCGTCATCTGCTTTCCAGTGAGTTAGATGCTTGGCGCTGCCAACTTATTCAGCCTCAGAATATTTCCCTTCTTCAAGAAATATTTAAAAAGCAGAGCTCAAAAAGATCATTTTTTACCCATTAACTTTATGAGACATTTACTGTCTGGAGATGGCAGACAATCTATATATCCATCTTAGCAAACATAACCCAATGAGGGACTGAGAGGGGAAAAAGGGCTAGGATATTAAAAATAAAAAAACTATGCTTGATTTTCTAGGGTGGATTAGCATAATACAGCTGTCGCCTTTCATTTGTCAGGGTCTGCGGCCGTCATCCTCTTCAGGGAATACAAGCTATGTGAACCATTTACAGTTTTCTATATTTCCATAATGGGAACATAGGGTATGTAGACACAAACAAGAGTTAAAGTACTTTGTGTTAAAGTGTCCACCTAAAATAACCTCAATAATAAGTACAGAAAAACATTACACCACTTCTAGGACTCTGGTTCGTGGTGCCCAAAGTTTTTTAAGTAATTTTTTTTTAGCACATAGAAGCTGAATAAGTCTAAATCAGTCAAAAAAAAAAAGCTTAGAGGTCTATATATACTGTAATTGCTTTAACACACATACAGAACTTGAACCCATGATTTAAAAACGTTCCAACTAGAAAATTCTGTAAATCCTGGGTGAAATGTGTGTGAATCTTATTTATTTAATTACAGGTACTCATATAGCACTGTCAATTTATGCAGCATTTTACACACGCACATATTTTATATTCACGTTAACCCATAAACAGGGGTGGACTGAGCATTAGAGCACTTGGGCACTGCCCAAGGGCCCAGGGTCAGTAGGGGGCCCCATGAAATGCCCCTGGTACACTTTTTTTTTATAGGCTTTTTTGGGTGTGCTTTGAGTGTGGTCAAGGACACGGGCCCCATGATCCCATATTGCGCCATGAGTTGTCAGTCCTCCCCTGCCCATAACCCTCAAGGAGTGTACAGTCTAATGTCCCTAACTCACATTCATACATACATATAGTAGGGCCAATTTAGATAGGAGGAGCCAATTATCCTACTAGCATGTCTAAGGAGAGTGGGAGGAAACCAGAGTATCCACAGGAAAAACATGTAGCCACAGGGAGAACATGCAGACTCCAGGCAGGTGGTGCTTGTGGTTGGGTTTCAAACCAAAGATCCTAGTGCTGCTAGGAGGAAATGCTAACCATTTAGCTGCTGTGCTACCCAATCTTGGGTAAAAACATTTATAAATCGACCCCTTGAAGTCTCAGCGTAATACTAATACTGACCAATCATGTAAAGAGGAAAGCACCACCTGACTTCCTAGAGGTGGAGTAGATGAGTGGTCTAGGTGTCTCTATGAGGTCCATGTCAGCTGTCCGTGACAGATCCAAATATTTGGGATTCTGCCCGGGACAAGCTTACAGCGGACGTTGGTCCAATATTCCAGACTGTCCTGGGCCATTTGTGACTGTTGGCAAGTATGTATTACTTTTCTGTGGACAACCAATAATATGGGGTTTTTGTTTGCTTTCATTTTCAATGATAATGGTAAACAGGACAAATAGAGAGGGTGAACAGGGGCACAGACTTCAATAAAAACTGACAAGCGTCCTAATTCCTCTCCATTCTATACAAAACTAAAATAAAAGTTTTGCCTTTTAGTTATACTTTAAAATAGTTTTTTGTTGTAACTGTTTAATAAGTTCCATTAAATACCTGAGATCTTGTGAGCTGATGCTTTTTGTGCCATCTTGCCTCCACCCCAACCCATGATGTGGAGAACAGGAGAGGAAGAGGTGTTTTGTAGTCCGAACACACTTCCTGCGCTAGGGTGACAACATTGCTCCTATGTAGATACAGTTAAATACTGTAAGTTAATGTTGTCACCCTTGCACAGAAATTGAATTGCTAGCAGGTGAAAAAGAAAAAAAACAACTGAACAAGACACAATGCATTTTTGTTTCCGGGGTTAGATATGCTGCATTTTTTTAAAAGATTGGAAATAGCTTTTTAATTCCTAGTAACATGTTAAAATGGAAATTAAACTTTTTTTTCAATAACTGGGCCTCAAGGAGGTTTAGCATAATGTGCTAGTATGCACAGCATACCTATCAAATGATGCCCTCCAACAATGTGCTGTCGGAACTTTCGCTGGCCAGGGGCTCTGCAATTATCACCCCAGTCTTCCTGTCGGGTTCCACCTATTCGGTCTCTTGAATGGCTGAACTGTGATGACATCACAATACAGAGTGGTGCCATACATTCACACTGTGGAGCACATGCATGACCCAAGGGTACATTACAGCTGACAGGTGGGGGGAAGCATTTATGACAGAGGAGACAAATAGGGTCTTTTCTATCATAAAAACTCTACCTGTCAGAATTTTGGGTTTAGATCTTCTTTAAAGTGTTACTAAACCCAGGACCCTGCATTCACTATATCTGGTCTCCCCAAACCCTGCATTCACTATATCTGGTCCTCCACAGTACACAGAACATGGAATTGCAATTATTTTAGTAAATATAAATTTCTAAATACCTTTTCTCATCAGGGTTTAGAGCAGTCTTGTGACTTCTATCAGTGTGCAACAGAGCACTGGTTAAAGCTTGTAGGAGGAGTTTTCATTTTCCTCTGTCCTATGAGGCTGCATAACCCCTGACCTCTGTGCTGATTGGCCCTGTGCTGATTACGTGCACTCTACCAAGAAAAAAAAAACCTCTCTAGCAGTGCATACCAAACTGAGCATGTGCAGCTTGCCCCCAAGACTCTGTTCTATTAGCAGATGGATTGGGGACCATAGAAGAAGGGGAGGATCAGAGAAGACAGGATCAAACATATTTTTTACACAGTGCAGAGGATTAGGTTCCACAGTGAGTATAACAGACATGCTGTCCTGCATATACAGACTGATTTTACTATTGTGGGTTTAGTAACACTTTAAGCAACTCTACTGTAAAGTGAACTTGTTACTTTGCCCAGTATGTTGGCATACTCCTTGCTATGCTGTTTTATGTTTTACTATATTTTAATATTTCTGCACATATTACACTGTACAACTGAAGATAATAGGTCAGTGGAAAACCTTGATGTCTTTGTACTAGCTGTGGTACTCTGCTTTATATTACTTCTTTAGTAGGCAACAGGGGAGAGGATGACACATAAATCAATAATAGTTACATAGGTAGTCCGGTTGAAAAAAAGACACGCCCATCTAGTTCACCCATTAAAAGGGGAAAAAAATTATACAATCCTATATACACAATCATCACAGTTATTGCAGAGGAAGGCAAAAAACCCAATAAGGCTTGATTCGATTTTATCCAGCAGGGGAAAAACATTTCTTCCTGATCCCCCAAGAGGCAATCGGATATTCCCTGGATCAACCTTACCTATAAATATTAGTATTCAGTTACAGTTGTGTTCAAAATAATAGCAGTGTGTTGAAAAAAATGGATAAAGCTCAAAATCCTTCTAATAGCTTTTATTTCCATACACACAAATGCATTGGGAACACTACACATTCTATTCCAAATCAAAACATGAAGAAAAATAGATCAAATTTGTGTTGTTCCTCTAAAAAAATGGAAGAAAAGTGAATATTAGACTGTTCAAAAAAATAGCAGTGTTTGTATTATTCTTTACAAACTCAAACATTCACTATATAAACTGAAAAATGTTTGAAGATTTTGCTTTCCTTTGAATCACTTAATGAATATTTAGTTGTAAAAGCACTGTTTCTGAGAACTGCTGTACATCTGTGTTGCATGGAGTCAACCAACTTCTGGCACCTGTGAACAGGTATTCCAGCCCAGGATGATTGGACTACATTCCACAGTTCTTCTCTATTTCTTGGTTTTGCCTCAGAAACTGCATTTTTGATGTCACCCCACAAGTTTTCTATTGGATTGAGATCCGGGGATTGGGCTGGCCACTCCATAACGTCAATCTTGTTGGTGTGGAACCAAGATGTTGCACGTTTACTGGTGTGTTTGGGGTCGTTGTCTTGTTGGAACACCCATTTCAAGGGCATTTCCTCTTCAGCATAAGGCAGCATGACCTCTTCAAGTATTCTGATGTATTCAAACTGATCCATGATCCCTGGTATGCGATAAATAGGCCCAACACTGTAGTATGAGAAACATCCCCATATCATGATGCTTGCACCACCATGCTTCACTGTCTTCACAGTGTACTGTGGCTTGAATTCAGTGTTTGGGGGTCGTCTGACAAACTGTCTCCGCCCACTAGACCCAAAAAGAACAATCTTACTTTCATCAGTCCACAAAATGTTGCTCCATTTCTCTTTAGGCCAGTCACTGTGCTCTTTGGCAAATTGTAACCTCTTCACCACGTCTTTTTTTCAACAGTGGGACTTTGCGGGGGCTTCTTGCAGATAGCTTGGCTTCACATAGGCGTCTTCTAATTGTAACAGTACTCACAGGTAACTTTAGACCTTCTTTGATCTTCCTGGAGCTGATTGTTGGCTGAGTCCGCGCCATTTTGGCTATTCTTCTACCCATTCGGATGGTAGTTTTTCGCTTTCTTCCACGTCTTTCAGGTTTTGGTTGCCATTTTAAAGCATTTGCGATCATTTTAGCTGAGCAGCCTATCATTTTCTGCACTTCTTTATATGTTTTCCCCTCTCCAATCAACTTTTTAATCAAGGTACGCTGTTCTTCTGAACAATGTCTGGAACGACCCATTTTCCTCAGAATTTCAGAGAGAAATGCACTGTAACCAGCATGTACATTTGCTGCCTTCCTTCCTTAAATAAGGGTAATAATTGCCACTTGCTTTTCAAAGAATGAATGACCTCACTAATAGAACTCCACACTGCTATTATTTTGAACATGCCCCTTTCAATTAGTGATTCAATTACACAGAATCAGCAGCATGCATGTCATGATTGTTGGGTCTGTTAGATTTCTATTACTCTGCTACACCTGCTAGTAAATTATTTGCCATGTAGAAATATAATTTCTACCAAAAACAGTGATTGATCAGGTTAGTGATGTCTGACTGCTATTATTTTGAACACAACTGTATATTATGTACATTTAGGAATTGTTTTTAAAACAATCTACAGAGCATGCCAGAAACAAGTTTTAAGGGAGTCTATTCCACATGTTCACAGCTCATACTGTGAAGAAGCCTTCCCGTATTTGGAGATTAAATCTCTTTTCCTCCAGATGTAAAGAGTGCCCCCTTGTCCTCTGTGATGACCTTAAAGTGAATACCTCTACACCGAGTTCACTATATGGACTACTTATGTATTTATACATGTTGATTATATCCCCCCCCCATTTTAAAGTTCCTCTAATCTTTCCTCATAGTTGATCTCCTCCATGCCTCTTATCAATGCGGTTGCCCTTCTCTGTACTTTCTCCAGTTCCCCGATATCCTTTTTGTGAATTGGTGCCCAAAAATGAACTGCATATTCCAGATGAGGTATTACTAATGATTTGTCCGCCCCTGGCTAAAGCTGTTTCTCCACTTATCTGAGGTATTACTAATGATTTGTCCGCCCCTGGCTAAAGCTGTTTCTCCACTTATCTGAGGTATTACTAATGATTTGTACAGGGGGAATATGATCTCTCTATCTCTCTGGAGTCTATACCTCTTATAATACTAGTGACATAGTAGGCTCAGGAGAGTCAGGCAACAGCTGTACCTAAGGGAATGTTATGAATGGAGAGAAAAAGTATATTAGAATTTATAGAATCCATCAACTTGGATGATGGTAAGATATTTCACAATAACCAGTGCTTGCTGTTTGGAATAATTGGATACATTAATTGTTAAGGATCATATACACTTTAAAGATATCCTTCCATTTGACCTTTCATGTCAACAATGCTTCCCAATAAAAGGCTCCGTTGTATAGACATCTGTAAGGCCTTGCGATTGCTGCTTGACACTGCCAGCTGGGATGTGATGTCAAAGGGAAATGGAGAGCTGTCACTCAATGTAGAAGAGAAGGGTAAAATGGCCAAGGTTTGAATTAGCCATTCTCACCCATGATTCCTCCAGATGTTGTAGGGGTTCCTTGAGCTGTGGCAAACTGACCTCCCGTCTGATGGTACCTGTATAATTCTTGGTCCAATACCACTTGGCAGAACTTTTGAGTTTGTAAGAGGCATTCTTTCCAATGACTTCTCAATGAATTAATTTTATCAGGGTTTCCCTGGGACCTGAAAATAATTTCAAGGGTTCCTCTGGTGTAAAAAGGTAGAGAAAGGATGGTTTAAACTGTTGCCTCCATCTGCCTATATACATGCTTCATACTGTTTGTAAAAAATCTCAGTGTATGAGAAGCTCACTTCCATGCTCGAGGACTCTCACGCTAAGTTTCTTAAAGTGTTACTAAACCCACAATAGTAAAATCAGTCTGTATATGCAGTAAAGTATGCTTGTTACACTCACTGTGGAACGTAAGGGGTTAATCCTATGCATTGTGTAAAAAAGGATGTTTAATCTTGTCTTCTCTGATAATCCCCTTCTTCCACTGTCCCTCACTCCTGTTCTGATAGAACAGAGCTTTGGGGGCAAACTGC